>NC_090713.1:14060058-14363088 GCF_040954835.1 Lepisosteus oculatus
GTGACAACATTGACACCGCAGGTATTTACAGTACGTTGAAAACTATCACAAGCAGATATTTCTTATAGCCAATCACAGTACTGCTAGGCTTTTGCACAGTGTTGCTGTCTGAATGCTTGTGGACATTGCAGCTGTTTTACTTCTAATTTATACTACCGCTATTGTGTTCTGTATTAATTACATCCATATTCCTCCAAACCACAGTTTTATTTTGTTTTATTTTATACTATTATGCTGTTGTCACACATTCCATTATGTTCCTGTCTCCAACAATGTCATGTGTTATGTGGGGAAACAGTCAAGTAAGCATTTCATTGTACTCAGGTACACATGACAATAAACCTGAACTTGAGGTATGAACAAAAGTGACCCTTGTGTTTTATGGGAATCAATCATTAATCAAAAATAGGAATTTTATTTTGTTCAGTGCTAGTAGTATTAGAGTACTGTATTTTTAGAATAGTTTAAAGGAGGCTTCAATATCTTAAATATAAAGATTTCTGTCATATGATGTTGTTCGTTCCTGTTTTATCTGGGGAATGAATATAGCTGGAGCCACTGTGTCTAATAATTGAACTCCATATTACTGCAGATATGTCATTCATGAAATTCAGTGTGTTTGTGTGCAGTTGAGTTATACTTCATTGTCTTCTCTCTCAGCACCTGCAGGAGGTCCCAGCTGCAGCAGTGCAGTCACTGTGCAGTCCTGCTGAGGGAGGTTTTTGTACGGGTGTGTAACACTGTGTGTTTGGCCAGTTACTGTTGATGTTGTGCAAACTCTGACAGTAATAATCTCCTGCATCTTCAGGCTGGACACCAGTGATGGTCAGAGTGAAGTCAATCCCAGATCCACTGCCACTGAAACAACTTGGGGTCCCAGAGTTTAGTTTATTTACAAGATAAATCAAAAGTTTAGGAGCTCCTTCAGATTTTTGATGGTACCAAGCCATGCATTCACCATAGCTGTCACTGTAAACTGCAGGACTGGTCTTACAGCTCACAGTGACTGTCTGTCCAGAGAGAACAGATTTTACTGCTGGAGTCTGAGTCACAGTAACTTGCCCAGTGGATTCTGAAAGGAACAAAAAAGAACAAGAAACATTGAAAGTTATACTAGAATATTGTTCAAATATGTAGTACAATATTTGTTTACATACAGTATTTCTGTTACAAATTCTTTCTACTGTATACCATTCTTACCTTGAAAACAGAGAAAGAGAACAGAGATGAAGATGGTGATGAAGGTCATTGTTGCTGTGGGTTCTGTTGCCATGAAGGGCAGCTCTCAGTCATGAAGTGTTAAACTCACAGGGCTATAAACACTCCCAGAGCACTGAAGCATGTGCTGCCAATGCAAAGTGCCTCTTCTATGCAAATCGTCAGCAACAATTCTAGAAAATATTTTGTCTTTGAATGGACTAAGATTAGCATTAAAACAGCCATGAAGAAAACAATTGATCATGACAAGATTTATAACAAGAACATGATAAGGCAAAATTGGTCGAGATCATATTGTATTTGTTGAGGTTACGAGGTTTCTGATAAATGATTTTGAGAAGTTATGGTTTGTGACTTGATTACATTTTTATCTGAAACCTGTTCTTATACTGTACATTCTGTATGTATGGTGTTTCTATCCTTTCAATTGTGAAGATTAAAGTGTGAAGGAGGTGAATATGAAAATTATGAGAATTTATCATTTTATTGCAATACAACAGATTCCTATTCTTATAAATATGTACAGTATGATATCACTGTCTGTTGAGTTGTGATTAAAAGGGCAGTAAGAATAAATAAATACAGACTGAGTTACACCTCAAAGCAACTTAACCAGAGCCTGAAGATACACTGTTGGCCACACCTGAGAGTGAAAGTCAATTCTATTGTTGATTCTACTGGAGATGAAGAGATTTGACAACCAGACTGTCACGAATATAGTCCCCCCTCCTTAAGGGTGCTCCAGCCCTTTCACTTTAGACTTAATTCTGTGCACCTGATCCCTTTTCCCAGCCCACCTTAAAAGCCAGGCGCTGACGCTCATCCTGGCTCTGCATCTGGTTTCCGCACCGTGCGAGTCCGGGACCTGGAAGCGCCTGGTCCCGTTCAGGTTTTAATCTCTGTTCCCGTTCCTGTTCCCTGTCCGACGGTTCCGTCCCGGTTCATGGTTTTAATTCCTTGTTTGGATGGATCTCCTGGCTATGGACTAACTCTTGTTTTTTTGGATTCCCTCTGTGGAATACTCTTTTGGATTGTTTGCCTTGGCCACACCTCCCCCGTGCACCAGCGCACTTTGGACACGCCCCCCTGTTTTCAGCCCCGTATTCCTGCATGACGTTTTCCTAGTGTTTCCCCACTTCTTCGGATTGTGTCGTCTGCATAGGGAAAGAACTGTTCTTACACAGACACCAGCAGTGAAATCACAATGAGGTACAATGAGGCAGCAGATGTTTCTCACTTTAAGGTGCTCAGACACTGGTGGCTGATGTTACTTTTATATTTCTGCCAGGTTGCTTGTAAGTCAAAGCTATGCCATGGTCACTGCCTGTGTGTAATCAAAATGGAGCAGCTTGACTTCCTTATAAATACATCTTTCTCGTTAATAGATATTTGATGTTAAGTCATAAATGTCAAAGCAGTGTGACAAATAATCAAGAAGAATTAGGTTTTGGACCAAATTAGGGATGAAGCGTGCAAAAGGCACTGATCAGTAGAAGATTACTTTTGTCTTTAAGTATAGTGACGTTCATCATTATGTCCTTGAATGTGCATCATATCACCTAGACCCCTAGATAAGACTCCTGCTTCTCCTGCTGCTCAGTGTGGAAGAGGGAAGTGATTCGAAATGCCACTGTAAAGCTGGTCTGTATCTGAGCCTGTAGTCATTGTTCACACATTGACAATATTCTAATCTCTATAGATACAGTAACTCATTTGTATGGGTAGAAATGGACTAAGTAAAGTGTGTAATTCTAGAGGAAATCATATTTGACTTACACAATAAATTAAAAATGAGTAGAAAATTAACTTTTCATTAGTACAATAACCCGAAGCTCAAGTCCAGAGCCACACTGAAGAGGTCTGTCAAGAAGAGACTGAATGTCCTTGAGTGTCCCAGTCCCAGTCAAAGCCCAGATTTGAATCCCATAGAAAAGTGATGGAGAGGCTTGACAGCTGAAGTTCATAATCAATCCTCAACAGACCAAGTGAGGACTGAAGCAGTTTTACCAGGAAGAACAAACACAATTATAGTACAACATCCTGCTGTTCACATCTGAGGGAGATGTACTGTATCCAGGAATGTTGACAACAGTACTTACTGCCAAATCTGCTTCTCAGCAATGACTGCCTTAGGGTACTGAATACTGATGCTTCGGTAAATGTCACGGTCTATATCATCCTCGAAGGTTTTACTGGCATTTAACCTTCTACACCTATAACAGAGTTGATTTAAAACTCAATGAAAAGAAATGCTTGAAAAACAAAATTAGACACATTACTTGGAATTCAACAAAGTGTCTATATCATGTAGTATACTGTACTTTGGAATACTGCAGAATTACTTGTAGTTAATACCATTCATTTATACGTGTAAATAGGAAAGTTTTGAGGTACATATGGAAAAAAGCCATTATTTTCAAGTGCAAGAAAGTAATAATGTATTTCAGGCATTAAAAACTGAAAATCTCTTGAATCACAAATCTAAACTACAATCACAGACCTGAAACTCATGAAAAAAGATGAATTGTGTTTCACTTCTTGTACTGTAAATCAATGATAGACGATATATTAAACTCTGTGAATTGTCTGTACCTGTATAATTTTTTACTTATTGAATTCACATGTTGTATCTAAACAAAGGCATTCAGAATGTGGGAAACTGCCTAATTTGCAGAAAGACCTAATTTCATAAACATGACAATATTTATGAACATGACAAACAAATGCCACGTTCACGAGGAATGTGTCACGCTCATAAATCCCTCCTCTTAAGGACGCTCCAGCCCTTCCTTGTTTAGATCTCATTCCCTGCACCTGCCTCCATTTCCTGTCCCCCGTCCTATAAAAGCCAGGCGCTCACTCAGTTCCGGGCTCTGCATTGGTTCCTGGACCAGGCAAGTCCGGGACCTGGAAGCGCCTGGTCCTGTCAAGCTTTTAAGTTCCTGTTCCTGCCTGTTCCGACCCGGTTCCCGTTTTTATTCTGTTCGTCTTGGATGGACAGCCCGGTTTGGGATTTTCGCCTTCTCTTGGATTGCCCCCTTGGACTTATTTCTGGATTGTTTGCCCCCGAACACCAGTGCACCATGGACACACCCCCTGTTTTCATTCCTGACTCCTGCATGCCTTTTTCCCCATGTTTTCCTCGCTTACCCCGGATCATGTTGTCTGCATAGGGTCCTGAAAGAATGACAACGCCCCAAAATTGAGGCTTGATGAACTATTGTGGAGTGAATATTTGGCTTAACCCGCTTTGCTGAGAGCTGACCTCCTGGACATAGGACGAGGAGGTCAGGAACCCCCCACAAAGTAACCAAGGGGTAGCTGCAGAGGTGGAGTTGGGGTGGAGGTGAGAAGCAAAGTCGCACGCAAGGGAGAGGGAGATATCGCATTTGGTATTTATAGCATTCGGTGGAGGAAGGATGAAGGGAGTGATTGCTAATCGCTGACGGCTGGGGATGATTGAGCGTGGTTGTTGTCCTCCCTCCAGAATTTTAGTTAAATAAACTCAGTATATCAGAAAGAAATGGGATAAATTTGTCTTTAATGTGAAATTAATAACTATGGATAAGACTGAGGATTTCTAATAATGACTACAAGTAACAGAATACAGTATGAATTTGAAAAAAAACTTTTAATATCCCACTTTATTAATTCTGTTTTCATGTTTGAACACGTGCATGAAACTTTTATTTTCCCTGTTGTTTAAAAATAGTATAAATATTAAATTCTTGCATTACACCAATTTTTTATGTCAATCAAACCCCATCTACACACTGTTCTGATTGACTGAGTGTGGACTGTGGGCTCAGGATGATCTGGGATATTACACAGGGTCACTATGAGCTCAGACAGTAGAGACAGTGAGAGACTGTAGGTGTGAGATGAGAACTTCAATTACATCACTGTTCTTTTATTAACACAGACTTTCAGATTTATAAACTGGGCTTTACGATCTTGTGTTTGAGCTTTCCTTCTGTTATGGAGTGCATGACCAATTATTTTCAAATGAACACAATTGAATTAAGTGTATAAAATACATTATAGAATTTGCAAACATGTTTATGTTATACCTAAAAATATTTTTGTATATTTTATACTGTGTTTAATTATTAAAAATATTTGAATTCAGGGCATTTCAGGAATCCTTCTTTAGGTGCTTAGAAAGAAATTCAACCATTGGCACAGAGGAGACAAATGCCAACAGTCTGCAATGAACTGCAATGCGTTTTGGTGGCTTTATCAATGTACTATTGAACAGTGCAGGAATCGGTGATCTGTCTCCCTCTTTTGGTCAGTGTTGAAAACTGCAGTCTTCAATGATTGTGCTTCTATTGTTCTATGTAACAATAAACACACCAGGAGAATCATCAAGAGCTTCAGTGTCTTCAGGCTCCTGATTCATCTGATTGTCATTCTAACAGATCCAGTGTCCTTTGAACAGCCAGTCACACATGTTAATAAGAAATTAACTCTACTGCCTAAACAGCAGCTTTTGCTTTCTCTTCTATATTTAACATATTATCTACATAGCTGTTAAAAGCAAAAAATATTCATATTTTTTACAGTCTCAGTCCTCTGTGGTTCCTGTTGATGAGCTCCTGTAGAGCTGAGGGAGGTTTTTGTACAGACGTGTGTCACTGTGTGAATGGAGTGCTGTAGCTCTGCTGACAATAATAATCTCCTGCATCTTCAGTCTGGACTCCAGTGATTGTCAGTGTAAAGGCTGTTCCAGACCCACTGCCAGTGAATCGATCAGGAACCCCAGACTGACGGTTTGTTGCAACATCTGTGCAACAGCTGTGGAGCCTGACCAGCTTTCTGCAGGTACCAGTTGAGCTCATTGCTAAAAGACTGACTGGCTGTACACCTGATAGAGACAGAGCTTCCTGGGAGAACAGACTGAGCTGGAGACCGAGTCAGAACAATCTGCCCACTGGACTCTGGAGGTGAAATAGCAACAATAATTAATTATTAATACATACTTAATATAAACACTTGTATAATATATTTGCCCTAGAAAACACATTTGCTACATTTCTATTGATGTTTTTTAAATTTTAGGTTTATTCTAAATTGATACCAAGTTCTTTAAAACTTAGGTTAATATTGTGAAATTAATATTAATAAAATAAAGATAAGAGAATTAGAGTCATATTTTCTTTAACCCTCACCTTGAGCAAAGAGCCCCAGTGTCACCAGCAGTAGAATCAGTGGCATCATTGTCCTGTGTGTGTTAGTGACTTTGAAAGGGCTGAACAGTGACTGATCGACAATGAGCAGTGAGGCAGCACAGGTATGCAAAGCTCCTTCCTGTATACAAATCCTGTTACAGACAGTTAGAAAAGGCCTGAGCTGGGAGGACAGGTGCAATCTGCAAGGGTTGGGTCTGTTTTTATGTGTATATAATATGTAGTGCACATACCGCTAGATCAGTACTCTGACGTTAGAGCTCTACCACATTTAGACTGTGCATATTCATCTCTTAAAAACAAGCCTTTTCTCTAAACATTCTGAAAGCACTGATCCAGTGGAGACTCGTCTTCCATGGAGGTCCTCTTGCCAGCACTTGGGGATCCCAGTCCTCCGCTGGCCTTGCTACAGAACCTGCTATTCCTCTGTCTGTTTACTCCCGGTGAAAAATGATATAAGATGTGAAGAAGGGGTTAACTGATTCCTTTCTGCACAAGGACTTCTTTTGACACAAAACATTCCAGGCTTTGAGTAATGACAGGGTTGGGGGTTAAATGATAAGAATTATTGATGCAAGCTAGAGACCCCCCAACTAAGGAAACCTAAAACTGACCATTAAGAATGGTCAAAGTCTGGTAACTGTCTGAACACTGTGACCTCTCCCCATAACCATGGTAACAAACTGCGTCAGAAACGGCTGAAATGTGCTATATAAACTGAAAGATCTGTACCTATATTCTGAACAATACTTCAGTCTTATTGTTCCTTGCATGCAATAAACTCAGTTGTTTAAACTTCATCTCAGGATCCAGAACTTATTTTTCTCTTACAACACCGTGAACTCTCCCCAGTGACCCTGCTGTCTACTTTCCACACAGCTCCTCTCGCACTGATCTCCCCACCTTCTCCACAGACAGGTCCCAGTCTGCAGACTGCAGCCTTCACTCGCTCCCAGCCCAGTCAGCCCACACATCTCTCGCTCTCTGCTTCCTGCTCGCTGCCTCACACCCATCTCATCTCTCTGATCTCCCAAAGATCCCTGCAGTCCTGCGCTTGGGGCTCAACTTGTCAGTTCACTGCAGGGCTTAATAGCGGCTGCAACACAACATACTGTACATGGTGTACAACATATTGATACAACACCAGAACATGCAACAATAAGCCATCAGTCTTAAAAGAATATATTTGTGAAATGATCTGCTGTGATAGGGAAAATTGATAATTCCCTCAGATATTACCAAGATAAGACTTAATAACATCAGAGTTGATATGTTCCTGTTGTTATTTAAGATGCAGACCAGAAGCTTGGGGACCACATCTCAGGTGGGTTTCAATAGGGCTTTACAGATATGACTGCCCATTGTTTGGTGATTCATAAGACTATTACTATATGATGATTGGCAAGTGTTGTGGAGTGCTGTGTCTTTTTTCCTTTAGTTCCTTCTCTTTTGTGTTCTTGTCTGTCCCTCTGTTCCAGGTGTGGGCCAGACCGCACACATCCATTCTGACTGTGTGGTAATTGATGAGCATCTAGGCACACTGTATGATTCTTTATGTGAAGAAGCTTCTGTGGTGCTAATTGTACTAATAGAGATAATTTTTTTAATCATTTTCAATCAGAGCAATCCAATTAATCATTATGAAATCAATTATGTGTTTTCAAATTATTATCAGACTATGTTAATAAGCAGATTCTATTGGAATATCCCTTACTACCAAACTTTTATTAACTTTTTATTTTTGTATTTTGTTTTTGCTACAAAACACTAGTTTCTGAATACCCTTCCACTCACCAGATATTCTATTACTACCAGTGTCTCACATCTGAAGTCATAGTAATTATTTTTAATAAAAGGTCCATCTTACTTTGTAATCTCCTCATACAATGTTTCTGACAGCACAGTCTGAATTTTAATTTTTAAATTTATGTCGTAATACCTGTTTAATCTGTTTCCTGTTGATTCCATTTTCTGTGAGCTTTTCAAATGATTATGTTCTTTCTACATTGAAAGAGGAGTACCAGAAGCATTCTAATACTTTTCTAATCGTCTCTGTGTGCCTTGAGCAAGCAGAAAGGGCACAAGAATGTAGCTAAAGAGGCCCCTGTCTTAAGCTCCATACGGCTCTCATGCTGTGATCTCAGCCACAGAGTGACCTGGTGCTCTTTGTGTGTGGGGAAGTGAGGGAGATTAATTTGTCTTTCACAGGACAGTGATGACCCAGTACTCTCCATGGTGGATGTTTGCCAAAGGTGGCTGGATGTCAAGCAGAAAGTCATCTAGACATGATCATAAGGTCCAAGGCCACTGTTCATCACCCAAAGGAAGATCCACTAGTGGGAGATCTGTAGGGTGGTACCAGAACTTAACCTGACAGCATCTCAGCCAATCACCAGCTGTGATGTACATAATTCTGTTCAAGATATTCTTTCTGCAACAGAAGAAATATTGTGTTCATGAACCAACTGTTATTTTTGCTGTCTATGTTGCTGTCTTAGACCATTGGACTGTTTCTTTTGTCGACATGTTGCATGTCCGAATATATTAAAAAATAAGTTGTAGCTGGGACAAACCAAGTTCTCTCATCTGTTTACCTAGTGGCCAGAACCAGAAAATCAAATGGTGTACAAACTTTGTTTTTAAAGACTAAAGTTCAGCAAGACATGGTTATTCACAGGTTAACCCAGCTGCCTGTCTGACTGCGTTTCCACAGCAACCGGCCACACTGGTAAAACTAGTCAACTCCACAGCGCCCCCGATGCTGGGAATATGGACCTTGGTGTGAGTGTGTGAGTGTTTGTGTTTGTGTATCTGTGTAGTGTGCTCTCACGAGGCACCAGTTCTGTAGGGGTTTGGGCATTTAAATCACATAAATCACAAAATGATTCTTTTAATGGCTTTAGAAACCAACCATGCGGTATAACTCAAACAACGCACACACACAGGTACTCATACACGAGAATACATTTATTAATACATACAATATGCATGTAAACCTAACAGATTTTATGGTGAGGGTGATCAGAATACAAAAGATATATATTCATTCAATCACAAAGAGTTACATATATCAAGAGGACATACGCTCAGTATATCATTCATTTAGAGCGTTTCGTAAATGAACTTGGTTATAACGTCTACATTAGATACTCAAAACAAGTACATAACTCTTAGGAATTAAATTGATATCAACTGGTTGGGATAACAATTGAATTCTCGAGCAGTAATGCAGTGAAGTTGAATACTCATCCAATCTTTGGGGATTCAGATCTCCTGCGGGCACAAAGAAACAGTTGCAGGCTTGTTGCTGTCCAATCCGCGCTCTCTGGCTGCGTGCCAGGCTGTGCTGTACGGCTTGCGACGGTGCACTGCTGATGCTCTCTGAAGACCGGCTAGTTAGTTTTGGCTGAAACTAGCAAGAGTTTGTGCACAGGAGAAAAGATGACTGTGGGTCCCAGCAGGTCAGGAAGAGGACCGGTTCGTTCCTGATGAAGTGCTAGTTCTGAATAGTGATTCAGCTGTCCACAGTTCCGACCTGTTCACGAGGCTTGCTGCTGATGCTAACCTCTGGTGGATCCTCTGGTTACTCTCTGGCAACCTCCGCTCTAGACTCTTAGAACAGAGGAAAGTTCTGGCACTCGGACACACTGGCCGTTACGTGGTTGTCCGGGCTGAGTCTCAGGATGGTCAGGAGGCGCTCTGCGAGAATGTCCTGCCCTTGGGAGCCTTTCTGCTCCTGGGCCGTCCTGCCCTGGAATTCTCCTCGCACCCCTGGAATTCTCCTTTGAGATTCTCCTACTCCAGGCTCTCTGTGTTGCCTGTTTTTACCTGGAGGAACTTCAGCTCGTTCATTGGCTGAAAGTTTCATGGGCATCAGAGACCCACGTGGGTTACTCTGCCCTACCAGTTCCTGATTGGTTGATCAAGGTGAGATATGAGTCACTTACTACTGACACTTAGGAATGCAGTCCAGATGTCCATCTGGCACTCCCTAGACATATAGGCGCCAATGGATGACCATTGATCATGATAGCCAGGCTTAGCTAAGTGCATCCCCATTTGGGAGCTGTTCCTTATATTGAAAATAAAAGCTGAATAAATCACAAAAAAAGAATAAATCACATTTATTCACATATACAAGTAAATATGCTTTCACTATCAGGAACTATCAAACATGTCAAGACAAATTTTGGCATTCATACTGTATATATATATATTTTTTTTTGCGCCTGAACTTCCCGAAGGTCGATCTGTTTTGTAGGACATTGCAAAGATGTAATTTTGTGGTTGGGAATCTTCCAGGATGTTCCACTTGTTATTTAAGATAAGACCAGAAGCTTTGGGACCACATCTCAGGTGGGTTTTAAAAGGGCTTTAGGGATATGACTGCCAATTGTGTGGCGATTTAGTGTTCTGTCTGTCCCTCTATTCCAGGTGTGGGACATAGTGCATACATCCGTTCTGACTGTGAGGCAATTGAAGAGTATCTAGGCATTTAGGTACACTGTATGATTCTATATGTGAAGAGGCTTCTGCTGTCCTAATTGCGCTAATAGAGATACTGTAGTTTTTAAAATCATTTTCAATCAGAGCAATCCAATTGTTCATTATAATATAATTGATGCATTTTAAAGATTTTTTATCATACTTTGCTAATTAGCACATTCCATTAGAATATCCCTTACTTCCAAACTTTTATTAACTTTTTATTTCTGTATTTTGGTTGTGCAAAATGTTCCTCCCGTGTTCATATGGGTTTCCCACCAGGTGCTCTGGTCTCCTCTCACAGTCCAAATACATTGTTAGAATAACTGGCTGCTGCGATAATTGACCCCAGTGTGAGTGTTTGTGTGTCTTTTTGTGTCTATCTGCCTAGCAACTGACTGGCTTCTCTTCCAGAGTGTATCCTGCCTTGCACCCTTTGCAATTAATGCAAGTCAAGTAGTTTTACAGAGGGTTCTCAATTTTAAGTGAAGGTTGTGTTCCGGAAACCCGCGCGTATTGTAAGTTTCACATATTTTAAAGAAATGCTTCCTATTTAAAATAATGGTTAATGCTATATTTGCATTCCGCACACATAAGTTTGACACTGCTTACACACTATAGATGCACACTTTATAGATTACACACACTAAATAATTCAATACATCATCTTGTAACATGTATAAAATAAAAATACATGTATAAAATAAAAATTCCCAATGTACCAATGAGACACTCGCATCGAGCGGCCAACAGCATAACTATGCGGCTCTCGTTATTTTGACTCGCACTACATAATTCAAACAAAAATATACTTAAGGGTATACAGCATTATTTTAAAGACGCTATTTCAAACTCGCGTAAGACGTGGACCCACTGTACTGTGTATTGTATTTTGTATGTTTGTGTAATTTATGAATTGTCTTTATTTTCTTCTATCATTTTTTGTATCTCCGTTATTTCAAGCACACCACAAAAATTCCTCAAAACCCCAAAAATGGCAAGTAAATTTACTTTGATTTTGCGTACTGGATACAGTGAAAATTAGAAATGGATGGATGGACTGTTTGGTTGAATATCAGAGGTGGCTTATGTGATTGGTATCTCTCTGTCCTGTCTCACAGTCAGCATGATTGTAATGAGAAATAACATAATCACAGTTCTTTGAATAATGTGACTGTATTAAATAATCTCTTATAAAAGCAGAATAAACTTGTAAGTTCATCTGCAGTATGTCCCAGCTGCAGCAGTGCAGTCGCTATGCAGTCCTGCTGAGGGAGGTTTTTGTACAGCTGTGTAACACTGTGTGAGCAGAGCTTTACTGTTGATGTAGTGTTCACTCTGACAGTAGTAATCTGCTGCATCTTCAGCCTGGACTCCTGTGATGGTCAGAGTGAAGTCAGTCCCAGATCCACTGCCACTGAAACGCTCTGGGATCCCAGTCTGACGGGTAGTTGCATAATAGATTAGGAGTTTAGGAGCTTCTCCAGCTTTCTGTTGGTACTAGTAGAGGTAGTTGTTATTATACACTGCAGGACTGGTCTTACAGCTCACAGTGACTGTCTGTTCAGAGAGAACAGATTTCACTGCTGGAGTCTGAGTCACAGTAACCTGTCCACTGGATTCTGAAAACAAGACAAAACACAGCAAGTGCAGGAATTTAATAACTACAATGCTTTAATTTCTTTTAGCTATTTACACATATCTGAAAAGCTTGATTACATAATTTGCTAACAGCTATACACTCCATCACAAATTTAAAAAAATATGTTTACATCAACACCTAACCAAGTATTAAATTATACCCTGAGCAGCGATGAGGAGTGTCCAGAGGAAGATGGTGATGAAGGTCATTGTTGCTGTGAGTTCTGTTGCCATGAAGGGCAGCTCTCAGTCGTGAAGTGTTAAACTCAACGGACTATAAACACTCCCAGAGCACTGAAGCATGTGCTGTCAATGCAAAGTGTCTCTTCTATGCAAATTATCTTCCTGGGTTCGGCAGCACTTGTAGCCAGTCAGTGCTGGAAACACAAGCTTGGTGTTGTGTGTTGTGACAGAGCAAGATGAGCAGTTTATCATGAACACTCCCAGGACAGCAGGACTGGACAGAGAGCAGCTTTGTAAGGAGCAGAGGATGAGACACAAGCAGCTGAACCCTTATTGTACTCGGCACAGTTGGAATGGAGTGGAGTGTGGAGAGTCTGTTTAAAGCACCACTTGGCTCTGTGTGTTCAGACACAGGAGGACTGAAAGATTAAAGTTCAGACTGTAAATTGCTGTTATAAGTCATCAGTTAACTTCTTCTTAATGTACAGTGACACAGGTGATTAAGTCCCTCCTAAATTAGAGCACTTTTTGTATAGGGATGGAGAGCGAGTGTTTGAGCAGGACATCTCTGACTTCAGGGAAATAATCTGGGGGAGTGTGCCCTCTGGTGGCAAAATAAATTTACTAAAACCTCCATCCTACAAATTGTCTTTTCACCTTAAAATGGAACCTGAAATACCATTCCTATGTGTTTCATAGCTTATGCTTGTGGAAACCGCTCAGATAAAATGGTCAAAGATGGTACAAATAGCTCAGAGACACAAGGAAGACGAGGAGGCTAGTAGGCTCATCTTGCTTTCTCAGTTCTACTTAGCTAACTGGTAGGCTGTGTGTTGAAATCCTTGTTAGTCCACTGCTGTTGTGCCCTTTTAGAATGCATTTCACCCAGTTTGCTCCAGCTAAGCGATTGGTTGAATCAGTGGTCATTTTTGATGATCCAAATTGCTCATCCTGCATCTTGAATAGAATCGTCTTTAACACCACAGCTGTGACAGCAGCTTGTTCCAGACAACTGGGTGTAAACAGTTGTCTCCTGTTCTTGAGGCAATTAAATTTCAACTCCTATTGGTTGTCCCAAATCCAGCCTGGATCCAAGTGTAGATCTTGATCTAGGATATTTAAAAAATTAAGACTGAAATAATTTTTCACAATTTTGAATTTTCAATCAGAGCGGATACCCCTCCTGTATTCGCTGTTTTCAATCCAAATGATTTGTGTAGTGCATTAGGCGCCATTCAACATGTTTTGGCCACAATATTTCACCAGAAGCTAATTTACTGTCACACAGAACAAGAAGATGGTGTCCTTAAAGAATGACATGGCTGCCTAAAAGGTGGTGAACCCCTGCAGAAAGAACTAGAGAAAGCAAAACCTGCTTTGTAGCAGTTTTATAAACATACTTAATGTACACTGAATGTACATTTTTAAGCCAATACATTTTTTCCATCTCCAGAACTCACTGGCCTTGTGCAAACCCTGAAAAGCATCTAAGACCCAAACATCCCAATGTAGCTCCAGTTGTGTTTTGTGTTTTTAAGGATGTTTTTTTCAAACACTATGTTCCCCTTGAAGCAACTTAAATCCAGTAGAGCTGCAAGCTCTGTGGTTGTCCTTATGTGAAAATAGAGAATTGTTACAAATGGAAGGTTTTGAAAATGGTGAATAACAGGAATTGACCAAGCAAATAAATCAAGAAGTAAAATAAGTAATCAGAGTGGTTGCTATAATTAGAAGTACATGGATTACTTGTTCTCTGGCACAGTTTTGGTGAAAAGAATACTAATTCAGGCACACTGGGTTAAACAAATATTCATTAACAGTGAAAATACAAAGTGTATTAAACACAACATAAACATGCAACAAGTTACTGTGCTTACAAGTACTGTAGATATACAAGGCCTGCAGTACATCTACAGCATCCATAAGACCTCACTTGGTAAATGACACTTAATCATTTACCCAGAACTTAATTAACCAGGTAAACCAAGGTGAACTTCATGATTGCTTGTGATCACAGGATCCAGACCCTTGCATCTCAGTAACCCCCCCCATTTGCTTTGAAGCTGGAAATGTTTACACTGCCAGGTGTTACACACTTGAACTAGATTCCTAGACAAGTCAAGGATGATGAGCCCTAAAAGCAGTTTTGTAGCTGACTGACTGCACCACCAGACACCTTGAAGGGTGCAAAGACCCTTTTACCCCTGTAACAGGCCCTGAAAGACTTTTGCCTATCTGGCACTGAGAACACTGCTGAGAGAAAAGCTATTTTGTTTTTTTCTGTTTCTAGTTCAAAAATGGGGAAGTTGCTCCATCTTATGGCCATTCTGAGCTTGTGTCTCTCACTTTAGCATATTTGTTCCGCACTGTGTGTTGATTCTGGACCCAGACAAAACATCTCCAAGCTTGTAACTGAACAGCTTAGTGTCCAACTACCAGCCCCTCTACCAAGTGTACAGGGTTTCTCTAAACAAAGGGAACATGATTGAGAACAAAGGTGTCATTTTGATTATGTCAATTTCCCATTAAATATGAACTCTGTGAGGAATTGATTATTTCAATATTTTTTTGTAAACAAGAAAGTATTAAATAAAACCTCAAAAACAAGTTACCAGATTACAGAGTCAGGAATACTGCCTGATGCACGCAGGCTGTGGATGGGCTGTAGATGGGCCTTTTCACACCTCCTCCTCCCTATCCAACCACCTCTCAACACTTTCCACCCTTGTTGAGCCCCAGACAGTGCAGAATTCTTCTGCTGTAGGAGACCCAGTCTTCTGGAGAAGCAGAGCTCTCTGCTGTCTGGGAAGTGGTGCTGTATAGCTCTGAGCCTTCAAGTGACATGATCACATCTAGGCAGGGGAAGAGCTGCTCTCAATACAGTTATTTTATATCAGTTGAGCTCAAGGGTTACTAAAAAACAGAAAAATATATGTCACAAGTGTCAACAGTTGAAGAAAGGCCAAGGCTCGGAAGATTAATTGAGTTTGTACACAGTATATAGTGGCCAGTGATTTTGTCATTTAAGGCCTGTTTTTCTTTCTCCAGTCTGTCTGTTTCCTCTTCCTAATCAAAGTCTTCAAAAGTAAAAATTGGGGCTGGTGATGATTAAAAAATGTGTCACTGAGGGACGTACTGACCCCGTCCACCTGTAGTAGGTCTGTAGTTGTTCTCTGCTTCAGTTTTCTGGGGTTCCTGTTGATGAGCCAGAGCAGCTCTTGTACAGGGTTTTTCTTTGAGTATGTAACACTGTGTGAACACAGGACCACTGTGTTTACTCTGACAGTAATAATCTCCTGCATCTTCAGCCTGGTGCCCTGTGATGGTCAGAGTGAAGTCAGTCCCAAATGTCTGCCTGCCACTGAAACATTCACATATATATGATATATGTAACCTCATACTGTATATCAGGAGTTTCATAGTTTCTCCAGGTTTCTGATGGTACCAAGCAAAACAAGGGTTTTTTGAGCCACTATCATAACAGGTGTACACAGACCTGCTGGTCTTAAAGCTGACAGTGACTGTCTGTACTGGGAAAAGAGATTTCACTGCTGGAGTCTGAGTCACAGTAATCTGCCTGCATGAACCTGAAATTTTTTTTTATACGTTTCACTTTTGAAACACTTAAAATGACATTTCTGCTAATTACAAATCTTCTTGTATTAATTTCTTTGCTACTCGCCACGAGTACAGACAACAAGTGTCCATATGAAGACACTGATAAAAGTTATTGTTGCTGTGGGTTCTGTTGCCATGAAGGGCAGCTCTCGGTCATGAAGTGTTAAACTCACAGGGCTATAAACACTCCCAGAGCACTGAAGCATGTGCTGCCAATGCAAAGTGTCGTCCTTAATTAATTAACCAAGCTGAGCTGTAAACACGTTTGTGCACTGAGGTCTGTGAAGAAATGTCTGGTTCTGCCTCATTATGCACAATAAACACAACTTCATAGCAGGAATATTTCAGGAGTACCTTTTGTCAACAAACCTGAGGGCTCAGTTTACCTTATGTTTTCCTGCAGATGTAGTTCATGTTATCTGATGGCATTCAGTTTGTAATCTTGTTGTATTCTAATGATAGTTAAATAGATAATTTGCTTGTTGTTTTGGTTAGTGCTGCCTGTCAGGCAACACCAGGTTAAATTATTAAATGTATTGCAGTTTTCCAGTAATTCCAGTAGAGGTCACTGTTGCAAACTAGAAATACACTGACTTTCAGTACTTTGGCTCCTCTTCTCTAACACAGAGTGGCTCATCTTTGTCAACACACAATGATACAAAATAAACTTCAAATGCACACACGGATCACATTTCTAATTTTATGGGTTATATACTGATAAGTATCTGATATAGTATTGTATATTGATCTATTTATGTTTATTTATTCTATATAGATATACTGTAGCATATTGCATTGTAGTCAATGATTTAATTTATTCGCAAAAAAGGAAATTGTATTGCAAGAATTTGAATGGTGTAGTGGAGGTGTGAATACAGTTTGCACTGATTGACAACTGTTAGATGTTTGAAGGCCATATTTTCTCACAAATATTGTACCTGAAAACAAGCTATTTGTAGGTAGAAAGGATTACAGTATTTAGATACAGTATACATTTCTGATACAGTTTACATTTAAAATCAAAACCTTATTGTTTAAACCAGTCATCTACAGTTTCCATGACATGTAAAGCATCCTGGAAACACTCCTGCAGTCAAACTACATCTGTGGTACCCGTTGCACATTTCAGATACTGAAGGAGAAGTTTAAATGCTGCAGAAGGAACTAAACAAACAAACGGCCACAAAGAGATTGAACTGACACCATCAGGGTCCAGGGAGCTGTGTACCTGGTTTGTCAGAGAAACACAGAGACACAGTCTGATAAATTTCAACTCTCCCATCTGAGCAATTTCTCCCAACAACACAACAACTGACAGATTTTCCCCCACTCCTCTCTCTAAGATGGGGTGTGTATCAAAAATCAATTTGATATTTTTGAAGAACATATATGTATTTCTATAATGTGAAGTACTATATAGATCTCAGTCCCCTCTAAACTCTCAGAGCCCCGGGTCAGCACAGCTGCAGGGAGAGGTCCCAGTCAGAGCCCAGGAACTAGGAATCATCAGGGAGCTCAGGCTAATGGAGTGAGGATCTCCAGGCATCATAACAGAATCAGGATGCCTGGCTCCCTAGGAAGGAATAAAAAGGCTTTGCTGGGGAGCAAGAAGAAGAGGGAAAGAAAAGTAACCCAGACAGCCCGAGAGAAAGTGGTAAGGAAAAGAAAAGAGTCTGATGTAATAACAGGGGCTAACCAGAGCTGTACTCAGACTATAAAACATCCTGCAAAACTGCTGGGATTCAGAGCACCAGAGGGATACACCTTGTGTGTAACTTGTTGCATCTCTGCAGAGTGTATGACATAAGAACTTATTCTAGTATAACTGTGAAACTTAAAAATGCCAAAGATTTACATTTCTTTTCCTATTCACTTTGATAATCTAAGATGAATGATTTGTAAAAAATTTAACTAATGTCATTGCATTTCCTCCAGCACCAGCACATACAAACTCCACAGCAGATTCAGAATTGAATCCAGGGCACCAGCACTGCAAGGCACAATAGTACCACTGTGCATCATGCTGCCATATCTATTAACTTAGATACATTAGAAATGTATGTGTAAAAATGTAAAATAACAAATATCTACAGTACTTTCAAATATATTCAAATATAATATAAATTTGTACATTATGAACAAACCCAGTGTTATTCAGTTCTCCTGTAGCACCTCTGCTGTTCTTCTGTCTGAGACCTGCTGATGAGCCAGAGCAGCTCCTGTAGAGCTGAGGGAGGTTTTTGTACAGACAGATTAATGTACTCATATTTAGTTAATTCTGTAACCCTGCTTTTATCAACAGATATTTGCTATTTGAGTGGAAGTTGCACAAATATGTTTAAAGAATTCAATTATAGACGTTCAATTTGTTGTGTGTATTATTTGACATTTTTTCATCACCTTCAGTCATAGGTCATAAGTTCCAACTCATGTACAGCTACATCATTATTAAGCTTGGTGCAGCTACAGTAACATTGTTAATGAAGATCAGTGTTTGTCTCAGTTGTGTTCCTCCACAGGCTGGGTCCTATTTCTTTGTCTTACCTCTCAGCACCTGCAGGAGGGCCCAGCTGCAGCAGAGCAGTCGCCGTGCAGTCCTGCTGAGGGAGGTTTTTGTACGGCTGTATAACACTATGTGCATGGCCAGTAACTGTTAATGTTGTGTAAACTTTGACAGTAATAATCTGCTGCATCTTCAGGCTGGACTCCTGTGATGGTCAGAGTGAAGTCAGTCCCAGATCCACTGCCACTGAAACGACTTGGGGTCCCAGAGTTTAGTTTATTTACTACATAAATCAGAAGCCTAGGAGCTCCTTCAGATTTTTGATGGTACCAGGCCATGCGTTCACCTGCTGAGCTACTGTAAACTGGACTGCTGGTCTTACAGCTCACAGTGACTGTCTGTCCTGGGAGAACTGATCTCACTGATGGAGTCTGAGTCACAGTAACCTGTCCACTGGACTCTGAAAGGAACAAGACAGAACAAGAAATACTGAAAGTTATACTAGAATATTGTTTAAATATGTAGTACAATATTTGTTTACCGTAAAGATTTACAAAATCTTTCTGCTATATATATAAACACTCCCAGAGCACTGAAGCATGTGCTGCCAATGCAAAGTGTCTCTTCTATGCAAATTAGTTTATTTTGAATCAGGGACACATAAGAAAATATTTTATCTTTGAATGGAGAAAGATAAGCATTAAAATTTCCATGAACAAAAGAGTTGAGGATTTCTATGGAGAACATAATCAGGTAAAATCAACTGACGACATATTGTGCTTTTTTTTCTGCTGTTATTTTGAGAAATTGTTTGTGACTTGATTACATTTTTAGCTGAAACCTGTTCTTATACTCTTACATACTGCATGTATGGTGCTCCTGTCCTTTCAGTTGTGATGATTAAAGTATGAAGGAGGTGAATATGAAAATTATGAAAAATTATAATTTTATTGCAATACATCAGAGCCATATTCTTATCAGTATGTACAGTATGATGTCACTGTCTGTTAAGTTGAATTTAAAAGGGCAGTAAGTGTTCAAGAGGCACAGATTAGATGAAAATGACTTTTTTCTTTAAGTATAGTGACGTTCATCATTATGTACTGGAATGTGCATCATTTCATCCAGACCCCAAGATAAGACCCATCTTCCACACTGAGCAGCAGGAGAAGCAGGAAAGGGATTAGAAATGCCATTATGAAGCTGTTCTGTGTCTGAGACTGGAGTCATTGTTCACACATTGACAATATTCTAGTCTCTACAGATACAGTAACTAACTTGTATGCTAATTAATAATTAATCGAAAATGAATAGAAAATACACTCTTCGTTGGCACAATGACTTGAAGCACAAATCCAGAGCCACACTGAAGAGGTCTCACAAGAAGAGACTGAAAGTCCTTGAGTGTTCCAGTCCCAGTCAAAGCCCAGACTTGAATCCCATAGAAAAGTGATGGAGAGGCTTGACAGTAAAGTATGTACAGTATGTATCTTCACAGCATGTGTCTTCATTGAAGATTTTGCGAACATTTAACCACCTACACACATAACACCGTTCCTCTGAAATGAAAAGAAAAATCACTTGAAAACAAGCATTACACACATTACATTCAACAAAAGCTGATATCATTGGCGGAAGGTGTAGTGTTATTTGTAGTTAATACTATTCATTCCTATGTGAAAGTAAGAAAATTTGAGGTGTACAGTATATACGGAAAACAGTCCATTCTAGTCCAGTCTAATTATTTACAAATTGATTACAAATTTACAGTTGATTACAAAGTAATCATTTATTTCAGGGTTTAGCAACTGCAAATAACTTGAATGGCAAGACCAAACTACACAAAAAACGGACTGAAAACTCACAAAAAGGTTTTATGATTCTTTGTTAGATTTGTGCTGTAAATTTGCAGTGATGGACTATATACTGTATTAAACACTGTGAATTGTCTGTACTTGTATTGTTTGTTCACGTATTCTATTGACATATCGTATCTAAACAAAGGCATTCTGAATGTGTGAAACTGGCTGATTTACAGAAAAACCTCATATCTTAAACATGAAGACTTTAGAAACAGATGCCAAGATGTCAGATAAAACAGGGTACATTTGTCTTTTATATGAGAATAATAACTACAGATAGGACTGGAGAATTTCTTATCTACAGACTGTTGTGATTGTGTGTGGACTGTGGGCTCAGGATGATCTGAGATATTACAGAGGGTCACTGTCGGCACAGAAAGCAGAAACAGTGAGAGCCTGTATGAGACTTTAATAACCTAATTGTACTTTTCCAGATTCATAAACAGATTTATGTGTCTCAAAAACAACATTGGACAGCAAGTGTTTGGGCTTTCTTTCTGTTACAGAGTGTATAAACAATTACTTTCAGATTATCAGAATTGAACTGAGTGTATGATAGAAAATTGTGTAGGCAGATGTTCATATTGTATATAAAAAGGAAAATTGTGTATATTAAAATATTTTAATTTGAGACATTTTAGGAATCCTTCTTCAGGGTCTTCGAAAGAAATTAAACGACTGGAATAGTGGAGACAAATGCCAGTAATGAAGGAACTGGATTGACAAGGGTGAGAACTGCAGGCCATTCTGTTGGCTTTATCAATGTGCGATTGTACAGTGCAGGTAGCAGTGATCTGTCTCCCTCTTGTGGCCAGAGTTGAGAAATACAGACTTCATTTAATGTGGTTCTATTTGACTGTAAACACAACAGAATGTGAACCACCCAGAGCTTCAGTGTCTTCAGGCTCCTGCTTCGTCTGATTGGATCGGTAAGAGTGACAGTGTCCTGTGCACAGTCAGTCCAACATATTCATAATAAATTAACTCTACTGCCTGAACAGCAACTTTTTCTTTCTCTTCTTAGTGATGGAAGTTACCACTTGTTTTATTGGAAAAGTAAAATATACGTATAAATGATAAACATTTAATATCACTGAAAATGCTAAAGGGATATACATTTATTTGATATGAAGAATGTATAAAAATATTTTCTACATAGCTGTTAAAAGTACAAATAATTCTTTATTTTTCATCTTCGGTTTCATTTAAAAACATACCGTAGATACGTTTAGAAGTCATTTGGGTAAAAATACTGACTATAACATTAAGGTAAAAGTTTAACACATTATTTACAATTTTATTTGTGCTCAGTTCACTTGTAATAAGTTGCCTGTTCGAATTCCGCGGCCGGCAGAGGAAATCTACTCTGTTGGGTCCCTAAGCAAGACCCTTAACCCCAGCTGCTACAGGGGCGCCGTATAAATGGCTGACCCTGCGCTCTGACCCCAGGCTTCTCTCTCCCCATCTGTGTGTCTCATGGAGAGCAAGCTGGGGTATGCGAAAAGATAAATTCCTAATGCAAGAAATTGTATAAGGCTAATAAAGTGATCTTATCTACAAATTATTTATGTGTTTAGAACTCAATATTTAATGATGCACAAACCCAGTGCTCTTCAGTGCAGATGAAGCAGCTCTGCAGCTGTTCTCAGCCTCAGTCCTCTGTGGTTCCTGTTGATGAGCCAGAGCAGCTCCTGTAGAGATGAGGGAGGTTTTTGTACAGACATGTATCACTGTGATACCCACTGTAGCCCTGCTGACAGTAATAATCTCCTGCATCTTCAGCCTGGACTCCAGTGATTGTCAGTGTAAAGGCTGTTCCTGACCCACTGCCACTGAAACGACTTGGAATCCCAGACTGACGATATGTTGCTCCACATATCAGGAGTTTAGGAGCTTCTCCAGTTTTCTGATGATACCAAGCAAGACAGGGGCCACTTGAGCTACTACTACCACAATAACAGGTACCCACAGAACTGCTGGTCTTACAGCTCACAGTGACTGTCTGTGATGGGAGAGCAGATGTCACTGATGGAGTCTGAGTCACAGTAACCTGTCCACTGGAACCTGGAACAAAATAAACAAGTAAATGTCTCACTAGAAATACAATTTGATTATGTTACAATTCCTGAAATGCCTACTACAAATTTGTGCTATCACCTTGCAAACCTTTCAATCCAGTTTTCTAGTTTGAAAAGATAATATAAAATTACATTGCAAATCTCCTTGAATTGTGTTACTTTGCATTATTTTCATGGCTCCTCACCATGAAAGAAGACAAGTGTCCAGATGAAGATGGTGATGAAAGTCATTGTTGCTGTGGGCTCAGTTGCCATGAAGGGCAGCTCTCAGTCATGAAGTGTTAAACTCACAGGGCTATAAACACTCCCAGAGCACTGAAGCATGTGCTGCCAATGCAAAGTGTCTCTTCTATGCAAATTGTCTTCCTTGACAGGGCAGGACTTTTAGCCAAAATGAGCTGTAAACACAGTTCGTGCACAAAGGTCTGTAAAAACATGTCTATTAGAATCTGATCTTGCATCATTCTGAATGATAAACAAAACAAGGTTTTCTTTATCACAGGCATATTCCAGGAGTCAATACAGCTAAAAAAACCTATCAGTTGTACCTCATGTTTTCTTGTTTCTAATGAAATTCAGCGTATGCCAATTACTTTTGTGTTTAGTTAAGACTCACAGTGTGGATCAGTCAGTGTTCAGCCCTTTCAGAGTCACTGACACACACAGGACAATGATGCCACTGATTCTACCGCTGGGGACACTGGGGCTCTTTGCTCAAAGTGAGGACTGAAACAAACGTCAGTCTAGTATTTCATTTAACTAATTAGTAAAGTTAATTTTAGTCCAACTATCTTAACACTAACATAATCACAAGAGGTTGATAAAAAAAAGAAATATGAAATACATGGAAATGTAGAAAATATGTTTTATTAGGTAAATCAATCAATACAATATTTACAGCAAGAAAGCATTCTTTCATTACTTGTTACTTTTTCATTTCCAGCGTCCTGTTGCCAGACATTTGGAAATGGAAATTTAGGCACATAAATTAAAAAATGTTTCTCACAAGCAATTTTAATTATTATATTATAACAATTTGTTGTTCATCATCATCTTACCTCCGGAGTCCAGTTGGCACATTGTTGTGACTCAGTATTTAAAATAAGTATTTCAGTATTTAAATTTCAAAGGCTTTGCAATTGAATTGCCAAAAAATAAATTATAAAAATATAATGCCAAAAAAATAGCCATTATTTGCCATCAGATAAAATATTTTAACAGCTTTTTTGCATTTCTAAATGTCTATTTTTATTTTGTGATATATATTGTTTCATGTCAAAATGCCTTTCCATCAGCTACATTTCCAAAGAAGGTACAGTACATGGACACTACTGTTAAAGCAGAAGGATGGTGTGTTATTTCTGAAGGATTTATGTCTGAAACATGATGATATTGTTACAAATGGGGGGATACAAAAATAGTGAAAATCAGGACCTGAATGAGAGGTTAAGTCAATAAGTGAAATAATTATTCATAACCCTCAACTTGTAAGTGATTTCTAGCAATATACCCGAGCGGTTGGTATAATTAGAGGCACATACTCAGGTACTGTGACAGAATGAACAAATCTTGGTTCATTTCACATGTTTTAAACAACTGTCCACACTAAATGAATAAGAACATTATGAATATGGTGCTTGGTCTTTTGTTTTATTGTCTGCAATAATCTAAATTATGTCATGTTCTAGTTTGAGGCTCTTTATAGATTCCAGCGTACAGGTGTGCAGAGAACAGAACTTTAATGCTAACAACTTACAGGAAGGCTTAGTATCATATCTGTGCTATTCCATATCTGTCATGGATGTCGGAAGGGACAAACCGTGGAGAGGCAGGAGAACGAAAAAGACCTATGCGAACGGGGAGTTAGCCCGGCCTCAGCAGTGCAAAGAGTCCTGGAGTGCCGTATAGAAACCTATACCCTCAGGCCACGGACAGAGTGGTGACCTGGTGCTAGGCGGGTCTCAGGACATCCGAACGTCAATGCTGAGCCAAGCAGAATAAGTGACCCGGAAATATATAGCCCCAGAGAGAGAGACACCGGAAGGAGAGCAAAGCACAGGAAACTAGGGACAGGACAGAGTAGGAGCGCCGTCTGGCTACAGAGGGCGTGACAATATCCTTAACGGTCGCTCATGATAACTCTAATCTTCTCATTAATCCCAAAGAGGCATTCAATTCCTCCTCCAGTTCTACTCATCTCCTCTCTGGAACAATCAGCAATATCCAGGCCTAGTGTCAGTCACTTAGCCCCAGCGTATCTCTCTGACAAATTCTTCCTGGGAAAACAGTGAACACTACTACTACAATACATTAATCTTACTACACCAGCCCAGATACCTACACCAGGTCAGTCACTCAAACCCTGGAGTGTCTCCCTGAGAAATATCCAGTGTTCTGCTGAAGTATTTCAGTTTTCACTGCCACCAACAAGAAATTCATTTTGAAATAATTATTTCCTGTGAAAGGTCTGAACTTTTGAAGTGAAACTGATAAATGAAGTCATCAAAATGACATCTTCTTGCTTAATCAGGCTCCTCTCCATAGTTCTCTTTGTTTAGATGAACCCTGTGCGTTAGGTAGAGGCAGTGGGCTGGTACAGTAGTTGGACACTGGGCTGCTCAGTTACAAGGCTGCGGACTTTCAATCTGGGTTCAATTCAATGTACAGTAAATTATGATCAAGGGAAAGACACCAACTCACAATGAGATTAACATGGGGCAACTTTACCATTTTTTTAACTAGAAACAGAAAACACTAAAAGCCTTTCTCTCCACAGTTGTCAGGAAAGAGTTCTTTCCAGGCCCTATGCAGACAACATGATCCGGAATTGAGTGAGAAACCACTGGGAAAAAAGTCATGCAGGATTCGAGAATGAAGACAGGGGGGCATGCCCATGGAGTGCTGGTGGTCGGGGGAGGTGTGGCCAAGGCAAACGATCCAGGGATGAGACGAACGGGAAATCCAAAAAGGGCAAAAGTCCAAAGCCAGGCGATCCATCCGAGACAGACTATTTAAAAACAGGAACAGGCATGGGGCACTGGAACGGGAACAAGAAACAGAAACTAAAAGCATAACGGTGCCAGGCGCATCCAGGTCCCGGGCTAGCATGATGCTCAGAAACAGATTCTCGAAATGTCTCTTTGCCAGAGTGCTGAGTGCAGTATAACCTGATCTTAAGTAGCCTGCACCAGGCTGAAGTGCTGAAAATAGACCACAGGTGATCAGGCTTCTTGTCTGGTCATGTGTCTATGGTGAAGGAACAAAACATGTACAAGACTTGTGTGGTCTAACATTGGCTTTACACCCAGAATGTAAATACGGAACTTGTTTCTGTCAATAAAACAAGAGACATGATCTTAGATAAAAGATTCTTATTCTGCATGTTTATTTTAAACTTTTCGCTCAGATATTTATACAGGAAAATTCTGCTTATTAGTACATTTGAGCAGTTTGTCATGTATCACTAGGTAAACTCACTGAGACACAGTTATATGGGCAGTGGGCTAAACAGTTTGTTTCACTAATCTTTGCATGAACTTCATGTGATGTATATCCATATATAGACATATGTATGTATTACTATTAGGGGGAGTGTCACTTTAGCTTGTGTGTTTCACAGTATAATAGACCATCTTTAGTTACTTATTTTCGAGTTTGGTGGTTGTAATAAAGGGACTTCCCCGACACAGACACCTGGACTCTTGTCACGCCCCACACTTGCCCTCGCAAACCCCATTACATTCCCAAACCCACAGTTTCACGCTTTCATTCCTAACTGAACCCATCACATTCTCACAGTCACCAGATTCCACAGATTCTCACTCTTGAACCAATTATCCTACCACATCCCTCTCTCTTCACTATTTAAAGTTCCCTCACGCACCAGACCTGGCTCACTATTGAAAAGCCTCCTTTAGAGTTTTCTAGTGCGCATTTTGTCTTGTTGGATTTCCCAGTTTTTGGACTTTTTGCTTTTGATCTCGTCTCTTGGATTTCACCTTTTGGATTGTCTTTTCGGTTTATCTCTGCTCTTTCTGGTTAACTGATCTCTAACTTCTCTTATCGACCTTGCTTCTGGATTATGATTTTGGATTGTTTGCCTCTGCATCCCGCAGAATTCACTGCAACACAAGATCCTCGGAAAACTACCTGCCGGATCCCTGACACTCTGACATTTGTATGACACAAATTACATGCTGTAGGCAGTAAATGAAGAAGATTACTACTGAGAGCAGAGATTTAGCTTCCATCTCATACAGTGATACAGTACGCACCTGGGCAAAATCCTCTTTCTATTGTACAGGAGGTGGTGTGGTTAATTGAAAGAAACCACAGAGGACTGAGGCTGAGAACAGCTACAGAGCTGTTATAATTGCTTTTTTAAATTTTTTACATTGATATACAGTAAACCTATGTATTGTTAAGTTGTTGGATCTCTATTTTCACTGTAATGTAGTGTTACCACCCCAAGTGTCTAGGGGTAAAGGGGTGTAACATTTAGGATAATTTGTGGATGCAGGTGGGTTCTGGTGAGGGACTTAGGAAGCGTGATAACAAGGGTCGGTGCCAAAGTGATGATTTTAAGGTGAATAAGTGACTGGTTTGTAATTGGACACAGTAACACACAGGGTAAGGGAACTACAGTGGTGTCAAAGAAAAGAAAATAACAAACAAAATGGAGCTGGCTAAGAAAGTGAGGGAAAGTTAACCTGACTACAAAAGAAAACCTGAAACACACGGTCTTCAGCATCTTCAAACACCCTAACTAGCCTTCACTGACTACCAAAACCATACAAGACAAACGGCACTCACCCATACTAAACTAGTGTGACTAATACAAAAATCAACTACGTGTGTAAAGTGTACCCAACAACCTAAACTAACCCTATACACTAAAGTTCACTCAAATATACAAGTGAACTACGAATACAAACAAGAGTAGACAAGTAACAGGGTACAAAAGAACACAGAGGTTGATACAATAACAGGTTTCGGCAAGGAAATGGCGAAACAAGAATAAACACAATCTAACTAACTAACAAAGCCAAAGCTATAAGAAAACACACACAAGAAGCAAAACGAAGCCGAAGCAAAAACCAAAAGTGAAGCGAAACCCAAAGCCGAGTGGGACTGAAGTTAAACGAAAGGCTCCTTCCTTCTGAAAACCTTCATGTTATATACTGAATAAGATGAGTTGTGATTGGTCGAGAAGCTGAATGAAGACGATGTCATACAGAAACAACAGTGTAATGGTGGGCCAATGGGGTAGGGAGAACAATCAAAGCGGTTGCCAGCAGCCTTATCACCCTGCAACTCACAACTGGCAACCCACTGAAGCTAAGCAGGTGTGAGCCTGGTCAGTACCTGGATGGGAGACCTCCTGGGAAAAATTAAGGTTGCTGCTGGAAGAGGTGTAAGTGGGGCCAGCAGGGGGTGCTCACCCTGCAGTCCATGTGGGTCCTAATGCCCCAGTATAGTGACGGGGACACTATACTGTAAACAGGTGCCATCCTTCGGATGAGATGTAAAACCAAGGTCCTGACTCTGTGGTCATTAAAAATCCCAGGGCGTTTCTAGAAAAGAGTAGGGGTGTAACCCCGGCGTCCTGGCCAAATTTCCCATTGGCCCTTACCAATCATGGTCTCCTAATAATCCCCCTCTATGAACTGGCTACATTACTCTGCTCTCCACTATCTGATGTGTGGTGAGCGTTCTGGCGCACTATGGCTGGCGTCGCATTTCCAGGTGGATGCTGCACATTGGTGGTGGTGGAGGGGAGTCCCCATTACCTGTAAAGCGCTTTGAGTGGAGTGTCCAGAAAAGCGCTATATAAGTGTAAGCAATTATTATTATTATTATAAGGTCAGAAGCGTGGAACATAACAAAAACACAGACCACACACTGGGATGTAAGAGTATTTTGTATTGATACATTAATGTTATTTTTTTCTTTTTATCTCTGTCTTTTGTACCACAAAGAATTCTTAATAACCCTAATCAGAGTTTAGGGTTAATCAGAGTTGGTTTGGCTAAAGTGTAAAGCTGATTTTGATTTTCACTTTGTGTCAAATATGGTCATTTTAGAAAGCTGACCAGTACATACATTTTCTTTACTGCTGGCTTGCATGACAAGCAGCCCCTTCTAATGAATAGATCATGTGTTCCAGGAGAGAGGCCATTCGGTCATTTCCCTCGGAACTATGCAAGCTATGCTTAAAGACACCATGCGGCTACACTACGGTATGTTATCTTTTGAGACCAGACATCTTGAGACGGAGTTAGTAAAATATAAGTAAAGAGATACATAGTCAACAAGATATAATCCAAACTTTTAGTAAAACTTTTAGTTAATTCCCTCAGTATTCTGTTCAGACTCAATGTCTTGGCATTATTAAGAATGGTCAATCCAGTTCATTCAAGTCATCCTGGACAGTGAAAGTCACCTTCATCCTTATGGTATGATGATGCTTCAGCTTCCTCCATTAAATCACCAAATCAGATCTAATTCTCATTCTAATAAGACTTCAGATATTACAGCTGAGGAAACCATTCCTTCCCATTAAGTTACTTCTGAAAGCTTTTATTATTGGTTTATTGGTTTATTATTTTGTTTCAAGTAACAAAACCTGATGGAGTCTGAGTCACAGTAATCTGGCCACTGGAACCTGGAACAAAATAAACAAGTAAATGTCTTACTAGAAATACAATTTGATTATGTTACAATTCCTGAAATGCCAACTACAAATTTGTACCATCACCTTGCAAACCTTTCAATCCAGTTTTCTAGTTTGAAAAGATAATTTAAAATAACACTGCAAATCTCCTTGCATTGTGTTATTTTGCATTTATTTCATGGCTGCTCACCATGAAAGAAGACAAGTGTCCAGATGAAGATGGTGATGAAAGTCATTGTTGCTGTGGGCTCAGTTGCCATGAAGGGCAGCTCTCAGTCATGAAGTGTTAAACTCACAGGGCTATAAACACTCCCAGAGCACTGAAGCATGTGCTGCCAATGCAAAGTGTCTCTTCTATGCAAATTGTTTCACTTGATAGAGCAGGACTTTTAGCCAAGATGAGCTGTAAACACAGTTTGTGCACTGAGGTCTGTGAAGAAATGTCTGCTGGAATGTGGTCTTGCATCATTCTGAATGATAAATAAAATAAGGTTTTTGTATCTTTATCACAGGAATATTCTAAGAGTCATTACAGCTAAAAAAAACGTGTTATCAGTTTTACCTCATGTTTTCTGGAAACAGTCCATTGTTTCTGATCAAATTCAACATATACCAATTACTTTTGTGTTTAGTTAAGACTCACAATGTGGATCAGTCACCGTTCAGCCCTTTCAGAGTCACTGACACACAGGACAATGATGCCACTGATTCTACTGCTGGGGACACTGGGGCTCTTTGCTCATAGTGAGAACTGAAACAAAAATCAGTCTAGTATTTCAGTTAATTAGTCAATTAATTAAGTTAATTTTAGTCCTACTATCTTAATACTAAAAGATATCCTAATCACAACAGGTAAACTAAAAAAAAGAAATTTGAAATACATGGAAATGTAGCAAATATGTTTTATTAGGCAAATATACAATACGCACAGTAAGCAACATACTGTACAATGCAACATGCAAGTTACAATATTTACAAACAAGGTGTGCATCTTGATTAAACAGAAAACCCCAGACCACTGCCAAGTATTCAAATCCTATTTTTTTTTCAGTTGAGCTTCATTTTTATTAAAATTTACTTTCTCCAATATTAAAAATTGGGACCATTCTCAAGAGACACTGCCAGGTCCCTTAGAGACAGTCCCTCAGTTTCTAAGGGCCGCATCTCCTCCAGGACAGGGTGTTCCGACACAGCGCTTGTCAACATCTGGGTTTTCCAGCACTGGGATTTTGTAGCCATCAAAGCAGCCCTCCACACTCTACTGCTCAGATGGTAGGCACACTTCAGACACACAAGGACAAATTATCAGCTTGTGCTGGCTTCTTCAACAGCCCGGCTATTTAGTCTTTTAGCGTGAAGCTCCAGAACAAGACAGTGCCCGTCAATATCTCCCTGCTCATTAGTCCAACCTGTGCTCCTGGACTTGAGCATCGTCCTCTTCATCCCTCCACCTCCTGTTGCTTGAGCTTCATTCCTGCCCCTGACACACAGCTCAACATCAGCCATCAGCAGACAGAGAGAGCCATTGGCCTGGTCTTGTCCTCTTCATCCCTCCACCTTCCGTTGCTTGAGCTTCATCCCTGACCTTGACACTCAGCTCAACATCAGCCATCAGCAGACAGAGAGAGCCTTTAGCCTGGTCTTGGGCACCTTTGGTGTTTAATTCCTCCACTTCCTCCCCTACAATATCTCCACATACTGTGGGATGTAGAAGGACTCCTCCTGAGCACCTTTAATGCCTGCTCGGATCCCATCATCTCTGTCTTCTCTTCTGCTTTCCAGGAGACCTTCAGACCTTCAAAAAGGTTTTAAACATTATCTCAATAAAGAGGCAAACTGCCAGTCTAACTCCCTGGGACCTTCCCAAATTCCTCCATCAAACGACTCACTGGGCTGTGGGATGGTTTAAAGTAAATTTTGACTAATATTCTTTTTACAGTGCATGATTTAGACCAATATCCTTTTTTATTTTATTTTCCTAGATGTTTTTAAGGGAGAAAAATAGAAGAGGAGTTAAGAGATAAGCATATTTGATTAATTAATTGAAAACAATTAATCAAAGATATACATCAACAAAATGAATGTTCCAAAGTACAAGACTATTGCCTCAGTGGAGCTCAGTGGAGTCCATTGTACAGAAGTGGAAGAGTATGAAACTACAGCCACACTGCCTAGATCAGGCCACCCCCCTAAACTTAGTTAGTGAACTAGAAGGGCACTTATCAGAGAAGGTACTGCGAGGCCAACTGTGACACTGAACGAGCTACAGCAGTCAGTGGCTGTGATGGAAGTTAATGGGTCAACAAGGCTTTCCACAAAAAGAGAGCCTATGGGAGGGTTGCAAGAAAAAAGCCCTGGCTGAGAAACCCATATCTTTGCCTGCAAAGTTTGCAAAATCCCATCTAGAAGATACTGCAGAGACGTGGCAGAAAGTCTTGTGGTCTGACAAAACTAAAGTGGAACATTTTGGCCTGAATGGTCAGAGGTACTGCATGTACTGTATGGCTCAAATCCAACACTGCACATCAGCCAAGTTACACCATCCCCTCTGTGAAGTATGGCTGTGGCAGCATCATGTTATCAGGATCAAGAAGATGAATAGTGTATATCACCGACAAATCCTGGACAAAAAACAGCTACCCTCTGCCAAAAAGCTGAAAATGGGGAGGACGTTTGTTTTTCAAGCAACAAACAGACTAGATAGGCTACAAAGGCCTTTGAGCCTGTCTTATGTTCTTATTTTTATTGGCAAAGTATATTTCTTCCATGATTAAATTTCAGATGTAGGAATACAGTAACTAACATTTACTATCTATGTCTTACAGTACTTTCAAATTCAGAGTTGGGCTTTACTTAAAAACATTATTAAGCCCCTTCAAAAAAGAGAGGGCTACATGTCCAAATTAAATAATCATAGCTGTATTCATATTTTTTCATCCCAAAGAATTGCAAAGAGCCATATACATATGAGGTCAGCTCTTCTGTTCCAGCTACCCCACTGCACAGAAGATCAGGCGCAGATGTGAGAAATTACTTCATCAGCTAAACTAAGATGAAATAAGGAGAGGGCTGATTGTGCAAGCACTGCTCCCTATTGAATTACCACATACAGTAGATAAATAAAAGAGACACAGATTAACATTTAGCCTGGATAAAGTGGTTAGAAAATGGATGAATAGATAAACAATTATCAGATCTTTCTGAAATATCAAGACTCATCACAATGTTAAACATCAACACCGGTGCTCCTAATAACCAGAGGTATACAACTACAGTAGAAGCCCTACTTCCACACAAAAAGGCCAGTGATAAAAAAAAAACATTTTATCATATATTTATCATTTATTTTTGCACGTATGCTTTATTTTTATTTGGTCATATTGACAAGATGTTTAACCCTTTTTAGTTTAGAGTTAGATGTTTCATGTCCTGTACTATTTAACTATGTCCTCAGGTTAGCTCTCTCATTTCTTAATGCCTGACTACAGGGATTATTGAGATATAATGCTGGGCCTCTGACACAGATAAAAACAAATTTCTGAGTCTCTGTCTCCCCCTATAGGTGTTTCTTGCAGCAGAAGGTAAAAATAACTTGGTGGACAACTTTCCCAGATGGCTGCACTTCTTCTCTTTGCCTTGAAGACACCTCAGTGCCTTTCCTGTCACTCTGATTGTTGAAGTAAAACAGTCCTTTTACACTCCTTGCCTGTTTCTACAAATCAATATCCTCTACCTTAAGAAATTCAGCAACTAAAGAAAGTTTCACCAGGCTCCCAGAACTCCTTTTCAACATACAGAAATGCCTTTGTTTTATGAAATACTGCCTCTTTAAGTCTGGCTCAAGTCACATTGAGAATGAGAAAGGGAATATATTACCAAGCCAGTGAAGGAAGTAAAATATTTTTTCTTTAAGCGGACAGGCATTGTGATCTTGAGTTATTATTTACATTCGCCCCTTGATGTCAGTGAAAGATTCTTGTTCTGTTGTTGTGTGCTGTTAGGTGTTTTTTTACTTGTAGTACTGCACTCTGTTTATTGATATATACAGTAGTGGAGAATAGTTCACTCTGACACCACAGAGCAGGAAGATGCACTGAGGCAGAACAGACCAATAAAATGCAGGTTCACATAATCCACAGTTTACTGACATCATTAATCACAAGGGTGACCTACAGTGTACATGCAAATTGCTTAGACCACAAGCCTGTGTGGTTTGCATAAAGGGAGTCAGACAGCATTAAATCTGAAGACTCATCACCACGCGGACATTTTTTCAAATCAGAAAAAGACATTAGCCATGGTGTCAGTCATTTCAGTCACCTGGATTATTTTATTCTACACTTTTGGTGAGTCAAAGAAATATTTATCTACATTTAGTTCAAGTAGGTAGCTGCGTCAGCATGTGAAGGCTGCAAAGGAACAAGTTAAAGGAGTATTCCCCGCTGAAAAGATAACAAAGAAAACACAATGTTTCGGCAGTGGAACCTTCTTCGGGTGTTAAAAATGTTGTGTTTCCTTTCTTCTCTCTTCAGCATGGAATAAACCTATTATTTGTTCCTTGCTCTACATTTGTTTTGTATTTTCACTTAAAATATATTACTATAAAATGTGATCAGTCTGATACACATTGTTTCTGTGTTGTTTCTGCGGGTTCTGAGGGTCAGATCACAATGACTCAGACTCCAGCCACACTCTCAGTGTCTACTGGGCAGGATGTCAGTCTCCAGTGCAGCACAATTCAGGACAGGACATAGCTGGAAATGAGTCTGCTTCCAACTCCAGGCTGGACACGGTCCTAAATTGCTGATTAAAGCTGGAGATTATACATTTGATGGGTTTCCAACTTGATTTAATGACAGCTGATCCAGAACCGTTTTCACCTTCAAAATCACTCCAGGACAAATGGTGGCAGATGCAGGATATTCTTATTATCAGCAGTATAGAAGCTTTCACAGAGTGATACATAATAATAAGGAGAACAGAGTGATGCACTTAGTAGATTGGGATTATTAGGAGTCCAACAGGAAATTTTACCGGAATGCCAGGTGCTTTCTTCAAGAAACACCCTGGGATTTCTAATGACCGCAGAGAGTCAGGACCTCAGTTTTACATCTCATCTGAAGAATGGCAACTTTTTACAGTATGGTGTCTCCAATACTGGGGCATTAGGACGCACACAGTCCACAGAGTGAGCACCCCCTACTGGCCCCTCTTATATCACTTCCAGCAGCAACTTTAGTTTTTCCCAGGAGTCTCCCAACCAACTACTGACCAGGCTCACACCTACTGAACTCCAGTGAAGCTGCCACTTGTGAGTTGCAGGGTGATATACCACTCTTTTGGAAACTGAGAAAGGACACATACAGTAGAATGAGGCAAACTGCCAACCAGTCTTTCTGTTGTTTTCTGATTGGCATTTTGGCTCCTTCTTGCTCATACTCTTGCTCATAATCCTTCTTTATCTCACTAGGAGTGAATCTAATGTGAAGTTAGCCTGTGTTACTGTACATACTGTTCGTCCTCAGTTTGTCTCATACATCTGTAGGTAGGATACTCTATATTTTACCACTCCCCACCAGATTTATACAGTTGTAAATACTTAGTAGTTACAAATGAGCTTCTATATTCTTGTTCACTCGAATGTTTTCTAACACAGAACACTTTGTTCATCACATTTCTTTCCTAATGTTTGCTTTCGAATACTGTCTGTAACACTGTTTGCTTTCACAATAATCTCTTTGTTTCATCCTCTTTTTCCTTTCATTTGAAAGGGGAGTTTGATCTCTTTTTTAGATTTTCCTTTCTCTGTGCTTGAGTGGGCTGTTTTTACATAGCTCAGTAATAAAAGAGTTAAAGAGCAGGAAAAACAATGTCTTACATCAGCTATTCTCAGAATTCTGCACATAATTTGAACATGATCGTCATACCTTACTTCCCAAACTTCCACAGCAACACTAACTATGAGAGAAGGATGTCCTAGAAGGACTGCTGGTGTCATTCATGCATTTTTCACCTCTGCCCTAACCCTAGGCCATTGGCTTTTAAATCACATCACTCTTCAGCCCCTTCCTCATTCATAACTGAGCTTCAGGTCCCTCTCTCTGTGTGCACACATTATGATGGCCCTTAACAATGACCAGGATTACTCAGCCCATTCCAGGTGCTCTTCAGTATAAATAACCTGACCTGAGAGAGCTTGGAGCTCTGTCATTGCGTTTGACACCGAGCCCCTCGAGATCCATCTCCATGTTTATTCCCAAGGTCCATTTTGCTCTCTTTCCTTTGCCTCTGGACTGTGTTACCAGATCACCCCTCAGCTCTGCTCGCTGTGTGTCTCTCGGCTTCACCCCTGGCTTTTAACTTGACCAAACCTCACCCTGTCTCCTGATCAGCCCTTGTGCTTGACTACAGCGCCTCCCCAGTGACCCCCACTTGTTTTGCATTACGACCCCGGACTGTGGTTACCAGCATCCTGCAGGTCTACCAAACAATCATGACCCAGGAAATTCCATGTGAGCTGTGACCTGTGGCTGACCCGAGAGCAGCCCCTGACACAACACGATCCTCTGATGAAACTGTCAAGATCCTTCCCAGAATGTGTGCTGGACGTCACCCATTTGGATCAACTTCAACACCATGACTGGATAGCTTGTTATAGACTCACAATCCCATGGGGTTAAAGGGTTTGTTACAACCTGATGGGTCATAATGACTGTGCAGTAGCTCCTTTTAATTTTACTTTCACCTGAGAAAAATCTGAAACTGAAAGCATTTGTTTGTGATGTTTGGTCAGGAAGAATCTTAGTTTCTTTGTCTCTCATTCATGATCTATGTCTGGGCCTTTGTGCAGAAGCCAGGTGCTTGGTGTCTCTAACCCTTCTGGCTGCCTGACCCACCTACTGAAAGGAAGCCCATGTGTAAATGGGGTGGATTGCCCTCTAACACAAGATCAGGCTGCGGGTGTTAAAAGTGAAAGTCTGGGAGGATGAAAGGAGCTGGAGTCTAACGCTCTGTTAAGCTCATGCAGTTCCCCCAGCGCAGCAAGAGGCAGCCTTTGAGGCAGAGCTGGGGGAGATGAGCAGGGTTTCAGCTCAGGGCTGTGAGGGGAGGCAGGTGAAGGCAGCAACCATCTGACTGTGTGGTTTCTCTCTCTGCTGCTGCCCTGAAACTGACTGTCAGGCTGCTGTTCTGTGATTGCAATCTCACACTTCTCTTGGGATTGTCTCTTTACTGCTGTTCTGTGATTCTCATTCTGCCTTCCTTCTGTGGTTCTGCCAAAAGCAAAACAGACTAAATTAAACTTACAGTTTAAAATCTAATTTAAAGCTAATTTAAAACAAATTGAGCTGGATTTCAAAGGCTTGTGAGTATTATCTGTAAAATACCATGTTGGCACTGAATGTGATTAATTATTTCTCACTTTTTGTTGAAATGTGAAATGAACTAACATAGTACGTATGTGACAATGCAAAATGATCTTATAAAGTGTGTCTATTATGAAGAGGCATGTTCGGCACATCATATTAAATGAACATTGTATAATGTACAGTATATCATATCTTTCTGGAAATTTTAAGGAAATTTTCTATGAGACCTGGCTTTCATTTTTCTATATTTTAAAAGTATAATATATATCTGACTATATTTGTCCTCACAGCTCTCTGGTCCTGGGATGCCTTCTGTGTGGAGTCTGGATGTTCTCACTCTGATCAAGCAGGATTTGTCCTTGTCCTCCAGTTCTTCCCGCCTTCCTGAGCCCTGATTGCCGGAATAATCGATCTCTGCAAGTTATTGCCCCTGTCTGCTGGTATCAAAGTGCGCTGTGATGAACTGGCATCCGAGCTGCTGTCCCTCCTTGCGCGTAGACCTCCAGATTAGACTCTGGACCAGGAATAAGAGACTTTTCTGATGATGGATGGACTCAATAGGATGTTTGATACAAGAACACAACCACATGCATATTGGTTGCATATTATCAGGTATGTCTGTTGTGGCGTTGGAGACATCAGTCTGAGATGTACTGTAAGTTTTAGTAATAATTATTTAAATACTGCACATCAATACAGCTTCTAGTCTAATAGCAGAGAAAGAAAATCAAGTCTGAATAAGAAAGAAGAACTGAAAGAAAGACATTGGCAGTGGAGGGCTGGGAAAGAGCAGTTTTGTGCAGGTTTTGTACAGCTGCATATGAAACTTTATTTTCACTGACACAACTCTTCATTCTTTTAAAAAAAAATTAAAATTATAAGTAATTAAGATTATAAGTACAGAAGATATACTGTAGTGCTTTATTGAGCAATCTGTGTATGTAAACTCATATATGTACATGGTGACATATATACTGTACATATACAGTATTATTGGCCCTGATGTGCTACTGCAGGCAGTGAAAAGACATTAATTGTGCAGCTTGTGCCCTTGATGGGCTGCTGGAAAAGGACTTAGTGCTGCTGTATGCACATATGTTGCCTTTGTGTGTTTGTTTCTTCCCTGTAGTTGATCTTCCTAGTTAGATTCCTCACTGTGTCGCCGTCTGTAACCCTGTCAGCAGCAGAACCATGAGTCCCCCCACAGACTGGACTCCAGTGGTTTGGTGGTGAGCAACTGTGTGACAGAGAGTAGGAGGTGGTAATAAAGCAGGGTCAGTCAGCAGGGCTTTGAAGTGTTGTGATTGCTTCTCTTTGGCTTCCTCTGCAAAAATTAAACCCAAGAGTGAGATTTTTTTATGGGAACTAGAAGAAGCTGAAAATGTGAGAGATTAAGATCCTGAGGAGATATTTTGGAGACAGGTTGGAAACTGTGAATTGGCAGAACAAACTACCAATCCAAAATGGAAACTCATGCAACAGAAAGACTGTAACCTCTCCCTGACATGGAAGGTGCTGGTGATTAAAGTCAAGCTCTTGCCTATCTTGAATTTTCTAGCTCCCATCTTCTCAATCCCACACTGTTATGTGGCAGAGCTGGGGAGAATGGTGTTTCATTTTCTATTGGTTTGGAAGCAGGAAAGACTCAGGAGGGAAATAATGTACAGGCCGCTACCCTTGGGGGGGGAGTTTGTCCCAGACGTTGCCATGAAACTGCTGTGCATCTTCCTGACCTCTGTACTGAGAGGTCTTGCGAGAGCACCTGAACCACAAACCTGTATTTCCCCAGGTGTTGGGGAGGTAGGGAGGTATCAGACCCAAACTGGATGTCCCATTCTCTGAGACATGCCCTGCAAGTTACAGCACAGATAAAAGCTTTTTAAGATCTCATCCAATTGGTGATAAGATCCTCCATCTGAGACCGGAGATGAAATTATCTCTTCCTTACACACATTGAACATTACTCACATTGAATTCATTTATTTATGCTTCTAGGATCTCAGTATTCTAAATGAGGTCGGACAAGTGTGAGGGATCATTTTAGCTCAAATGTCCCTCAATTCCTGTGTGAAATGTATTTTTATTTCTTTATGTCTGGTTCTCCCACACCTCTCGTCGCTGCCCTATGCTGAGAGACGATGTGCCTCTTCTCTCCAGCCTCACTCCATGTTGCTTTTCTCCCAGGTGACACTCGGCCCTCGCTGACAGTCCTGCCCACCTCCAGCAGGGAGCTGTCAGAGAAGAAGTCAGCCGTGCCGCAGGGTCTGGCCAGCAGTGGCTTCCTGTCCAGCTGGAGCCTGTAGTGGACAGTGGATGGCCCCTTCAGGACCAACGGGGTCACCACGACCCCAGGCCTCCTGGATGGCACTGACCTGTACAGCTAGAGCAGCACCCTAACCCTGTCCTAGGCCAAGTGGTCCTCGGTGGGCGCCGTAGTCTGTGAGGCCCCCCACAGCTCCCAGACTCCCCTCTAAACAGCCCTGAAGAAATCCAAGTGTACAGTATAACCCAGCCTGGATTCCCAGCTTCATTCCCAGCCTAGAACTGCAGATAGTGGTGTTTAACTATAACCTGGCTGTGCTGTGATTGAGAAGCAGAAGGCTCTCGCCCCCTCGCCTGTGTGGCCCTTCGTCTTGAGCCAGTGAGCTGCTTGTGTTAGACCCCTCTCAGAGCTTTGTTCACCTCTGTGTGTGAAAATGGTCTGTTGCTGCTAGTGACAACAGAGTAATAAAGAGTTTTTGGATCATGAGTATTGATGTTCTGAGTATTATTGACAAACATTTTGTCTCATATTAGACTCCTATAGCTAAACTGACAGAGTTACACATGATTTATTCTTCAAGACAAGCAGGGTCACCATTCATCTACTGCCGGGGATCATTCTTACACAGTACAAATGAATAGACTTTAGAACAAAAGTTCGGGAGGGATGACAAAAGCCAAGTTCAATCATACTCAGTTGTCAGTAATTCAAAATCACCTCTGACGTCACTTCCTCACCTAAAACATTATAAATACTGTATGTGAGCCAGCAGCCATATCACCCTGCAACTCACAACTAGCAACCCACTGAAGCTAAGCAGGTGTGAGCCTGGTCAGTACCTGGATGGGAGACCTCCTGGGAAAAACTAAGGTTGCTGCTGGAAGAGGTGTTAGTGGGGCCAGCAGGGGGTGCTCACCCTGTGGTCCACGTGGGTCCTAATGCCCCAGTATAGTGATGGGGACACTATACTGTAAACAGGTGCCGTCCTTCGGATGAGACGTAAAACCGAGGTCCTGACTGTCTGTGGTCGTTAAAACTCCCAGGGTGTTTCTTGAAAAGAGTAGGGGTGTAACCCCGGCGTCCTGGCCAAATTTCCCATTGGCCCTTACCAATCATGGCCTCCTAATAATCCCCATCTATGAATTGGCTTCATTACTCTGCTCTCCTCCCCACTAATAGCTGATGTGTGGTGAGTGTTCTGGTGCACTATGGCTGCCGTCGCATCATCCAGGTGGATGCTGCACAGTGGTGGTGGTGGAGGGGAGACCCCATTACCTGTAAAGCGCTTTGAGTGGAGTGTCCAGAAAAGTGCTATATAAGTGTAAGCAATTATTAATTATGTGATCCCCCTTTCTCCCTCACATACATCTTTTTACATCCCTCCTTCACCCCATCTCCACCTCTGCAGCTGCCCCTTCTCCTCACTCTGCAGGGGGGGGTCTCAGCCTCTTTGTCCTCTGGCCAGGAAGTCAGCCCTCAGCCAAATTTTCACTGAATTCTCCAGAATCCTTCAGTACTCTTAATTCTTAGGTGTTATTCCCAGTGAAACCAATGTAAGACAGGAATGTAAGAGAGAGGTGGATGTGCCCTGTGGTAAAGTGGGCTGTGATATACACTCACACTCAGCTCATCCCAGAATGAAGACTGACCCTCTGAGCAGCAGATTAAAAACTCATTGCTGTCAAATATCTGCTGCTGTACTGGCGACTACCTGTCAATACAAATCATTTTAGGTTAGTGGATCACTAACCTGTTGGGATAGTAGATCAGTAGATAGTAGATCAGCAATCGGTCATTTACATGTACATGCTGAAAGCTCTTCTGTTAGCCAGTTTTAAAGAATGAAATGTGTTTTTGAAATTTGATTTTGTGTCTGATATTCTTCAGTGTTCTACAGCATTGACCCCAGACTATACCCCAATTTGCAATGTGACTCAATGGTTCTGAGCCCCTGTTTTGTTCCTTTTGTAGGGTTTCATTACAAGCACCTGAATGAATAAAACATCATGCTATTCACAGCTACCCTGAAAAATACACAAACCTGCTTTGACAAAACTACAGTGAAAGAGGTGCCAGGCAATATTTTTAGAGCGGCAAACAAAACACCAGTTTAGCTACAGTATATAAGAAATAGGTTTACAGACTTTTACAGTGCAATTTCTTCCAACGTGAGAAGTCTAATCTGTCTGGAGTACTTCTTATGTATGATTCATAAACTGAACATTAATTAAATCCTTCAACATTTCCAGTTTTAGCCTTGAAACTTGAGAGTTTATCATTCCAAACAAGGATTCGGGGATACAGGAAGAAAGCAGGAGACAGCTTTTTTTCACAAACAATTGTAAAATCTATCTAGATTTTCCATTTACTTTGTTTTTTTTTGTAACACTGAATTTTTATTTTGATCACAATTGTTTTAAGAAAATAATTAGTTTCCATGTGAGCTTTTCACCACATTATGCAGTAACATCTTGTAAGTCACAATACAGTATGTACACATACAAAATGGAAGATCAATCCTTTTACAATCTCCTCCAAAAAAAGACAGTATCAGTTGAAGTTCACAGACAATGGTTCTGCAGTCTAATATGTGACCTCTGTGTTTTAGATAGTGAGGATGCCTGAATGGCTTTTTTCTGTTTGTAATCTGTGGTGCATTTAATTATTGTTATTTTAACTGTAGCCATAGTCAACAACCCATGTTAACACCTGTGTGTGCAAAGCACCAGTGAACTTACAATTTAAGAAGGGATTCGATGTGCACAGTTTCTGTGCTCTTGAAACACTGGGACTGGGCAGGAAGGCTGCAGGACCGTAAGATATATATTAATTGGTAAACCAGGCAGAAACCAGGGGGATCTGTTGGGAGAATCTTCTAGGATCACTTCAGTACTCCAGCCTTACAAGGGCTGCTTGTGTTCTTCATGGCTCTTACTCACTTCACAAGAGGAATGTTGTTTTGTTGGTGGTGTGTTAGGATAGGAAATCCTTGCCTAGTCAAGGCAAGATCTGAATGAAATGCAGAAAGACACTGACCATGATATGGAGGAGGAATCTATTGAAAGAGTCTTAATGGATTATGGAGCATATTGATTATCCAACCAGCAGTTTCTTTTATTACTGAAGTCATCATTAGGATCAAGGATATCACTTACCAAGAGCAATATTGTCTCTTGTGCCCTAGAAGAATTGAATAAATTGTTTGTTTATCCGGGATGAGAAATTAAAGGCCATTTCCTGACTCATTAACTTTGGAAGTGGGACACATCATCGGATAAATACAAAGAGAGACATCATCACGGAGTCTTGGAGATCCAGCTTGATTTGGTCTTTGTGTCAAATGAAATGAGTCTTTGACACATGGCTTTTGTCCAATCCATGCTGGACAGAGTGAGCAGCACACAAGACAGGAGCAGACACTGGGCGAAAATTGTTTCTAAGAGAACAACAAGAATGCTGGACACATTCCATAAATCATGGAGTGACCTTTTGCTTTAGAACTTCTAATGAATCCTGAAGGATATTACAAAAAATCACTGAATGATCCTGAACTCCTTGGTCCAAAGTCCATTCTTGACTGTATTTCATGGGAATAACTTACATTGGCTGGAAACTGCATTCTTTACTGACCTTCACATGGAACTGAAATCAATGTTTCATGTTTGGAATGTGTGCTCTTTGGATGTTTTTTAAAAACATTCTGGAGAATTATTATTTTTATTGGACTGTGGATTCATCTTGGAATACATTTAATCACAATCCCGAGGAAAGAGATGAAGGTATGTTAAGTTTACATAAGTCACATGTGAGTCAAGAATAGACTGTGATCAGAAATGACCTCCAGGTGTTATACAATCTACTAAAACTTCACCAGTGCATCTGGTGGATATACTGTGCTGCACAGATTTTACATTACAAATGCTTCTGTCAGCAAAGACAAATTAAACAACCTTGATTTATACATATACCCAGATACCTTTAATTGACAGTTTACATTCAGGTATCAGGATCAGGCAGGATTTCCTTGTTTAGTTACATTTGGCTTAAATGCAACAGCAGGCTGGCTTTCAAAGTGAAGTTTGCTCCAGTCTTCTGAACTCTAAATAAACCCCAATTTTTCTTCTCTTAAAAGTGGTCATCAATTGAATAATACTTTGTTCTATTTTCATTGTCATTTGCTACATTTAACATGTATGATGTCTTTTTAAAAATGAGGATAATATTTAACTGTGAAACAGAAACCTGTGAAAGTCTCTCTGTAAGCATCCTGCACTTCATCCATACTTGAATCCATAGGATAGTGATAGCCCTCGTGTTTTGTCCTTGAAAATAAAGTGCATTTAAAAATGTGATAAAGAGAAATAACATGTTATAACTGCAAAGCTTAAAGAAAAGCATTATTGGAAGTAGGCAGTGTGTTGAAGAGCAGGGTCTGCTCTCTGCAGCAGCAGGAGGTTTTTGTACAGTGTCTCTATGGCAGTGAAGCACTGTGGTACACTTTTGGACAAGGCACCAAGGTGGTGGTGAAATGTAAGTGACTTCTCTTCTTTTATTCAACTCTGCAGGCTTGTTTGTCTGCTCAAATGTTTTTATGATGTTTTAACTGTGATCCTGTGTGCTTTGTGCCTCCTAATCTTGGTCATTCTTAACTGATGTACAGTACATAATATTTATGATTGAGGAGGGAAATCTTGACAGGACAGTTGCTGCTTCAGTTGAGCTTCTTCTGCAGGATTTTCCTCTCTCGTGATCCTAAACGATCTTGGGTCACCCAGTCTTCTGGGCTTGTTCATGAAATTAATGCTGATTCTTTCACAGGGAAAAGAAGCTTTCACACACTAACCCTCTTTGTAAAAAGATCTAAATGTAGAGTTTGAGAGTTGTTTTGGGCACTTAATGAGAGAAATAAAAGAGGAAAAACTCAAACTCAGCATGTTCATTTCTAAAAGAGGTATTTTAAACTCATCTTAACTGCAGCACAGTAATATTACCATTAACAAAAAGAAAGGTATTAAAGAATAGTGATTACATAGAGCAGGCAGTGCACAGGAGAGCTGGGTGCTCTCTCTGGAGGTTTTTGTACAGCCTCTCTATGGTAATATAACACTGTGGTGGACTTTCGGGCAAGGAACCAAGGTGGTGGTGAAATGTAAGTGACTTCTCTTCTTTCTCTCAACTCAGCAGACTTTTCTTGTCTTTTCAAATGTTATTATTATGTTTTAGCTGTGATCCAGTGTGCTTTGTGCCACCTGATCTTGGTCATTCTTAACTGATGTACAGTACAGAATATTTGTGGAAGAGTAGGGAAATCTTGACAGGACAGTAGCTGCTTCAGTCGAGCTTCTTCTGTGGCATTTTCCTCTCTCATGATCCTAAATGATCTTGGGTGACCCAGTCTTCTGGGCTGGTTCATTAAATAAATGCTGATTCTTTCACAGGGAAAAGAAGCTTTCACACAAACGTTCTTTGTTAAGAGATCTGAATGTACAGTTTAATTAATGCTCTTAATTATAGAAACAAAAGAGGAAAGACTCAAACTCAGCATGTTCACTTACAAAAGAGGTATTTTTTGCAGCACAGTAATATCACCATTAACTAAACTGAGATATTAAAGTTATGGAATTCAAGTGATCATAGAGCAGGCAGTGCACTAGAGAGCTGGGTGCTCTCTCTGGAGGTTTTTGTACAGCCTCTCTATGGTAATATAACACTGTGGCTCACTTTCGGACAAGGAACCAAGGTGGTGGTGAAATGTAAGTGACTTCTCTTCTTTCTCTCAATTCAGCAGACTTGAAAGTCCTGGAATTATTACATTTTAGCAGTTTAGAATCTTTAATTTCTCCTAGAGCCAGACTGTCCTGTAACATTATGCTTCAGAACCTGCTTACTTTTGAATCAGCTCTAGCCCAGTCTCTTCTGTGACATGTCCAGCTGTAATAATCACAATCAGCCGTGTGCTGTGTTCAGGTTGGCTTTCAAAGTCTTCTCTGAACTTTTTGTTCAAGTCTTCTGAACTCTAAATTACCCCCAGCTTTTCTAGTGGTCATCAATTAAAAAATGCTTTTTATAAATGTTCGAACAGGGAAGAATGTTTCCACTCCCAGTGTCAGTGACTGAAATCTGTTTTATTGTATTTTGTGCCAGGTTTCTAAAAGTAAATCAAGATCAGGCACTTCACTTACATAATTTAATTTTCTATGCAGGCTAAAAACAAACCGCCAAAACTCCACTAATAGTGGTGTTCCTAATACTAATGAATTCCTATTGCCAGTCAGATTTGACATAAAGACTGCAGTGAGTCTAATCACTGCAGTTCACGTTCAGACAGGACTGGTGAAGAAAACTGTTTTTTTTTCTTTTATTGTATTTACTCAGCAGAGAAAAAAAAACCTCTTTAGGCTCTAAAGTATACAATTTTTAAATATGATTAAAAGCAATTGCAAGGCAGTTTTGATCTTCATCAGAAGTAAGGCTATTTTTCAATACACCTTTACTGATCTGTAGGCAACAGAATCTAACTGAACTGGAGGCTGCTGTCACTGTTGAGGCTGAGGTCAACTGGCATTTTAAAATTCACCCCATTTGCGATGGAATGGTTTTCTAAAGATACTGTTGCTTTTTTCTTAGACAGAGACATTATGTAAAGATAGAAATGATCAACATTCAATATCTACTACTTACGGGAACACTAGAATAGTGTAGGAATTTACAAATCATCATCATTATTTTCAATATTAAATGTAATTAATTTCAGTTGATTAATCACCTTTGTTATAGAAGTAATAAAATTAATAATGATATTGATATTAGTATAATGCACTGCAGTATGTTCATATTAATATATTAATATACTTGCAATCCACAACTGCTGTCTTTAATTATCTATAAATGATCAAGTAATGATCAGATGGGCTGATGAAAAAATAGTATTTGAGAATGTAATCACGGACAAACTGCAGGTAAGTCTTTTATACTTTTTTATGTGTAGAAATTGATGACTTCTAATGTACTGATCAGCACAGGATCAAAAGCGTTGAAGTTATTTTATGAACCTTGTGAAAGTATTTCAATTTAAATCTTCAGGTTTTGTTGCAGCTGTTTCTTCAGACACATTTTCCTCTGCTGTGCTGCTCAGTAAAGCATGAAGTGGAATACAGATGACAGACCTAGCGCAGTTGTTTTATTAATAATGCCTAATGATAGTATTAGACTTTAATTTATATACAGTACGAACTCAAAAAATCATTTTAAAGTGCTTATACATTGCAGGCATGTGTGTTTACATGATTCTTGTGACATTTTGTAACAAATGAAAATTATTCCAGCACTAAGTCCAGACCAGCATCAGCCTGTGCTTTTTTCAGTCTCAGCTAACAATTACCTCCACAGCTGAAGTTTAGTTTACAGCGCAGAGAAGTGACACTTACAGTATAATGTTTAATAAGATCCTGTGAAGTGATATGTGTTGCAGATATATTAATGCATGTTGTCTTTAAATTGAGAAGATTCTGCATTGGCTTATTTCAAGTCTTTCATGCAGACAATCCTCCTAAAATAATCACTATTTGTTGATTTTGAATTTCAGCAGGAGGTGGAATGGGGAGTTAGTTCACTTGGTGGCTCTGTCTAAGTATCAGTGAACTCATTGGAAACTGGGCTGGCTGATTCAGCAGACCTGTTCTATCTGTATCAGAGGCGAACAGGCTGCTCAGGGTCACAGCTTGGAGTCCAGGCTGGTCCAGGACACCTGGTGCAGAGAAAGGCGCCACGATTCCAGTGACGAGTCATCAGAACCTCAGAAAGGCTTCAAACAAGCACAGACCTGTCCTGCTCACTAGGATACTTGTAGCACATTGATCTAAGGATGTCAAGGGGCTCCTTTGAAAGCATTCTCATTTATGATATGTGTAACTTTAAAATATATGTATTGATGTTAATTGTTGGGTTTCAAAACTACAGATACAGGAGTAGAAGGAAACCTGATCTTTGTTTAGAAGCGCATGTGGTGTTTCTAGGAGTCCCAAAGTGCGGTGTGTGTTTTCAAAGTTAGTGAGGCTCAGTCTTCTGCTGTACACCAGTCCTGACTCTCTGCCCTGCTCTGTCTCGCTCTCTCCCAGCCGGCGCCAGCGTGAAGCCCACAGTGTCGCTGTTCCCCCCGTCCCCCAGTGAGCTGTCCGCCAACTCAGCCACGCTGCTCTGCCTGCTCAGCGGCTACTCCCCCGAGGGGGCCAGCGTGGAGTGGACGGTGGACGGCTCCAAAGTGACCAACGGGGTCCTGACCAGCGCCGAGGAGGGGAGGGACGGGAAGTTCAGCCGCAGCAGCTCCCTGAAGCTGAGCAAGGCCGAGTGGGAGGCCAAGGAGGAGTACGTGTGCACGGTGACCCACGACAACTCGCCGGCCTCCTACAGCGTCCGCAGGAGTCAGTGCGCGGGCGCCGCGGCGTGATGCTGTCCTGGGAGAAGAGGGGAAGAGCAGCCCTCCCCTCGGCCCCAGTGTGCCTGCAGATCCTGTCGAGCCACGCAGCAGCTCAGTAGCCTCGCATGTTAGTCTCAGCCTCCGGCCGTCACTAGAGCTTGTCTGGTAACTGGTGTGTGTTTGTGTAGTCTAGGACATTTTTCACTGTTTGTTTCGCTCTAGATGTTCAAATAAAATATTGAAGTCAGAATCTGGAGTTGTGTCACTTTGTGTGCGTTTGATTTTCTGAAAAGGAATATAAGATCTCCGGGTTGAGAAAGGTCCCAGTTTGACCCTGTGGCACAGAGAGCCTCCATATCAAAGGCAGCTGGCAGCTCTTAACTGAAAGACAGGGGGCCAAAGCCAGTGAGGGGAAACCGTCTTCTTATTACAGTAAAAATAATAATTTAATTGATTTACCTGACATCTTCATCATCAAAGATACCCAAAAATTAAAGAACTTAAAAATAATAATAATAAACTTTATTTTATATAGCGCTTTTAAAGGTGGCTTCTCAAAGCGCTTTACAGAATGACAACAACAATAAATAAAAAGAATACACAAGATAAAACACAATTATAATATACAGAGGAGACCGTGGATGGTGGTACTATGTATAGTAGGAGCAGAGGGGTAAAGAATGGAACAAGCTGAGTAAAGGCTCTTCTAAAGAAGGTTTTGAGTCTGGATTTGAAGGAGTTTAGAGAAGGTGACTCTCTGATATCCTCGGGGAGAGAGGATATCATGTATTATCATACAGTACATGATTATACGGTATATAATATATAATATCTATAACATATACTGTAACATATAATATATTATATATTATGATATGTAGACTGGGTGGATTAAAAAATCTCCTGTCATGGGTTTTTATCAAACAATTCAGTGACTAAAAGCAGTGCAGCTTAAGGGACAGAGACTTCAGTGAAACCACAGACCAGCTCGATGCAGAGTCAAGACAGCAGGGGCCTGAGGAGGCTGGAGACACACAAGTGTGTCTGGGGATCTGGCTCCTCCTCAAGGGTGGACAACCAGCACTACTGGAGGCTGGAGAGCGAAGAGAAGCAACAGCTGGACATGAACAGAGAGGAGGAGGAAGAATCAGAGATTATATACAGTGTATATTATATGTGTACTGAGTACTGACACTGTGAAATGTTTCACATTACTCTGAATTGCAAACTCAGCACTGACACACCAGGATCTACAGTACCACAGTGTTATCAAATTAACAATTGTTTTTCCTGCATACTGACAAAAAGAGTCGGTACACAAGAGCCATTTTGTGCTTGTCCGGCCGTTACTTGTCCTGTTTCTAATCTTTCATAGTTTGTATACATTCTGAAACATGCCTTTGCATTTCACATGTATAATCTTTTATCTAGTAGTGACGTTTACACACCCTGTGAATATATATCAACAGCATACATGTATCACATATAATGTGTGATAAAAATCAGAATAAGGAATATGGTCTTATAATATGGTCAGGCCAGCTCCTTGAAGAGTCTGACAGCAAGGCCCTGAGGAGGCTGGAGATAACCAGGAGTGTCCAACAGCAGGCCAGTTGGCTCATCTTGCTTATTTGGCAGTTTAGTAGCAAATTTGATCTAACATTTTACTCAGACTTTTCTTAAAGGTGCCCAGAGCTATAGACTCATCCACCTGGGTGATATACTGTATTCTAAATACCCAGAACACGTTCGTTACAGTCACAGTTTTCATTATTCATCCTGTATTATTTCCATTTTAGTTCCAGTTATGACTTTGCATCCTTGTTTGACTCCTGAGTGTGTAAAAGAGCCTGTATGTTGAATTTGTCTATACCCATTATAGTTTGTATATCTGGAACAAATCTCTCAATTTCCTCTGTTCTAGTCAGATGACTAGAACTTGTCTGTATACAGGTATACCTGTATATGACTTGGGCTTGTCTGTACAGTATATGACAATCCACTGAAACTAGGATTTATTATTGTTGCTCTTCATTTAACTCTTTCTCAGACTCTATTCTCCTTTTTGATATGCTGCCCAAAACTGAACACAGTTTTCTAAGCGAGGCCTTAGAGGTGCCTTGTAAACCTGGAGTATAACCTCCCTGGAATTAGATTCCACTCTTCCTGCTCAGACTCATCCATGCTAAATATACACAACGTACACTACCTGCCTGGATCACCTTGCACTTACAGTAACAATGTTAAATTTCATACCAGGTGTCTGCCCAATTTCTGATTTTGTCTTTAAAGTCTTATTTAGTTCCCTTACCGCTGCTTCTGTGTTAACCACTCTCTCAGACTTTAATTGTTTAAAATTTAACCAGTTTGATAACTATACCTGAAGCTGATGTTTATATGGACCAGGAAGATGATGGGGCCAAATACCCATCCTTGAGGCACACCACTAGTTTCATCTGCCCAAATAAGTGTGGTACCCCTTAAGATTATGAACTATGCGCTTAAGGTTATGAACATAATGTTCCCTCTTAGCCAGTTACCAATCCATATACATAAGGTAATGAGACTAGAACAGTGAATTTGGCCATCATGAGTTCTGTTGCATTTCAATCAGATTTCAGATTGTTCCTTCTTTCTTTTTAGGCCATGAGGTGTTTTGATCTCTGTTCCATTTAACTAAACCCTACTGGACACTATTATGTTTTTTTTTTTTATTTCAGGTTCTCCACTTAAATGTCTAGTCACTTTAAAGCACACAAACAACAAACAAAAGAAAAGTGTTGAGGTTTTCCTAGTTAATTCAATGATTAGTGATTAGATAAAAAAATCTGCAGATCTAAAGGAGCTACTTGCAAATGTAAGTGGTAAGAATGGGCAAAAGAGCATCCTCTAAGTTGTACTTTCTCTTACAGACAGTCTGACGGAAAGTGCTCAACTGGTAAAGGCACCTTTTGGAGTTCAGACTGGGCTCTGAAGAACATATATTACTGGACTGAATCTGTTATATAACTTACTCAATCCCATAACTTAAACACAGACTCTGACACACTCAGTCCAGGGACAATCTTCCCAGAAGCTAATTAACCTGCCAGTATGTCTTTGGACTGTGGAAGGAAAACAGAGCACCTGGAGAAATTCCAGGTAACCACTGGGAGGACATACAGACACTACACAGACAGCACCCCAGGTCTGGAATTGAACCCAGGACCACAGTGCTGCCAGGTATCTGCTCTCATTATCATACATACAATTTAACAGAGTCTTCTAATAAAGTGTCTCTTTCCTTCCAGGACCCAGCTACTGTCTCTTTGACACTACCTGTGCTGAATCTACAACAATCATTTCCAAAACCGTCAATATTAATTAGCAGTGTGTGAGCATTGGCCTTTTCCTAGGGAAATCCTAGGGATTTTTGGGGGTTCTCATCTTAATTATTTTAATTACCATGCTGTACTGTGAATGGCCAGTGTGAATATTAATATTAATCGAGTTAAAGCCTTTAAAAACCTCTGAGGGAACTGCACAGTATTCTAAGTGCTGAAGAAAGAGAGTCAATTAATTTATCATGAAAGGATACGGGTGATGGTCTGTGAGACTGGAGCTGCCTGGTGCTGTCTGTTGCTCTTGGAGAGACTCTTGACACCTGCAGCTGGTCTATTCTGGGAGCGCGTCGGTCACGCTTGCGCACCTGCGCAGCTCGATATGCAAATCCTCTCGGCAGCGGTTTCGCTTTCTCCTCCCCGTCTTCCAGTTTCACAGCCAGAAATAGCCCGGGGGCGGCGGGGCAGCGGAGCGCAGCCGGGGAGATTTGCCTGCCGTGGCAGAGAGCCAGCCGGGCGCACAGCGCAGTGGTTTCGGAGAGCCCAGCTGTCTGAGCCACAGGCAGGAGCCCAGGAGGAGGAGCTCAGCTGCGCTGTTAAACTACATGAGAGACGGAGAAACGCGAGGTGCTGTAACGATGCACAGATAATTAATTCAGATTTCTAGATTAAATGTAATTCTCCGAGACTGAAGCCTTCTGGATCTGTCATTTAGTAAGACGTTCAAGTAGGGAGCTGTGTCAGCGTGCGTACTATAGACTGCAAAGGAACAGGTAAAGGTTTATTCCAGGCTTAAAGGAAAAGAAAAGAAAAAAAGACCTTTCAGGTGAGAGAAGAAGGATGCACAGCTGAAACGTTGTGCCTGTTTTCTTTTCAGCATGGAATAAACCTCTACCTGGTCGTTCACAAAGATAGTTGTTCAAATCTGACATATTAATAGAATAATACAGATTAATTTAGTCTAATTCCCACCAGAAATCTTAATTCACAGTGTGTGAGCAATGGCCTTTTTCTAGAGATCATCTTCTAACATATGTGTAGATCTTTTGTGATTCCCCATTTTATTGATTTTAATTACTATGTTTTTATTTATACTAAAATATTATCCAGGTGTCAGAGTCTGAATTTTACTTATTAATCTGTAGTACACAGATAATATATCATATCTAGCAAATAATTTACTAACATAACTTCATTTACAATTTCCTACCTGTACTTTTGAGCATTAAAATGACCATTTTATTTATACATCTGACACATGCTTCAATTGCACCCAGGTTTAGTCTGAGTGCTGTATGAATGTTGGTTAACTCCTGTTTTTACTGCATTGATGAATGAAGACATCAGCAATAAGAAACGGTTTAAGAAACTTAATCTGCCTGGGCTCCTGTAAAATCAGCTTGTAAGGCATGAGTTTTACTTTTTTAGCTTGTTCTCATACTTAATCTAGGATTCTAGCCTCTTTCTTAAATATTACAGCATCAAGTACTTTGTGAAACAATTCATACTGAACACTGTTTACTCAGTGTTTATTACTCATCTGGTGTTGTTTCTCCTACTAAACTTCACCCAGTTGCGAACCTCTGTGTGAACTTTATAATACATCTAGTATATGCCAGTATAAATCTTATAAAACATACAGTACATACCAGATAGTATACTGCTCAGATATCTGTCTTTACTTGTTATTTATGTGCTTTGTTTTGAATGAATAATGAATTGTTTATTGATTATTGGGCTGCCAATAGGCCAATGGATATCGTGGAGGCTTAGAAATTTATTTTTTTGATAACCTGAGATCTGGACATTTCTGTCCTAATTTTCACTATAAGACTGGGGAGGTCTGTGTGAGGGATGAATTGCTCTTGAATTAGGGCAGGGTGATTACCCAACTCAAAAAAAACTTTCCAGGTGTTAGGTTCCTTAGACACAATGTTTTTACATGGTTTTTATTGGAAATATGCAGTTTCCTTATGTCAGACATCCAGACATAATATTAATGCTGCTGTATTTTCGAAATACTTCCCATGTTTATGTTGTGTCCTTGATTTGAGTAAGTGTTACTTGCTGGTGTTTTGTACACATTGTAAAGCACGTTATCTAATCCCTAATCATTGCAGCCGAATCGGGCCAAAGATGTATTTTGACTTTTTCAACATTCCCTGGAGTCTACAAATTAATTCAGCAACAATGATTTGAAACAAAGTTGCAGCTTTTTTATGATATCACCACAGTGTTATTTGGTTAGCAGGGTACTTTTTTAATCAATGTGTTTTTCCTTGTTTCTGTCAGCTTGTAATGCTCTAATTGTCTTTATGCTTTCTCTAAGGAATATCTCCACTTGATGTTTGTACAGTATCTTGTGAAAGACGGATCTTGTGGTAGTTTGGGAATAATCTCTATGAAAAAGATTACTTTAAGCCTGTCTGTTGAATCTGTCTGTACTGATCACAGCAAAACAAAAGACGTGCTGAAGTCAGAGGAAATAAACTAGGATTAGCTGTGGCAAAGAGTGAAAGATAAACACAAAGCTTAGCAAAGCAGAAAAATGTTCAAAATACTGTGGATACATACAGTATGTGATCTTTCAGAAAGTTTTTTTTTTTTAATTGAATGGGAAAATGATAATATCTCTGCTTTCCCAGATAATGCAGGTATTAGTAATGTAAAATGAGGACTTAGACACCAAGTATTTTACGTGCTGTAAATACACATACAGTACTGTACTGTTGCGATAATATTTTACTGCACTCACTGGGTAGAAAAAAGCTATTATTCTTGGAAAACAATTGCAGTGTTTCAGATTGTGTATGACTGTTCCAGCCTGTATTAAGATTAATGTAGTTCTGAAGCTGAGGTAACCAACTGCTATTCTTTGTGCTGGAGGTGACTCAGCAGAGTTACCAGCAGTTGCAGGAAATGGCAGGAGAATTGAAGGAGATTCTTCAGTCTGTTCACTTGCATTTCAGATGCAGTATATACAGTACCTTATTATACACAACTAAGACTCACATCACATAAATTACAATCCACAGGGAGTTCTGGGATAAATAAACCTTTATTTTTTTTGTCTGCTTCTCCTTCAACTGTAATTGAACTTTTTATTGTTTACTGTTGCTTTTTTAAGTAAATTGTCAGAATTTGCATTCTGATATAAGTTATAAATTAAATGCCCAAATGCTGCACTTGTAATAGTAACAATCACACTTTACAGTTTTGCACTTAGATAAAGAAATAAAGATTTACTTTAAAAGTAATATGTGCCATTGGATTTCTTGTTCATTTAGTGGGAAAATATTGTGATTGCACAAAGACAAAGTAAAATACAATAGAAATGCCGACAGTGGAGCACGGAAGCGTACGGAGTCTTATTATTATAAAATATATCATTTATACGAGATAGCATTGCGTTTATACGATAAAAGTATCTGGTATATATGACACATGTATTGTATTTACACAAGAGTTAATTTGTGAACAATGTTGCCTACTATATTAATACTCTATATTGCATTGTACTGCATATTGTAACGAGACGGGGTCAGTGAGGATGGAGACAGGAACTTGGGCTCTTTTAAAACCACAGCGCTTTATAGTCGGACGTGCGTCTGGCTCAGCACCAGCAACAGAGAAAGTAGGAATAGAGAGACACAGCGTACAACACGCTGGGTCATTTCGTGTACAGTACGTGGTATAGAGTGGTAAGTGGGTACAGATATAAAAGGGGCTGCAAAACTGGGATAACTATTTACAGGGACCCCGGCAACCTATCAACGGTGTACACCCGTTCAGAATGGTCAGCGGCACTGGCCAGTGGCTCCCCTAGACCCCGCCCTGACCACTACTACTACTCCCGTCCTGCCCCTCGCCGCGCACACCAGCCGTGCGCTCTTCGGCCGCAACGCCAGGCGAGGACGCCACACTATGAAATAATATTGTCCCCTGCAAAGTAGCATTGACTTAAACAGTAGAATACTTCCACACTCCTCTTTTCGAAAAAAATCTAAAGTGTTCAGTCTTTTGGATACATGAAGTACAACGCAGTGTCAGTAAATACGGAAGCGCATTGCTGCCAACAAGAGTAAAAAAATCACCCTTTTTACGAGATAGCAATGATTACTTCAGTGTATACACAACCTGTTGTGTGGTGCACTGAACGCATGCAGAAGCTACCGTGAGCTTAGCTTGCACTTTCGGTTTAATGATCGTGTCAATGTCCGGCGCTGCAGAATTTGTACGGATTTACTTTCGACTGGGGTTTAGTCATAATGAAGTCTTGCAATTGTGAGCAAATATGAACAGAATCATTATAAGCATTAGGACCAAGTGTTTGGGATTTAGAGTTCAAAGCAATGATGGCTCCGTTATAAACAGTTATATGTGCAATCAGCTCCACTGCTTAAAACTGTAAGTCCGCACCGAGCGATAGAGGTATTACAGAATATGGCGATCGTGCTGTCGCATGATCACATAGAGTCCGCGAGAATTACTCGTACGAGAAAATTCCTCAGCGAGAATTTTGTTTTCCTTAGTGGCAGCAATGCGCTTCCGTAAGTAAGCATTCCCAGGTTAAACGTGTATTGTTTTCGCCGTTTCTGTGAGAAGAGACGTCACGGCTTTCCAAACTTTCAGTATGTTCTTGATGTGAAGCTGCAGAAACATGTCCTGTACATAGGTTGTACATTGCCTCCTCTTTAAACATTGAACGCAGTACGTTCACTTGACTTGATAGTAAGACTTATGCCAAGTGTTACCGCTGGAAACAGTAAACGGAACGCCAGCCGTGTACAAGCTGTAATACGGGTTGTGTGCCGTCCTGGAATTCTTCTTTTTCAAAAAGTTTTAGTTTGGCATTACCCTCTCTGTACAGATGCACATCCGTGCAAACGACAAACACTGTTTCTTCTCCCATCAAAATGCACTTTTCCTGCATTTTGCTGTGTAAATCCAAATTCAAATTCATTTGATGTCAGCATACTGTAGTCTAAAAGCTTTTAATAATTATTATAATTGCTTACATTTATACTGTTCTGTATAATGATTAATTTTTTGTAAGAGGCTGCACAGAGATTACTGTATTATTAGTCAACAGAGGGCAGCACTGAAAACTGAATTGAGAGTCTCCGTCCCTGCTAGCAAACGCTGCTGCTCTTCTTACTGATGTGACTCTTGTCTCAGTGTAATTGCCGTATTACTGACACTAGAGGGCAGCACTGAACACTAAATTGAGAGTCTCACTTTAAAAAAAAACACTGCTCTGCTCCTCTTACTGTGACACTTGTCTCAGTGGGTGAGAACAGTGCTGCTCTTTCATTTCTCCCTGCCTGTCCAACACATTGTTTCATCCTATAAATACAGCTTCTCTTAAGAATCCAGTCTGCCTGATACTGAGATACCTCACCTGTGAACCTATCTGAGATGCTTTGCTGTCTCACACCTCTTTGTACTTCAGGATGTTCACCAGTTTCACTCTGTTTCATCAGTTTCTGTATATGATGCACTGAAAGTATTGAGCCCTCTGTTGACTAATAATACTGTAATCCCTGTGCAGCCTTTTACGAGAAAAAAAAAATCATTATACAGACCAGTCATGTATGCGAAACTCTTAATACAATGATTCAAATGACTCAAACAGGAGCAAAAATTCTATAATTCTATAAATGGAAGTGAAGAATTCAGTCAATACTGTCAATTTTAATGATTCAAACAAAAAAAGGAAAATGGTCACTTTTAAATTGGCTCCTCAGACAGAATAATTTGCTCTAAAGTGCAATTTACTGTACATCAGTCACATTTTGTGCACATCTATCACAGAACCTCTTTGAAGACAAAAAATTGTATATAGTAACACAAGTCAAAATAAACATGCCAAGACAATCAATCCACATTTCTCTTATTGGCCTATTTAGGCATTATGTTTGACACTGCATAATTAGGCAGTTGTTGCAGCTCTAATTTCATTTGAGACAGTGGCATATCTGTGCTGTTGACCTCAACCTCACAAGCAAGTCTGACTTCTCCAATCCATGACCCCATCCATGAGTACCTGCAGGTTCCAAGATATCAAGGGCTGCTGGCAGCTAGTAGCTTTTATATTCCTCTGTCTTGATGACCAATATTTCAGCCCAGCAGTTATGTCACGTGGTGGTCTGAAATGAGCCACATGTGTGACTGGATGCTGTGCACGACTGGCAAATAGCATTTGAGTTTGGTTTAAGTGTGGACCAGAGTCCTTTAGGAACCTGACTAGTTTGCATTTAGAAATTAACAATGATGTCAACTGTATCTAAGGCCTTGGGTTTTGCTATTCAGTTTGGTTCATTGTATTAAGAGTGTGTTCATAGGAAGACTGTTGTGTGTAATTAGTCAAATCATTTGTAAAAACTGAAATAAGGCCACCTGGCCTTTTGTTTTGGCTTCAGTAATAGGGTAATTTCTCTAAAATGAAAATAACATATCTGTGTAATCCAGTTCGGAGGGGTTTGAAAAGGTTATTTGCATATAGGTGGTTATTTAACCGAAGTGTAACAGCACATTCTAGTATTTTTGCAAGAAAGGGTAAATTGGAAATGGGGTGAAAATTATTCAGATTGTCCAGAGCCATGTTAGGCTTTTTAGCTACAGGGGTAATAGCAGCAGTTTTGAGGACCATTGGTGCAACACAGTGCTCAAGGATTCATTTATTATATTGAGGACAATGGGGCAGAGAAAAGTGAAACAGGACTGAAATAAAGTGGTGGGGATTGGATCTAATATACAGGTGGTGGATTTCATATAGTACGTGAAGCTAGTTTTCTGATGGATGCAGAGTCAAGAAGAGAGAAGGGAACCAATAAAGTTGGGCAAGCAGAGAGGAGGTGTGGAAGTGACATGTGCTCTGGTAAGAATGTGATGCCGGAAATTGTCGATCTTGGAGCTAAAGAAATCTAAGAATGTGTTGCAAAGTAGCGATGAGGCAGGTGATGTGGTGGGGCAGTTTGGCTTAAACAGTCTGTTGGTGGTGGAGAAAAGGTGTCTGGGGTTGTTATGGTTATTTTCAATGATGTGAGAGAAATAGATGGATCTAGCAGTCTCTATCGTATCCTTATACTCAGACAAGTCATCTTTCCAAGAATGATAATGTATGTTTAGGCCAGAAAGACGTCAAAAGTTTCTGGGAGACTGCCTTCATTGATTGCAGATGGTCAGTGTACCAGGGGGCAGAGCGAGAAAAAGAGATGGTTCGAGTTTTTAGAGGAGCAAAGGTGTTGAGTGTAGATAAAAGAGCGCTATTAAGCAAATTTATTTTATCTTTTAGAGGGTCAGAGGAAGAGAAACAAGATAAGGAGGACAGAACAGAATTTGTGAACCTAGGTTGATCAACTGATCGCCAGTTGTGGAAATTTACAGAGCATGTGGGGGAAGTGTTGGAAACAGGAAATTTTAGATTGAAAAGAATAGCAAAGTGGTCAGAGAGGTCTAGTTCAAGGGAAGTCAAGTGAGAAACTGAAGAGCCAATTGCAATGATGAAATCTAGGGTGTGTCCTTTGTTATGTTTCGGGCTGAGAACAAAGTGGGTTAAATAAAAGCATCTCAATAGAGCTAGAAAATCCTTTGCCAAACTGGAAGACCTGGAGTCAATATGTATACTAATGTCCCCAAGAATAAGGATCCTCTTAAATCTGAGGCATAAAAATTCAAACTCACCTAAAAAGGCAGATCACTAGCTGATAATTCAAGCAGGTAGACGAGAGCAGGAGTGCCTCTTTAGGAAAAGGACCAGTGGAAACAGAGACAGAGAAAAGAAGTCAGTTATATTTAAACAGCTGTTATTGTTTGGATGTTCTGAAGTTTGTAACTAGTCCTGCTTCATTTCTCATTAGATAAAAAAATTGCTTAAAATGTAGTTGCTGTGGGACTCCAGTAAGGAGTATGGCTTTTGTTTTAACTGTTTTTATATCAAAAGGGAATTCACCTGCCTGTCAAAAGTAGGAAGACTGGCTATTGGTGTAACTTTAAAAACAGACACTTTATTAATTGAACATTAGTACTGTATAATGAGGTGAATGAGTGCTCAGTTGATGGTGTGACCTGTTTATTCTATTTATATATTCCATAGTGACATCTAGAGGGGATACTGAGAATTGACAGTGAGCTGGTCACTGGAGTTGATCCAGTAAATCTTTGGACAGTTAGATAATTATGTATATAATCATGTTCCTAAACCCACTCACATCTTACTTTCACGTGACATTTATGATTATATATGCATCTGTTATGGGTATTTGTTCATGGTATGTGTGTTTTGCACAATATTACATGTACATCTGTCAGAGTGTTTTTAATCTGCATCAGTGTGGCCTGGCTCTGGCTCTGAAGGAGGAATGAGTTACCACTGAACTGAAATGGGCTGTGTTAATTGGAACTCTTTAGTTTAGGAACAAGTACAGTATAAAGGACCACAAGGTAATTACCATAAGACTGGTAAGGTAATTCCTTCTTAGCCACAGAGCCACCATGCCATCCCAAGGGTCAGAGGTTCCATCTCGGGCCTGTCCGGGCCTCGGGCCACAGAGGTGTAAATCAGATGTTTCAGCCATTAAATGGCTCTGTGGCTAAGGATCTGCGCCTGTGGCTGGAAAGCTGCTGGTTTGAATCCCATGGCCAGCAGAGGAATCCTGCTCAGTTGGGCCCCTGAGCAAGGCCCTTAACCCCAACTGCTCCAGGGGTGCCGTAAACATGGCTGAGCCTGTGCTTTGACCCCAAGCTGTCTGCCTGTCTACATGTGTCTGTGTCTCATGGAGTGTAAGTTGGGGTAGGTGAAAAGATTAATTGCTAATACAAGAAAATTTTATTTGGCCAATAAAGTGTATCTTATGTTAAATTATTTTTCTTCTTCAGGCTGTGTGTGAAACATTTGTTTTTATACATTATACATGCAGATATCTGGGTCTTTGCAGTAAGACTACTGTAGCAGTCCCTGTGTCCCCAGGAAGCAGTGATTCAATGAGGAAGCCATGAGGATAGTGAAGATTAGAAATGTGGAGATTAGAAGAGGTTTTGTGGGGAACAGACCTCACACTTCAATGTGATACTATGTGCATAATGTCCTTTCATTTAGTGTGGACTGGATTTCGTGAAATGCAAACTGACAGCAAGTTATTGAACTTTCGATTTTTAGACAGTAATTGTCATGTATAAGCATGTCTGAAACACTTCTCCAAATATGAACATACAAACAAGATTTATTATAATGAGTCTCAGAAGATAGTTTCACTGATGAAATCATTTTTTCTGTTACAAAGAAGACAGCAATGACCTGTTCTGTCCCCCTCTTGTGGTCATTATTAATATTGCAGTCATTGTTGATTCTTGTGGTTCTGTTTGATTAACTTATCTGAATGAAAAACATCCAGATCTCCAGTGTCACACTGATGACGTACAGAATTCTGTCCAAGATATTCTTTCTGCAACCGAGGAAATTTTCTGTTGGTGAACCCACTCTTATCTTTGCCTTATATTTCAAAATAAGACAATTTGACACTTTCTTTTTCTTGACATGTTGAATGGACAAATCGAGTTCACCCACCTGTCTACCTTGTGGCCAAACCCAGGAAATCAAACTGTGCAAGATTGTTTTTAAAGACCAAAGTTCAGTGAGACGTGGTTATCCACAGGTGAAACCAGCTTCCTGTCTGACTGCATTTCCGCGGCAACCAGCCTGACTGGTAGAACTAGCCAACTCCACTGCAGCCCTACAAGAACAGAAGAGACAACTGGTACATTGTATTAACAGCCAGACCCAGACATCACTGTGTTCCTGAGCTGATAAAACTTCAAGTGAATTTCTTTAGCTTCTTCTAAAGTATAAGAAATAAAAACTGTATGAAGAACAGTAATGAATCAATAGTGCAAGCAGATATAACCCTGCAATATATCTTTGAAATTTTCAAAATCTAAATTATAAACCAAACGGGATTTTGCAAACATTTTTTGAAACGCTGCAGTATGGTATTGAATGAAGGGCACAAAATTCAGCATCAGCACAGTGTAACATGACAAAGTGGGCAGGAGACTTCAGTGTTAGAGAGCTGTGATACACAGTTCAATGAATATCATGAAGCTGACAAGAGCTCCACACTCACATGTCATTCTGAGAGTGGTCTGAGTAAAACTACAGTTTATAGGAATGATTTTTTGAGTTATGGCATTGCTGCCTGGCAGTGCTGGAGCCCTGGATTCAATTCCCGGGGTGCTGACTGGGTGGAGTTTGCAAGTTCTCTCCGTGTTCATGTGGGTTTCCTTCATGTGTTCCTGCCGCAGTCCGAAGTCATACTGGTAGAATAACAGGCTGCAGGCTGGAAACCTTACCCCAGTGTGAGTGTGTGAGTGTGTGTCTGTTTGTATCTGTCTGCACTGTAGTGGACTGGCTTCCCATCCAGAGTGTATCCTGCCGTGCGCCCTTTGCAAGTTATACAAGTAATGTAGCATCACATTGTATTCTGTATACATGGAACAAGTAATAGGTTCATTCCAGGCTGAAAAGAGAAGAAAGAAAACACAACGTTTCGGCCATGGAGCCTTCTTCAGGTATGCACCTGAAGAAGGCTCCACACCTGAAAAAGGCTCCCTGACCTACCTGAACTTCTGTATACTGTATATGTATTCCTTAGGATTTTTCTTTCTGTTCTTGTATCTATATCTGTTATATCAAGCACACCATAAAAACATTCTTAGCAACCAAAATGTTTATTTTTGCAAGAGTGTTTATCTTGACCTTGCTCCCCTGTGTATAAAGTGGTTAGAAAATGGATGAATGGAATTTTTGGTGCCACCAGTGAACACAGTTCTCATAAGCAGAAAAGTAAAACCCATTGAATATCAGAGATCTCAGATGTAATCAGTATCTCTCCAGCCTGACACTCAAATTATTGAAACAAGAGATCATTTAATCACACTTGTTTGAATACTGTGACTGTACTCTTATAGTTTTAAAATAAACTTGTAAGTGCACCTGCAGTAGGTCCCAGCTGCAGCAGTGCAGTCGCTGTGCAGTCCTGCTGAGGGAGGTTTTTGTACGGCTGTGTAACACTGTGTGGGCAGATATTTACTGCTGAGGTAGTGTAAACTCTGACAGTAATAATCTGCTGCATCTTCAGCCTGGACTCCTGTGATGGTCAGAGTGAAGTCAGTCCCAGATCCACTGCCACTGAAACGCTCTGGGATCCCAGTTTGACGGGTAGTTGCATAATAGATCAGGAGTTTAGGAGCTTCTCCAGCTTTCTGTTGGTACCAGGCTAGGTAGTTGTTATTATACACTGCAGGACTGGTCTTACAGCTCACAGTGACTGTCTGTCCAGAGAGAACAGATTTCACTGTTGGAGTCTGAGTCACAGTAACCTGTCCCCTGGATTCTGAAAACAAGACAAAACACAATTATTACAGGAATTTAATAACTATAAAGTTTGATTTCCATTTTGTTATTTTACACTTTTCTGTAAAGCTTATTTTAATAATATTCTACAATAACGTTCTATAATCTTCAAAGATTGAAAAAAACTGAGTTTAAGTCAGTTAAATAATATGCTAGAAGCTGTATACTCCATCACAAATAAAACAACTTTTTTAAATCAACACCTGGCCAAATATAAAATTATACCCTGAGCAGAGATGAGGAGTGTCCAGAGGAAGATGGTGATGAAGGTCATTGTTACGGTGGGTTCTGTTGCCATGAAGGGCAGCTCTCAGTCATGAAGTGTTAAACTCACAGGGCTATAAACACTCCCAGAGCACTGAAGCACGTGCTGCCAATGCAAAGTGTCTCTTCTATGCAAATTGTCTTCCTGGGTTCAGCAGCACTTGTAGCCAGTCAGAGCTGAAAACACAGGCTTGGTGCTGTGTGTTGTGACAGAGCAACATGAGCAGTTTAGCATGAACACTCCCAGGACAGCAGGACTAGACAGAGAGCAGCTTTATAAGGAGCAGAGAATGAGACACAACCAGCTGAGCCCTTATTCCACTCAACACACCTGGAATGGAGTGGAGTGTGGAGAGTCTGGTTAAAGTAGCTCTTGGCTCTGTGTGTGGGGCTGGAGAGTGAGACATTGAAGAGGACCTCTCTGATTTCAGGGACACACTCTGAGAGAGTGTGCCCTCTGGTGGCATGAAAGTGATTTGGTTTTCAATGAAAATACATTTATTGGAACCTCTTCATTATAAATACATACAGTACTTACTCTATACATACTTGTCTAGCTTGAAAAATCATTCCTATCCATTGTGTTTCAAAAGGAGCATTGGATGTACATTCCTAAGCCAATACATTTTTCCGTCTCCAGAAATCACAAACCATGAAAACAATCTGAGACCCAAGCAGCCCTTCTTAGCACCAGTTGTGTTCCTGTTTTATTTAATTTTTTTCCATGCTGCTCCCCTTGAAGCAGCTCCAGGAGATAAACATGCTCCATGGTTGTCCTGACATTAAAATCAATTATCACCCTGGTCTCAAGCAAGATATAATCATATTAAAATAGAAAAAAGAGACATACTGGGGGATTTACTGTACTGAGCAACGGCTTCGGCAGCCGCTTTGTCGTTCACATGCTGTTCACCTGCACGTAATAGGACACAATAACACACAGGGAGAGAGAACTAGAGTGGTGCCAAAGGAAAGAAAATAACAAACAAAATGGAGCTGGCTAAGAAAGTGAGGGAAAGCTGACCTAACTACAAAAGTACTACACACAGTCTTCGGCTTCTTCAAACACCCTAGCTAACCTTCACTGACTACCCAAAACCATACAAGACAAACGACACTCACCCGTACTAAAGTAGTGTGACTAATACAAAAATCAACTACGTGTGCAAAATGTACCCAACAACCTAAACTAACTCAATACACAAAAGTTCGCACAAATACACAAGTGAACTACGAATACCAATAAGGGAAAATGAGAGTAGACACAAGTAACAGGGTACAAAAGAACACAGAGTTTGATACCATACGTTTGGACAAGGTAATGGCTAAATACAAGATAAACACACAAACAAACGAAAGTACAAAGAGACGAATACAAACCAACAAAAGCCGGAGCTATAGGAAAACACACATGCGCGCATACACACATGCGCTGTGGATGGCAGCCAGGTCACTCAGCACCAGCCCCTGGCAGGCCTTGTCGCTCCTCTTCAGGAAGAACAGGGGCTCGTCTGACCAGGTGTGAGACACCAGACCAGCCCGACCCCGCTCTTGAGCGCTTCGCTCACATAGGAAATAAAGATCGATGGGCGATCCGTGATGGACTTGCCCCCGTGGATCCCTTCCTTCTCCCAGAACCTCTCCTTGAAGACCAGGAAGAATTCAGTCCAGCTCTTGTAGTGGACACTCTGCAGGGCCTCTCTCTTGTACAGGGGGAGAGGGGGGTTAAATCTGACTTATATGAGGGTCCCATAACTATGACATGGAATCCAGGCACAGAGAAACAAGACCTATGGGTGTAATGAGGCTGTTTAAGGTGGAACTGTAATAAAGGTCTGTAGGTCATAAGATGAATCCTAGAGCTGGAACAGGTCAGCTAGTGAGCAGCAAGCAGGAGCAGCAAACAGGCAAATCACAGTCAAGAACTGAAGTCAGGAAAAAATCGCAGCTCTGAGCTGGAGTGACACATCAAAGGAACAGGGAAACATCTGATGTTTTAGGACTAGAGAAGCAATCCAGGTACTCAGTTAAGTGAAATATAAGGAAAATTCAAAGCCAAAGTTAAGACAAATCAGGTCGATAGTCCAAGGAGAAACACAGACACAGCCAGGAACAAGGCAGTGGCTCAGAGCCAGACCTTATACAGCCTGCTTCACCAGGAGACGGGGAGGACGTGGTGATCCACAGGTGAAGCAGGCTTCCTGTCTGACTGCGTTTCCACAGCAACCAGAACTAGCCAACTCCACAGTGCCCCCACGGGGACGGGAGAGACAACTGGTTCACAGTGTTCCTGAGCTGATAAAACTGAAGGATAATTTCTTTAGGTTTTTCTAAAGTTTAAGAAATAAAAACTATCCAAATCCAACTAACTCTTAAATGGACCAGTGGTGTTTCATTATTACCAGGAGATATAATCTTACACTTACATCTTTGTATCATTACATTGTATCTTTGAAGTGTTCAACTGTAAACAGAGGAGGATAAAGACTTTAAAGAAATATAAAAATAGGGTTTTTCAAAATGTTTATCTCTAAAAAAAGCACTACAGTCTGGTATTGAGCTCACCTGTCATTCTGTGAGCAGTGTGATTAAAAATACAGTTTGTAGGAATGATTTCTTGAGTTATGGCATTGCTGCCTGGCAACTCTGGGGCACTGGATTCAATTTCCTGGGTGCTAACTGTGTGGAGTTTGCATGTTCTCCCTGTGTTTGGTGGGTTTGTGTCCAGGTGCACTGGTCTCCTCCCACAGTTCGAAGACATGCTGGTAGAATTACTGGCTGCTGAGGAAATTGACCCCACTGTGAGTGGATGTGTTTGTGTCTGTCTGCCCTGCAATGGACTGGCTTCACATCCAGAGTGTATCCTGCCTTTTGCACTCTTTGAGATTAATTCAAGTAATGAAGCATCAAATTGTATTCTGGATATATGTGTTACTTATGTTTTTCTTTCTCTTCCTATATCTATGTTTTTTTTTGTATCTTTATTATTTCAAACACGACACTTTTCAGTTGCAGGAAAATAAAACCCCTTGGATATCAGAGATGGCATATGTAATCAATATCTCTCTCCCCTGCCTCACAGTCAAAATGATTCAAATGATAAATAATTTAATCACAGTTCTTTGAATACTGTAACTTTGTGAAAAGGTCTCTTATAGTACTAAAATAAACATGTAATTGCACCAGTACTGTAGGTCTCAGCTGCAGCTGTGCAGTCCTGCTGAGGGAGGTTTTTGTACGGCTGTGTAACACTGTGTGAACACATAGGTACTGCTTGGATAGTGGAAACTCTGCCACTGAAACGCTCTGGGATCCCAGTCTGACGGGAAGATGCATCATAGATCAGGAGTTTAGGAGCTTCTCCAGCTTTCTGTTGGTACCAGGCTAGGCGGATATTACCATACACTGCAGGACTGGTCTTACAGCTCACAGTGACTGTCTGTCCAGGGAGAACAGTTTTCACTGCTGGAGTCTGAGTCACAGTAATCTGTCCACTGGATTCTGAAAACAAGATAAAACACAGGAAATGCAATAATTCAAGAACTAGAATGCTTGAATTTATTTTAGCTATTTTTACATTTCTGTAAAGCTTGTACATAATATGTTAATAGCCATATCTTCCATCACAAATTAAAAATATGTTTAAGACAACAACTAGCCAAGTATTAAATTATACCTTGAACAAAGATGAGCTCTCAGTCATGAAGTGTTAAACTCACAGGACTATAAACACTCCTAGAGCACTGAAGCATGTGGTGCCAATGCAAAGTGTCTCTTCTATGCAAATTGTCTTTCTGTGTCTGTAGAAAATGGAGAAGAGCAGCTGCTGTAGTTGTTAATTAAAACAGTGTGGCTCTGATATGCAAAGCGCTTTATTCTCCTGTATATAAATCCTGTGCCAGAGCTGCCATTGTGATCTGAGCAGTGAGCAGAGGTAGGACTTGAAAATAGACAGATAGTTTTCCTCTGTTCTGTATCATTCAATAGTCACATTTTTTTTGAAAGATGAGATAGAGGGGCTTTCTGTCTGATCCCTGACTGAATTTAAGAAAGACATTGAGCAACAGGAGACTCCAGTAGGTGAGGGCCAGGGAGAGATCACATCATCTCACTCTGTACAATATCTCCCTCTGCTGGGGACTGTGGGGAGAGCATTATCATTACAACCCTGCTCTCCTCACGATCTCAACCTGGGAGGATGAATTTCTCACACAGCCTGCTCTCAGCCTCCAGGGGACAGCAGCTCCCTGTAGAAGAGAGCAGGGACCTGTAGCCTCCAGTTGACAGCAGAGGGAGCTACACTGAGGGGGCTGTTCTTTCCACTTGCTGGAGGGTAGAGTTCACACTTTCACACACCGGTCTGCTGAAGTGGTTTCATTATATACAGAAAATTCAAGGTGGAGGTTGGTGTTGGGTTTTGAAGAGCCTCCAGAGGAAAGATTTGCTTTAATAAAAACTCCTTGCACTGTAATTATTCTGCAACTGCAAGTTTTAATGTGCCGAGGCCACATGATCCGCATGTCACAAACCGTATTCCCGCGTGCACCTCTCGCCGTCAACACCTGTACACTAGTTAAGCTATTATCACTTCTCACACCTTTTCCTATTTATACCCTCTCACTCCTCTCAGTCCCCGCTCACTGTTCAGCTTGACTTTTGACTTTCTCTCGTGCACATACCTTTCTGACTTGACTTCTGGATACCCGACCCTGTTCAATTTCTGGCTTCGACTTCGTCTCTGTCTAATATCTTTTGGATTTGGATACTCTCGACCTGACACTCTGGAAACCCGACCCAGTCTTCCTACCCCGACCTCGTATTCTTCCTTTCGCTTCTGGGATTTGGATGCCAAACTCATTCAAACTACTCTCTCAGCACACAGCATAGGGTCTGAGCAGTTATTCTCACACGTCGTAGTGACATTGACACTGCAGGTATTTACAGTAGGTTGAAAACTATCATGAGCAGATATTTCTTATAGCCAATCACAGTACTGCTGGGCTTTTGCACAGTGCTGCTGTCTGAATGCTTGTGGACATTGCAGCTGTTTTACTTCTAATTTATACTACCGCTATTGTGTTCTGTATTAATTACATCCATATTCCTGCAAACCACAGTTTTATTTTGTTTTATTTTATACTATTATGCTGTTGTCACACATTCCATTATGTTCCTGTCTCCAACAATGTCATGTGTTATGTGAGGAAACATTCAAGTAAGCATTTCATTGTACTCAGGTACACATGACAATAAACCTGAACTTGAGGTATGAGCAAAAGTGACCCTTGTGTCTTATGGGAATCAATCATTAATCAAAAATAGGAATTTTATTTTATTCAGTGCTAGTAGTATTAGAGTACTGTATTTTTAGAATAGTTTAAAGGAGGCTTCAATATCTTAAATATAAAGATTTCTGTCATACTGTATGATGTTGTTCGTTCCTGTTTTATCTGGGGAATGAATATTGCTGGAGCCACTGTGTCTAATAATTGAACTCCATATTACTGCAGATATGTCATTCATGAAATTCAGTGTGTTTGTGTGCAGTTGAGTTCTGTTTCATTGTCTTCTCTCTCAGCACCTGCAGGAGGTCCCAGCTGCAGCAGTGCAGTCACTGTGCAGTCCTGCTGAGGGAGGTTTTTGTACAGGTGTGTAACACTGTGTGCTTGGCCAGTTACTGTTGATGTTGCGTAAACTCTTGACAGTAATAATCTCCTGCATCTTCAGGCTGGACACCAGTGATGGTCAGAGTGAAGTCAATCCCAGATCCACTGCCACTGAAACGACTTGGGGTCCGAGAGTTTAGATTATTTACAAGATAAATCAAAAGTTTAGGACCTCCTTCAGATTTTTGATGGTACCAGCCCATGCGTTCACCATAGCTGTCACTGTAAACTGCAGGACTGGACTTACAGCTCACAGTGACTGTCTGTCCAGAGAGAACAGATTTCACTGATGGAGTCTGAGTCACAGTAACCTGTCCAGTGGATTCTGAAAGGAACAAAACAGAACAAGAAACACTGAAAGTTATACCAGAATATTGTTCAAATATGTAGTACAATATTTGTTTACATACAGTATTTCTGTTACAAATTCTTTCTACTGTATACCATTCTTACCTTGAAAACAGAGAAAAATAATGAAATAATATCTTACCCTGAGTGCAGACGATGAGTGCCCAAATGAAGATGGTGATGAAGGTCATTGTTGCTGTGGGTTCTGTCGCCATGAAGGGCAGCTCTCAGTCATGAAGTGTTAAACTCACAGGGCTATAAACACTCCCAGAGCACTGAAGCACGTGCTGCCAATGCAAAGTGTCTCTTCTATGCAAATTGTCAGCAACAGTTCTAGAAAATATTTTGTCTTTGAATGGACTAAGATTAGCATTAAAACATCCATGAAGAAAACAATTGATCCTGACAAGATTTATAACAAGAACATGATAAGGCAAAATTGGTCGAGATCATATTGTATTTGTTGAGGTTACGAGGTTTCTGATAAATGATTTTGAGAAGTTATGGTTTGTGACTTGATTACATTTTTATCTGAAACCTGTTCTTATACTGTACATTCTGTATGTATGGTGTTCCTATCCTTTCAATTGTGAAGATTAAAGTATGAAGGAGGTGAATATGAAAATTATGAGAATTTATCATTTCATTGCAATACAACAGATTCCTATTCTTATAATTATGTACAGTATGATATCACTGTCTGTTGAGTTGTGATTAAAAGGGCAGTAAGAATAAATAAATACAGACTGACTTACACCTCAAAGCAACTTAACCAGAGCCTGTAGATACACTGTTGGCCACACCTGAGAGGGAAAGTCAATTCTATTGTTGATTCTACTGGAGATGAAGAGATTTGACAACCAGACACCAGCAGTGAAATCACAATGAGGCAGCAGATGTTTCTCACTGTAAGGTGCTCAGACACTGGTGGCTGATGTTACTTTTATATTTCTGCCAGGTTGCTTGTGAGCCAAATCTATGCCATGGTCACTGCCTGTGTGTAATCAAAATGGAGCAGCTTGACTTCATTATAAATACATCTTTCTCGTTAATAGATATTTGATGTGAAGTCTTAAATGACAAAGCAGTGTGACAAATAATCAACAAAGAAGAATTAGGTTTTGGATCAAATTAGGGATAAAGTAAAAGGCACGGATCAGAAGATTACTTTTCTCTTTAAGTACAGTGACATTCATCATTATGTCCTGGAATGTGCATCACATCACCCAGACCCCTAGATAAGACTCCTGCTTCTCCTGCTGCTCAGTGTGGAAGAGAGAAGTGATTAGAAATGCCACTGTGAAGCTGTTCTGTGTCTGAGCCTGGAGTCATTGTTCACACATTGACAATATTCCAATCTCTATAGATACAGTAACTCATTTGTATGGGTAGAAATGGACTAAGTAAAGTCTGTGTAATTCTAGAGGAAATATTTGACTTAGCCAATAAATTAAAAATGAGTAGAAAATTAACTTTTCATTAGCACAATAACCCATAGCTCAAGTCCAGAGCCACACTGAAGAGGTCTGACAGGAAGAGACTGGATGTCCTTGAGTGTTCCAGTCCCAGTCAAAGCCCAGATCTGAATTCCATAGAAAAGTGATGAGAGGCTTGACAGCTGAAGTTCATAATCAATCCCCAACAGACCAAATGAGGACTGAAGCTGTTTTACCAGGAAGAACAAACTACACCATCCTGCTGTTCACATCTGAGGGAGACATACTGTATCCAGGAATGCTGACAACAGTAATATTTGCCAAATTTGCTTCTCAGCAACGCCTGCCTTAGGGGACTGAATACTGATGCATCAGTACGTTTCTCCATCTATATCATCCTTGAAGGTTTCACTGGCATTTAGCCTCCTACACCTATAATAGAGTTAATTTAAAACTCAATGAAAATAAATGCTTGAAAAAAAAGAATAAGACATTACTTGGAATTCAACAAAGTGTCTATATCATGAAGTATAAGATAAGATCACTTTATTGTCCATATACAATTTCTTGTTTAAATAATTATATAATAAATTTATTTTTGCATACCCCAGCCTGCTCTCCAGGGAGAGAGAAGCCTGGGGTCAGAGCGCAAGGTCAGCCATTTGTGGTGCCTCCGGGGGAAAGGTTTGTGATAGAGACAACAGTACTTACACCACGCTCTCTTCTTTAATTTTCGTGGAGTTTTTCTCCGTTTCCAAGCCAGCCCGCAATCCGTTCTCTCAATCCTTATTCAATCCGAGTTCCAAAGTCCGTAAAGTTCCACCAATCCATGCCGTATCTAAATCGTAAACCGTAAACCATAAACCTTTATTTCTTCCGTGAATCCGTTATCCTTAAATCTGTCCCAATACCAACCGACTTCCACTATCTTCTCCAAACACATTCACCTACTATCTTCCGTGCCGGTTCACTGTTTCCAGGGCATATACAGTATATTTTGTTTCCTGCTGAGACACACCTGTGTCTCGTTGTTTTTCGGACTAAGCCCTTTCCATCTGCGGGTCAGCTGACTTCTCTTAGCGGCCATCTTGGTCAGGTCTAATTCAAGTATAGTGAGCAGATCGTTCCTGAAATACCTGTCCTGGATGACCCTTCCTCTGGTCGTCTTACACATTGTATACAATGTCTCTGGAGCAGATGGGGTTAAGGGCTTTGCCCAGGGGCCAAAAACCAGGGGTTTAAAAACCGAAAATTACGTGAATCACAAGTCCAAACTACAATCACAGACCTGAAACTCACAAAAAAAGATGAATTGTGTTTTATGATTACTTTTTCACTTTTTGTACTGTAAATCAATGAAAGACTATATATCAAACTCTGTGAATTGTCTGTACCTGTATAGTTTTTTACTTCTTGTATTGACATGTTGTATCTAAACAAATGCATTTAGAATATGGGAAACTGCCTAATTTGCAGAAAAACCTAATTTCATAAACATTACAATATTTTAAACAAATACCACGATATCAGAAAAAAATTAAATAAATTTATCTTTTATGTGAAATTAATAACTATGGATAAGACTGGGGATTCTTATAATGACAGTAAATAAGTAACAGAATACAGTACGGATATGAACAAATATTTTAATTTCTCCCTTCATTACTTTTGTTTTCATGTTTGAACATGTGCATGAAACTTTTATTTTCCCTGTTGTTTGAAAATAGTATAAATATGAAATTCTTGCATAACTCTAATATTTTTCTTCAATGTCAATCAAACCCCATCTACACACTGAGTTTGGACTTGGGGCTCAGGATGATCTGGGATATTACACAGGGTCACTGTGAGCTCAGACAGGAAAGACAGTGAGAGACTGTAGATGTGAGATGAGGACTTTAATAACTGTACATCACTGTTCTTTTTCACACAGACTTTCAGATTTATAAGCTGGGCTTTATGATCTTGTGTTTGAGCTTTCCTTCTGTTTTGGAGTGCATGACCGATTATTTTCAAATGAACACAATTGAATTAAGTGTATAAGTTACAGAATTTGCTAACACAAATGTTTATATTACACCTACATCTTTTTTGTGTATTTTATATTGTGTATAATTATTAAAAAAAATAATTTAGGGCATTTCAGGAATCCTTCTTCAGATGCTTAGAAAGGAAGGCAACCATTGGCACAGAGGAGACAAATGCCAACAATCTGCAATGAACCCGAGGCTGTTCTGTTGTCTTTATCGATGGGCTGTTGTACAGTGCAGGTAGCAGTAATCTGTCTCCCTCTTGTGGTCAGTTTTGAAAACTGCAGTCTGTAATGATTGTGGTTCTATTTGACAATAAACACACAAGAAGGAGAATCATCACGGGCTTCAGTTTCTTCAGGCTCCTGATTCATCTGATTGTCATTCTAACAGACCCAGGGTCCTGTGAACAGGCAGTCCCACATGTTAATAAGAAATTAACTCTACTGCCTGAACAGTAGCTTTTGCTTTCTCTTCTCAGTGATGGAAGCTATCAGTGGAGCAAACATAAAGAATATACAATATTGTTTAAAATGCTGAACAGATATACTTTTAAATTTTATCAATAATATATAACATATTATCTACTTAACTGTTAAAAGCAAAAAATATTCATATTTTTCATTTTCAGTTTCATTTAATAATGTGGATACATGTAGAAGTAATTTGGGTAAAAAAATAACTATAACATTAAGATAAAAGTTCATACATTATGTACAAACTAAGTGGTGCTCAGTTCACTTGCAGCAAATCTGCAGCTGTTCTCAGTCTCAGTCCTCTGTGGTTCCTGTTGATGAGTCAGAGCAGCTCCTGTAGAGCTGAGGGAGGTTTTTGTACAGACATGTATCACTGTGTGAAAGGGTAGCTTCTCCTCTGCCCACAGTAATAATCTCCTGCATCTTCAGCCTGGACTCCAGTGACTTTCAGTGTAAAGGCTGTTCCAGACCCACTGCCAGTGAATCGATCAGGAACCCCAGACTGACGGTTTGTTGCTCCATAAATCAGGAGCTGTGGAGCCTGACCAGGTTTCTGTAGGTACCAGTTCAGGTAGTTGCTAACAGACTGACTGACTGTACAGCTGATAGAGACAGAGCTTCCTGGGAGAACAGACTGAGCTGGAGACTGAGTCAGAACAATCTGCCCACTGGACTCTGGAGGTGAAATGGAAACAAAGAAAGAGTATTAATACTTGCTTGTTATAAATTTTTGCTGTTTTTACACACTGAACTTCTAAAACTTTGGTTAAATATTTTGACACAATAATGAAAATCAAGACTGCTTCATCACAAATTATGAAAGATGTTTAATTTTTAATCCTCACCTTGAGCAAAAAGCCCCAGTGTCCCCAGCAGTAGAATCAGTGGCATCATTGTCCTGTGTGTCAGTGACTCTGAAAGGGCTGAACAGTGACTGATCCACACTGTGAGTCTTAAAGTGTTTAGAGCAGTGAGGCGGCACAGGTACGCAAAGCTCCTTCCTGTATACAAATCCTCTCACAGACAGTTTAATGTGATCTGAGCTGTGAAAACAGATGGGGCTTGTTAGGGTTTTGTGTCTGTTAATGTTTTGCTCTGTTTATCCCAGTCAAAGATGGGTTACTAATCTCTAGCATGCTAAAAACACAGCTTATCATATTACAGCTTGAACCTTATACTACAGTATATGTATATTACTGAATTATACAATAATTCTGAAACTGAACTGAAAAAACAACAATCTTGTTTGTCTAATAGATGTTATATTGAGTTCAGTACCACATATCAGGAAAAAAAAAGAAGAAATGAGCTCAGATAGAATTAAATTAACTGCATCATAGGGCAATTGATTGGATAAGGAGGTTGTTTCAAATAAACACTTTGTGTTGTTTTCAGTTCAGAAATGTGAAATAAATATCTTTCTTTAATATCACCAAAATGTTTGGCTAAACGTGTGACCTCTGAACCCAAGAAAGGCTGGTCCTGGTCAGGTCTGCAATGGGAAACCAATAATATGATTGTGTTTCTGTGAGTGGTGCTTGTAGAGCAAGAGTGTGCAGACCTTCAGCTGTATCAGGAATTCAGTAGCTGTCCTGTAGGAGGTGCTGTCCTATTGATGGGCTCTGCGACACAGCTGTCGTTTTTTCACCTGAAGTCCTGCTAGTCACCACTAGAGGGCACTGGTGGACCAGGAACTACACTCGATCCCAAGGGCTCTGGTAGCCGTGTGGGAATTCTGCCTTGATTAAATGCCCAGCAGCTGAGTCTCTTGATAGGGCAGCTATAAAAGGTGCTCATTCATGTGCTTTAGTGTTTAGTACAGAATCTCACCTTTTGTCCTTCAGATGCAGGAGCAATTTTCCTTTTCACAAGAAGAGCAAAGGTCTTTTGTTTTCTTCCTTATGACCAGTACAAGCTTGGCTTGTCACATTTCCCTTAAGCCTCAAAATAATTAAAGGAAAGATCCCTGAGCTGGTCCTCTGGCTCTCACTCAAGGGGTATTGATCTGAGACCGTTGTCGACGCAGGACCAGAGTTATTCTAGCACCACAACCCTGTTACAGGCATTCAGTCAAATTCTTGAGCTGCTGGTTATTAAAGACCCATGACACTTTTAGAATGTTTACCACGGTATCCAATGATGTGAATTTGCACAAACAATAGTAATGCCATATTTACTTATCTTCAAGAGTATGAATGCTGAGTGTGTTGACTAATTGATCCTGCAAGTTAGACCATAACAGATGGTGTATTTCAAGTTCAAGCTCAAAACTTTATTGCCAGAAAAACTAATTGCATAGAATGTGGTTTGTTGAGTTCATACAATGAAATACATGCAATACAAATACAATATAAAGCCAATAACACAATGCATCCACCTAACACATTCACAAACCATCCTAACCACATGTATTTGATGAATTTTTGGTGTATTTCGATGGTGTATTTTTTACTTTGACCTTATTCAAATATTTTTTTGTCATTCCGGAGTGACCAATTAGCCTTTGCATAAAACACGACAATTCATACAGCACATACTGTATACAGCAGTAGCAGATCCTCTTTGAGGTATCATGAATAGAAGGGGTTTTGCAGATAAACCCCAAATTTTCTCTGTTTTACTGAGGTTATCCCAAGCTCAGGCAGTAACAAAGTGTTATTTTCTCTGCCCTCGTTGTACTTGGTCTTGAATCTTCATTTCTCTTTCATACTCTAGCTGTAGATTTATTGTTATTTAGTCTTTAACCTTAATTTCTCTTTCCACACTCCCTTTTTTACACCTTTAATAACCTGGAGTTCAGCCAAGCAGACACTGTTGGGCCCAAGGCTGCTGATACAGTACATGTGACATAATGAATGACGCAATGTACTGCCAAATCCTACAGGAAAACATGTTTGACTCACTAATCTAAACAATGGGCAAAAAATTCACTCTTCGTTGTGAATAAAGATCCGAAGCATAAGGCCAAAACCACACTGAAGAGGTCTGACAAGAAGAGACTGAATGTCCTTGAGTGCCCAGTCACAGTCAAAGCCCAGACTTGTGTCACGAAGCGTGTTTTCAGGACCCTATGCAGATGGCAGAATCCGGAAGTGAGTGAAACAACATGGGAAAAGAAGACTAGGAGTGGGTCTGGTAGACGAACAGGGGGGGCGTGATCCAAGGCAAACAAGTCCAAAGGGAGTCTGTAGGGAAATCCAGACCGGGCAAAAGTCCAGAGGCGGGTAATCCATCCAAGACAGACATGACAGAAGCAAAAAGCCGGAGTGGGATCCAGTGAAGGGTCAGGGAGATAAAAAGGGGTAACGGGGCCAGGCGCTCCCAACCCTGGACCCAGATGGTCAGGACGCCATTATGAAGTCAATGCCGTCTAGCCTCTCCTGGGCTCGCTGGTAGGCGGGCTTCTGAGCGTCTGTCTTCCAGATCTGAGGCTGGAATGGTAGGAGCGTCTGGCTTTTAAAGAAAAAGGCTGAGACAGGAGGCAGGTGCAAAAATCAAGACAAACAAGAAAGAGCCAGAGTGTCCTTAAGAGGAGGGACTTATGATCGTGACAACTTGAATCCAACAGAAAAGTGATGGAGAGACTTGACAAGTGTGGATCATTAACTGATTTTGCCAAGATGAATGGACCCATTTACGTTATCCCTCAGCACAAATCCAGTAAAGACCTGCAACCTACTGTATGCAATAACTGAGCTGAAAGGAGAACAGTGGTCTGGGCTGGTGATGAATCCTACATGCAGGCAGGCAGACGAGTGAGCAGGAGGGCAGACAGGCGAACAGGCAGTAAACTGCAAGCTGGAAGGAAACATTCAGCAGCCAGAGAAACACAGTCCTGTGGCCATGCTGTGATCATGCAAACAGGCTTTCAAGGATAAGAAACAATGTGCACAAACAAAAGGAGTATAGTCAGGTGAAGTGAGAAGGTCTGTAGCACAGGAGAGGATCCAGACAAGGTAGAAACTGTCAGGGTCAGAGACAGGGAAACAAGCAAAGCAGAAGGGAGATCTCAAACATAGTATTACACCCCAATATGGCTGTATTAAATTGCAGTTCATAAGAAAGTTCAACTTATCCTTGATGACCCCTCCCAACTTCTTCACTCCAATTTCCAAGAGCTGCCTTCAGCAAGGTGGTTTAGAAAGGCTGTGGCCAAGAAAAATGTCTACAAGAAATCCTCTGTTCCCTGAGGAGTTTGTATATTAAACACAGCTCAGTGTCTCTTTCCTGTATGGGAATATATGTAATGGTAGTGTAGTATGGGCAGAGCAAGATTTGTGTACTGTATACAATTCATATTTTTGCGTGCCTAGGCCTATTGTTTGTATTGAATGTGAATTTATTTTATGTTGAGTATTGCCTTTTTTAGTTTTGTATGGTGATGCCAAAGACAAATTTCCACCCTTTTGGATGGCAAATAAAGTTATATCTTAACTTATATCGTTAATGAAGTTCAGCTTTTGTCTCAGTTCAATTGCTTCATACAGTAAACTGTGTTCTGTTCATCTGTCTTCATCTCAGAAGGTCCCAGCTGCAGCAGTGCAGTCGCTGTGCAGTCCTGCTGAGGGAGGTTTTTGTACGGCTGTGTAACACTGTGTGAACACACCACCACTGTGGTAACTCTGACAGTAATAATCTGCTGCATCTTCAGCCTGGACTCCTGTGATGGTCAGAGTGAAGTCAGTCCCAGATCCACTGCCACTGAAACGCTCTGGGATCCCAGTCTCACGGTTAGTTGCTGCATAGATCAGGAGTTTAGGAGCTTCCCCAGCTTTCTGCTGGTACCAGGATAGGCAGTCATTGCTTGAATAGCAGTTGCCTACTGCACTGCTGGTCTTACAGCTCACAGTGACTGTCTGTCCTGCAGTTACAGATTTCACTGATGGAGTCTGAGTCACAGTAACCTGTCCTCTGGATTCTGAAAATAAAAAACATCATTATATTTATATTGTTTGTTTTCATTGCCAGCATTATATTTTTGCATTGTTCAATGTATTATACTTCAATTATATCTTCCCCCCTAAAATAAAAATAAATAATGAAATAATATCTTACCCTGAGTGCAAACGAGGAGTGCCCAGATGAAGATGGTGATGAAGGTCATTGTTGCTGTGGGTTCTGTTGCCATGAAGGGCAGCTCTCAGTCATGAAGTGTTAAACTCTCAGGGCTATAAACACTCCCAGAGCACTGAAGCATGTACTGCCAATGCAAAGTGTCTCTTCTATGCAAATTGTCTTCCTTGGTCAGTAAACCGTAGACTGTTATTATAGCAGTTGCTTAGAGCAGGGAGTTTTTTCTGAAGTATGAAAACAACCTTATTTTATACATACTGTATCTATATTGTAGGACTAAAAGAGTTATGATCTGCTTGAAGAGTGAAAGTTCAGTCTGCACCACAGATTGTCTTTCTCTTATTGCAGATAAAAACAGATGACACAGTGGCTGCTATCGCTGCCTCACAGCACTTGAGCACTGGGTTGAATTCCTGTGGTGCTCTCTGCATGGTGTTGATATGATTTCACCTGGTTCAAGTGAGTTTTCCCCTGGTGCTTTAGTTTCAGCCCACAGTCTAAAGGACATACCAGGCTTTTTGGCTTCTGGGAAAGTGGTTTGACAATGACCATGTTTGTTTCAGTGTCTGCTGTGTGGTGGATTGCTGTCACGTATATCCTGCCCTGTGCTGTTTGCTGGCTGGGATAGACTCTGGCACCCTCGTGATCATGAATTGGATCAAGCGGATAGAAAATGGATGGATGGAATATCAATAAAGTCCAACACTGAAACGTATTTTCAAATGACATAGAATGATAATTGTTAATCATCATGAGGTAAGAACTCATTTATTTGTATTTTCTTCCCTAAGCCCTAGAAAAACGTGATGAGTGACTCAACGTGCTGTCTTTATTCTCTGCAGTGTGGGACAGGGTGTAGTCAGAGGATTTTTACAGGTGTTACAATCCTTCCTCTTACTCCTCTGTGATCAAAGAGACCCTGGAGAGGAGGAGCACTCTAACATAACAAGTGTAGCTGCTACTGGACTGGTGAGATGAGTGGGTCACAAGTTGTGGGCACAGTGGAACAGCAGACATACAAAAGACTTTGAAGACAAGGGAGGACCCACTCCAGATCTCCAGCACTGTCCTTCTGCCGTCTCTGTATTAAAATATTTCCTGAAGAAATAAAGTTAACCATAATTTGAAAAAGGGATGAAATTAATTAATTAAGTGACGCGCCGGTTGGAGTATTCTCGGTCGCATTTAATGGCAACGTCAGCTCAAAGATTTGGTTCAAACCACCAAATGGAGACGGGCGTGCCGACAAGCGGACCCTGCTGATGTGGGATTAACGCTAGGATGAGAGATTGCTTCTCATTGCAATGTATTTCTCATTGCATTGTCACTGTGCAAAGTGTCATTTGACAAATGTATAGACTTTGTGCAAATATTTTATAATAACTTTCAGAAGAAATCAGGGATGTAAAAGTGTCCCATTTTTTCATTCACGAGTACAGGTAAAGATAGCCACAGTTAAGCTTTTCATTACTGCCCTGTAATATTGTGTGAAAAGTGGGTAGTTTTGATCTTTATAAGAAGATAAAATACGCCCAGTGCGAGAGGGGACAGGAGACAAGGAGATGAGCCTGATAGAGCTGGAGAGGAGAGGAAGAAGACTGATAGGCTGGAACCCACTCAGGCCAAGTAGGGACAGAAACGGAGCAGCTCTGTGATATTGATACTGTATATTGATGTTGGCAATGAGCGCCCTCTTCTGGGCATTGCAAGAGCTTTTTAAGTGTAATAGTGTGATAGGCTGGAGCCGCAAGTTTTGTTGCAGACAGCATAATGAATGAGGAAACAGGCCTTCATTGATAACAGATTATAACATCACTGGAGACTAAAAAGCCTCGATAGAATTCCTCTACAGACAGCTGCACAGCAGTGCTGAGATATTCAGAAACACTGCTAAGTTAATAATTATAATAATTGCTTACACTTATATAGCGCTTTTCTGGACACTCCACTCAAAGCACTTTACAGGTAATGGGGACTCCCCTCCACCACCAGTGTGCAGCCCCACCTGGATGATGTGATGGCAGCCATAGTGCGCCAGAACGCTCACCACACAGCAGCTCTCAGTGGGGAGGAGAGCAGAGTGATGAAGCCAATTCATAGAGGGGGATTATTAGGAGGCCATGATTGGTAAGGGCCAATGGGAAATTTGGCCAGGACACTGGGGTGACACCCCTACTCTTTTCAAGAAACACCCTGGGATTTTTAATGACCACAGAGAGTCAGGACCTCGGTTTGACGTCTCATCCGAAGGACGGCGCCTGTTTACAGTCTAGTGTCCCCGTCACTATACTGGGGCATTAGGACCCACACAGACGGCAGGGTGAGCGCCCCCTGCTGGCCCCACTGACACCTCTTCCAGCAGCAGCCTCAGCTTTCCCAGGAGTCTCCTCTCCAGGTACTGGCCAGGCTCACATCTGCTGAGTCTCCAGTGGAGCTGCCAGTTGTGAGTTGCAGGGTGATATGGCTGCTGGCGAATAGTTAAGAATAATTTAAAATAAAGGTGGGTAGCTAGATCTGTCACACTGTTAGAGTTTTTACAAAACACACAAACAAATCTCTGTTGTAACTGAACCTCAGCAGGTGTCTGTTTTCACTCGCAACATTTTACCTGAGTGTTTTAACCGTAATTGTGTGTATTTCTTTGTGAACCTGTGAAAGTATGTATCTGCACAGGTTTTAAACAAAGTCGGTGTCTGATTCACTAACACTGCAATGAGGTGGGATCAGTGGCGGATTAAGGTGATCAGAGACCCCTAGGCTACACGTTGTGTAGCCCCCCCATCCCATTACCAGAAGAAAGTGAGAGAAAATACCGCTTCCTCTCCTCTCTATTCCACTCTGTTCTTCCTCTCTCACACTCTTCCTCTTCTCTCTTTTCCACTCTGTTCTTCCTCTCTCACACTCTTCCTCTTCTCTCTTTTCCACTCTGTTCTTCCTCTCTTACACTCTTCTTCTCCTCTCTCTTTTCCACTCTGTTCTTCCTCTCACACTCTTCCTCTCCTCTCTCTCTGTTCCACTCTGTTCTTCCTCTCTCACACTGTTCCTCTCCTCTCTCTTTTCCACTCTGTTCTTCCTCTCACACTCTTCCTCTCCTCTCTAGTCTTCCTCTCTCACACTCTTCCTCCCCTCTCTATTCCACTGTTCTTCCTCTCTCACACTCTTCCTCTTCTCTCTCTTTTCCACTCTGTTCTTCCTCTCACACTCTTCCTCTCCTCTCTCTCTATTCCACTCTGTTCTTCCTCTCTCACACTGTTCCTCTCCTCTCTCTTTTCCACTCTGTTCTTCCTCTCACACTCTTCCTCTCCTCTCTAGTCTTCCTCTCTCACACTCTTCCTCCCCTCTCTATTCCACTCTGTTCTTCCTCTCTCACACTCTTCCTCTTCTCTCTCTTTTCCACTCTGTTCTTCCTCTCTCACACTCTTCCTCTTCTCTCTTTTCCACTCTGTTCTTCCTCTCTCACACTGATCCTCTCCTCTCTCTTTTCCACTCTGTTCTTCCTCTCTCACACTCTTCCTCTCCTCTCTCTTTTCCACTCTAGTCTTCCTCTCTCACACTCTTCCTCTCCTCTCTCTCTATTCCTCTGTTCTTCCTCTCACACTCTTCCTCTCCTCTCTCTCTATTCCACTCTCTTCTTCCTCTCTCACACTGTTCCTCTCCTCTCTCTCTTTTCCACTCTAGTCTTCCTCTCTCACACTCTTCCTCCCCTCTCTATTCCACTCTGTTCTTCCTCTCTCACACTCTTCCTCTTCTCTCTCTTTTCCACTCTGTTCTTCCTCTCTCACACTCTTCCTCTTCTCTCTTTTCCACTCTGTTCTTCCTCTCTCACACTCTTCCTCTCCTCTCTCTCTATTCCACTCTGTTCTTCCTCTCACACTCTTCCTCTCCTCTCTCTCTATTCCACTCTCTTCTTCCTCTCTCACACTGTTCCTCTCCTCTCTCTCTTTTCCACTCTAGTCTTCCTCTCTCACACTCTTCCTCCCCTCTCTATTCCACTCTGTTCTTCCTCTCTCACACTCTTCCTCTTCTCTCTCTTTTCCACTCTGTTCTTCCTCTCTCACACTCTTCCTCTTCTCTCTTTTCCACTCTGTTCTTCCTCTCTCACACTCTTCCTCTCCTCTCTTTTCCACTCTGTTCTTCCTCTCTCACACTCTTCCTCTCCTTTCTCTATTCCACTCTGTTCTTCCTCTCACACTCTTCCTCTCCTCTCTCTCTATTCCACTCTGTTCTTCCTCTCTCACACTGTTCTTCTCCCCTCTCTCTTTTCCACTCTAGTCTTCCTCTCTCACACTCTTCCTCCCCTCTCTTTTCCACTCTAGTCTTCCTCTCTATTCCACTCTGTTTTTCCTCTCTCACACTCTTCCTCTCCTCTCTCTTTTCCACTCTGTTCTTCCTCTCACACTCTTCCTCTCCTCTCTCTCTATCCCACTCTCTTCTTCCTCTCTCACACTGTTCCTCTCCCCTCTCTCTTTTCCACTCTGTTCTTCCTCTCTCACACTCTTCCTACCCTGTCTTTTCCACTCTGTTCTTCCTCTCTCACACTCTTCCTCTCCTCTCTCTTTTCCACTCTGTTCTTCCTCTCTCACACTCTTCCTCTCCTCTCTCTTTTCCACTGTTCTTCCTCTCTCACACTCTTCCTCCCCTCTCTTTTCCACTCTGTTCTTCCTCTCTCACACTGATCCTCTCCTCTCTTTTCCACTCTGTTCTTCCTCTCTCACACTCTTCCTCTCCTCTCTCTTTTCCACTCTGTTCTTCCTCTCACACTCTTCCTCTCCTCTCTCTCTATTCCACTCTAGTCTTCCTCTCTTTTCCACTCTGTTCTTCCTCTCTCACACTCTTCCTCTCCTCTTTCTTTTCCACTCTGTTCTTCCTCTCTCACACTCTTCCTCTCCTCTCTCTCTATTCCACTCTCTTCTTCCTCTCTCACACTGTTCCTCTCCTCTCTCTTTTCCACTCTGTTCTTCCTCTCTCACACTGTTCCTCTCCTCTCTCTATTCCACTCTGTTCTTCCTCTCTCATACTCTTCCTCCCCTCTCTTTTCCACTCTGTTCTTCCTCTCTCACACCCTTCTTCTCCTCTCTCTTTTCCACTCTGTTCTTCCTCTCTCACACTCTTCCTCTCCTCTCTCTTTTCCACTCTGTTCTTCCTCTCTCACACTCTTCCTCTCCTCTCTCTCTATTCCACTCTCTTCTTCCTCTCTCACACTGTTCCTCTCCTCTCTCTTTTCCACTCTGTTCTTCCTCTCTCACACTCTACCTCTTCTCTCTTTTCCACTCTGTTCTTCCTCTCTCACACTCTTCCTCTCCTCTCTCTTTTCCACTCTGTTCTTCCTCTCACACTCTTCCTCTCCTCTCTAGTCTTCCTCTCTCACACTCTTCCTCCCCTCTCTATTCCACTCTAGTCTTCCTCTCTCACACTCTTCCTCCCCTCTCTTTTCCACTCTAGTCTTCCTCTCTATTCCACTCTGTTCTTCCTCTCTCACACTCTTCCTCTCCTCTCTCTTTTCCACTCTGTTCTTCCTCTCACACTCTTCCTCTCCTCTCTCTCTATCCCACTCTCTTCTTCCTCTCTCACACTGTTCCTCTCCCCTCTCTCTTTTCCACTCTGTTCTTCCTCTCTCACACTCTTCCTACCCTGTCTTTTCCACTCTGTTCTTCCTCTCTCACACTCTTCCTCTCCTCTCTCTTTTCCACTCTGTTCTTCCTCTCTCACACTCTTCCTCTCCTCTCTCTTTTCCACTCTGTTCTTCCTCTCTCACACTCTTCCTCCCCTCTCTTTTCCACTCTGTTCTTCCTCTCTCACACTGATCCTCTCCTCTCTCTTTTCCACTCTGTTCTTCCTCTCTCACACTCTTCCTCTCCTCTCTTTTCCACTCTGTTCTTCCTCTCACACTCTTCCTCTCCTCTCTCTCTATTCCACTCTAGTCTTCCTCTCTTTTCCACTCTGTTCTTCCTCTCTCACACTCTTCCTCCCCTCTCTCTTTTCCACTCTGTTCTTCCTCTCTCACACTCTTCCTCTCCTCTCTCTCTATTCCACTCTCTTCTTCCTCTCTCACACTGTTCCTCTCCTCTCTCTTTTCCACTCTGTTCTTCCTCTCTCACACTGTTCCTCTCCTCTCTCTATTCCACTCTGTTCTTCCTCTCTCATACTCTTCCTCCCCTCTCTTTTCCACTCTGTTCTTCCTCTCTCACACTCTTCTTCTCCTCTCTCTTTTCCACTCTGTTCTTCCTCTCTCACACTCTTCCTCTCCTCTCTCTTTTCCACTCTGTTCTTCCTCTCTCACACTCTTCCTCTCCTCTCTCTCTATTCCACTCTCTTCTTCCTCTCTCACACTGTTCCTCTCCTCTCTCTTTTCCACTCTGTTCTTCCTCTCTCACACTCTTCCTCTTCTCTCTTTTCCACTCTGTTCTTCCTCTCTCACACTGTTCCTCTCCTCTCTCTTTTCCACTCTGTTCTTCCTCTCTCACACTCTACCTCTTCTCTCTTTTCCACTCTGTTCTTCCTCTCTCACACTCTTCCTCTCCTCTCTCTTTTCCACTCTGTTCTTCCTCTCACACTCTTCCTCTCCTCTCTAGTCTTCCTCTCTCACACTCTTCCTCTACTCTCTCTTTTCCACTCAGTTCTTCCTCTCTCACTCTTCCTCTCCTCTCTCTCTATTCCACTCTGTTCTTCCTCTCTCACACTGTTCCTCTCCTCTCTCTTTTCCACTCTGTTCTTCCTCTCTCACACTCTTCCTCTCCTCTCTCTTTTCCACTCTGTTCTTCCTCTCTCACACTCTTCCTCTCCTCTCTCTTTTCCACTCTGTTCTTCCTCTCACACTCTTCCTCTCCTCTCTAGTCTTCCTCACACTCTTCCTCCCCTCTCTATTCCATTCTGTTCTTCCTCTCTCACACTCTTCCTCTCCTCTCTTTTCCACTCTGTTCTTCCTCTCTCACACTCTTCCTCCGCTCTCCCTTTTCCACTCTGTTCTTCCTCTCTCACACTCTTCCTCTCCTCTCTCTTTTCCACTCTGTTCTTCCTCTCACACTCTTCCTCTCCTCTCTAGTCTTCCTCTCTCACACTCTTCCTCTCCTCTCTTTTCCACTGTTCTTCCCCTCTCACACTCTTACTCCTCTCTCTCTATTCCACTCTGTTCTTACTCTCTCGCACTCTTCCTCTCCTCTCTCTTTTCCACTCTGTTCTTACTCTCTCACACTCTTCCTCTCCTCTCTCTCTATTCCACTCTGTTCTTCCTCTCTCACACTCTTCCTCTCCTCTCTCTCTTTTCCACTCTGTTCTTCCTCTCTCACACTGTTCCTCTCCTCTCTCTCTTTTCCACTCTGTTCTTCCTCTCTCACACTGTTCCTCTCCTCTCTCTCTTTTCCACTCTGTTCTTCCTCTCTCACACTGTTCCTCTCCTCTCTCTTTTCCACTCTACTCTTCCTCTCTCACACTCTTCCTCTCCTCTGTATTCACCCCTCTCTCTCTCTCTCTGTGTGTTTCTCGCGAGACTGAGTGAGTGAGTGGGCGGAGCTTCGGTGGGTTTGATCGTGTGGCGGTGTTTTCTTCCCTGGGTTTGTGTTTTTGTGTCTTTTTTGGGGAAAAGCGGGGTTTATTTTCTCTTCATGGCCGGTTCTGGAGGCTCTGATCCTCCAGACCTCTCCTTTGAGAAACTAACTCGTCGCCATGGTGTGAAAATCTCCCCTGCGGAGTTCTGTCCGCTTGAGAGGTGCGTTCTTGCGGTCGGGGAGGTCGTGGGCTGCAGGAACATCAGGTCCGCTTCCCGCATGAGTGGAGGTATAGTCATTTTCTTGCAGTCTACCGATTTGGCAAACACCCTGGTGGAGAAGGGAGTTGTCCTGGACGGCACCTTCACCCCGGTACTGCCTCTCGCGGCCCCGGCTCGAAAGATCACCCTCTCCAACGTGCCTCCGTTCATGAGGAACGAGCTGCTGGAGAGGGAACTGTCCCGATACGGACAGGTGGTCTCTCCGATCAGGAGGGTCCCTCTGGGCTGCAGGGCTCCGCAGCTGAAGCACGTCGTCTCTTTCCGGAGACAGGTCTACGTCATCCTAAAAAACCCCACGGAAGAGATCAATGTGGCCCTTAAATTTCGTATTGACAGCTGCGACTATGTTGTATTCGTGACTTCGGAATCGATGAAGTGCTTCAGGTGCGGGAGCGAGGGGCATGTGGTGAAGAACTGCCCGGAGGTGGAGGAAGAGACAGGCAGGGAGCCTCAGCCCCAGGGCGCACAGGAGGCTAGCCGACAGCGTCAGGCAGCGGGGAGCGGAGCAGCGCAGGGAGGCAGCGGGGAGTCAGAGCCCACGGCCGGGGTGCAGGAGAGGAGATCGCTGGAGGGAGCAGGTGAGCCCGAGCCGGTGGCGTCCCAATCAGGAGAGCAGATAGTAAAGAGTGGACCACCGCAGCCCTCAGAAGAGCAGGGAGCCCCCCACACCGGAGAGCAAGAGATGAGCGCTGGCGGAGAGATGAGCGCTGCTCAGGAGAGTCAGGGAGAGAGAGAGCAGGTAGTGACACCGACAGGGGAAAACGCGTCTCAAGCGCCAGCGAAAATTGTAGACACGGTGTGGGGAGGAAATGAGTTATCATCTGAAAAAATAGATGATGGTTTTAAGACGCCGCGGAGAAAGCGCACGAAAAAATCTGTGCAGAGTGCGGTGCAGAAGAAGCGCAGCACAGAGAGCTCGGTGGAGGGCGGCTCTGTCGCCGGCCCGGGGGCCGCGAGTGACTCCGACACCGGGAGAGTGAGGACGCGCTGGAGTGTCCTCGCCGCCACCGCCGCCGCCGCCCGGAGCTCCTCGGAGTCCGGGAGCGACGACGAGGGCGGCTTCACCGACTCCTCTCTCGCCTCGGGCTCCTCGGCCCGGCGGAGCTGCAGAGGAGGCTACAGTTTCCAGAGCATTAGGGAGTTCTTAGAGAAGACTAAAGGTAAGAGGGGAACTGTGGTCGAGGACTTTTTTCCCGACACCGAGCTCTTTGTCCTCTCCGCGACGCGCCATCTGAAGAGGGGCTCGGGTGCGAATGACTTCAGCGATCAGGAGAGATGGCGCCTGAAGAGCCTTTTAGGTAAGATCAAGGCAGGACCGCGGAACGCACCTCAGCACGAATGAGTCCTGTCCCTCACGTCACTTCACTATCCGTCTGCGTGCTACATGTCTCTTCGTGTTTTATGTTTTTTCTTTTTTTCTTTTCCGCAAACATGGGCGACATTAGGATAGGGAGTTTGAACACCAATGGGTGCAGGAGGGCTTTGAAGCGAGCTGCGGTGTTGGAGATTATCAAAGAAAAGAACCTGCAGGTGACTTTCCTGCAGGAGACCCACACCGACAGCTCCAACATCGTCGCCTGGCAGCGGGAGTGGCAGGGGGACATCGTGTACAGTCACGGGTCCCCTGTGAGCTCGGGGGTCGCGGTGCTGTTCTCTGTGGGGTTCAAGCCCCTCTCTATCGCCGTCCAGGAGGTGGTGAAGGGTCGCCTGCTACTCGTGCGAGTAGTTATCGGAAAGAAAACCTTTGTTTTTATTAACGTTTACGCTCCCACCGACGGCGGGGAGAGGGTCACCCTCTTCAGGGAGCTTGAGACTGCACTGGCGACCTGCCAGCCTGAAGAGCTGGTCTTCCTGGGGGGGGATTTCAACTGCACAGAGAGCAGCACACTGGACAGGAATCATGCAGAGCCACATGGCCCGTCGGCCAGGGAGTTGTGCAGGATCCTCGTCAAGTCTGACCTCACTGACATCTGGAGGAGATGTCATGGGGACACGAGGGAGTACACCTGGGCCCAGGTCAGGGGGAATACCCTCTCTCTGGCCAGGCTAGACCGATTCTACTGTCGTAAACATCATTACAGCATCGTCAAGCAGTGCTCCATCTGTCCAGTGGGCCTGTCGGACCACTGTCTCACTGTCTGCACAGTCGCTGTGCCATCAGTGAGGTCCCGCAGTGCCTACTGGCACTTTAATACCCAGCTGCTTGACGATGCTCACTTCTGCGACTGCCTCGTGTTCTTCTGGCAGCAGTGGAGGAGTCAGAAAGCCCACTTTGTCTCCCTGAGGCAGTGGTGGGATATTGGCAAGGTGCAGATTCGCCAGTTCTGCCAGCAGTACACTGGAAGTGTCACGAGAGGTATCCGTGAGTCCATGAAGGCTCTGGAGAGAGACATTCTGGAGCTCCACCAGGCTCTGGAGTGTCGTGCAGACAGGAGGCTAATTGATGACCTCCACACCCAAAAAGAATCACTCATTGGCCTTCTGGACACAAAAGTACAAGGAGCTCTAATAAATTCTAGGGTTCAGAGTGCATCACAGGTAGACGCCCCGACTCGCTATTTCTTCGGCCTAGAGAAGAAACCGGGCCAGAGCCGGCAGATCCACTGCCTGCGCTCGGAGACAGGGCAGGAGCTGCACGAGGCCGGGCAGATCCAGGAGAGGACCGTGCAGTTCTATAAAGCGCTCTTCTCCAGCGAGGCTAGTGAGGACTCGGTCCGCACACGCAGGTTCCTTGAAGACCTTCCACAGGTCCCCGAAGAGGAAAGGGCAGGGCTGGAGAGGCCTCTCTCCCTGGAGGAGCTCTCCACCGCACTCAGTGGCTTGAGCAATGGCAAGACCCCTGGTCTCGATGGCCTGCCAGCCGAATTCTATCGTGCCTTCTGGGCTGTGCTGGGTCCTGACCTGCTCGATGTATATTTGGAAAGTCTGGAGCAGGGGGATCTGCCACTGAGTTGCAGGAGAGCTGTTGTCACCCTGCTGCCCAAGAAAGGGGACCTGTGTGACATTAAGAACTGGAGACCTGTTGCCCTGCTGTGTGTGGATTATAAAATCCTGTCCAAGGCTCTGGCCAACAGGCTGAAGGTGGTGCTGGGGTCTGTGGTGCACTCCGACCAATCGTACTGCGTGCCCGGAAGGTCAATCTTTGATAACATATTTCTGATTCGAGATGTTTTGGCCACCTCCAGACTATTGGGTTTAGACACTGGTCTCATTTCGTTAGACCAGGAAAAGGCCTTCGATAGGGTTGAACATCAGTATTTGTGGAGGACCATGAGGTCCTTCGGGTTCAGCCCTGTCTTTGTTGCCATGATTCAGGTGCTGTACAGTGACATCTTCAGTGTGCTAAAGGTCAACGGAGGGCTGAGTGCTCCGTTTCCAGTGCGGAGGGGAGTCAGGCAGGGCTGTGCACTCTCAGGAATGCTCTACTCCCTTGCCATCGAGCCTCTGCTACATCAGCTGCGCCGGGTCATCAGGGGCCTGTCCATCCCGGGCTGCCCCGACTCCACTGTCAAGATCTCGGCGTACGCTGATGACATCATGGTCGTGGTCAGTGGAGAACAGGATGTCAGGGCGCTACAGACAACTTTAAGTGATTTCCAGCGGCTATCATCAGCCAAAGTGAACTGGGCCAAGAGTAGCGCCCTACTCCTGGGGGAGTGGAGCGAGATGGGTCCCCCAGCCTTGCCAGAGAGGCTCAGCTGGACCAGAGGGGGACTCAAATACCTGGGGGTGCACCTGGGGGACGAGGCCAGCGTGAAAAAGAACTGGGAGGGGCTCCTTGAAAAAGTGAAAGGTCGTCTGGACCGCTGGCGCTGGCTGCTCCCCCAGATCTCCTACAGAGGCCGGGTTCTGATTGTCAACACCCTGGTGGCTTCGATGTTGTGGCATCGCCTGGTGTGTCTGGAGCCACCAGCCGGACTGGTCGAGGAGCTGCAGGCCACGCTCCTCGACTTCTTCTGGGACGGACTGCACTGGCTGCGGAGGGGCGTCCTCTATCTGCCCAGAGAGGACGGAGGGCAAGGACTTATCGACATCCGGAGCCGAGTGGACGCCTTTCGCCTGCAGGCAGTGCAGAAGCTGCTGTTCGGCCCGGCCTCGCTGTCCTGGAGGGAGCTGACCTTCACCCTGCTGCGTCGAGCAGGACACCTCGGGCTCGACTGTGTGCTCTTCCTGATGGACACCAGCAGGGTTGACCTGTCTCCACTGCCGCCTTTCCAGCGCAGTCTCCTGGAGGCCTGGCGGCATCTGCGCGTGCAGAGGGAAGAGGAGCGGCCCAGTCTATACTGGACACTCAGGGAACCATTAATACACAATCTACGAATGGACATAGAACCGGGCCGCTCCTTGGACTTTACCAGCAGACTGGTCCACGCCAACATTACACAGCTCCACCACCTGCTGGACGTGGATCAGGGCTGCTGGCGCAGCGTGGAGTGGGCGTGTGACGCGCTGGGACTACACTCGCGGCGGTGTGTAGACAGGTTTCTCAGTCAGCTTCGCTCTGCTCTGCCTCTCGAGGAGATGCTGCTGATCCAGGGTCTGTTTGAGGATCATCGCATTCCAATCACACAGCCTCCTTTCCCTGGTCTGCTAGTGTCTCCTGCGCTCAGTCCCGGACCGACGGGATCTCTCCTTGAGCCCCTTGCCTCAGAGGAGAGGTCTCTAGCTGGTGTTGGGGGGAAATGTCTGTACAGACTAGTCGTAACATCTAGGCACCAGGCCCAGCTGTCCGCGCTCCCTGACACTCCCTGGAGGGCTCGTCTGGGAGTGCCGGATGACGTCCGGCCTGCCTGGGGTAGCCTCTACAGATTTCCCCTCAACAAGAGGGCTGGTGATCTGCAGTGGAGGGTCCTGCACACCATCCTGGGGGTCAACTCGTTTGTGTCGGTTCTGGACCCGGCGGTGTCTGACGCCTGTCCCTTCTGCGCTCAGAGGGAGACGGTGTTCCACTGCTACAGCGCCTGCCCCCGCCTGTCGCCCATGTTTGCCGAACTGATCCGGCTCTTCACCAACCTTGGCCTGGCCTTCAACAATGTTATCTTCGTGTTTGGGGTAGGTCATACAAAAAAACGGAAAACTCAGACCCTCCTCGCTAATTTTCTGCTGGGCCAGGCCAAACTCACCATCTACAGGACTCGGAAAAATAAGATCTCTGGTTCCGGGTCTGTAGACTTGGTGAGGATGTTCGAAGGGTTGGTGAAGAGCAGGATATCGTTAGAATTTTTGTTTTACAAATCGCATAATGACCTCAGAACATTCGAAAAGTTTTGGTGTTTTGGAAATGTCCTGTGCAGTATCATAAATAATGAAAGAGTTTTATTCCAATTATGATTTTTATTTATTTTTATTTTTTTTCCTCTTAATTCTTAAAATAGAGTTTTAAGACCCTTGATTAATACTTTTGTTTTTTTTCTGTCAAATAAAGTTTGATTGAACTCTCTCTCTCCTCTCTCTCTATTCCACTCTCTTCTTCCTCTCTCACACTGTTCCTCTCCTCTCTCTTTTCCACTCTGTTCTTCCTCTCTCACACTGTTCCTCTCCTCTCTCTATTCCACTCTGTTCTTCCTCTCTCATACTCTTCCTCCCCTCTCTTTTCCACTCTGTTCTTCCTCTCTCACACCCTTCTTCTCCTCTCTCTTTTCCACTCTGTTCTTCCTCTCTCACACTCTTCCTCTCCTCTCTCTTTTCCACTCTGTTCTTCCTCTCTCACACTCTTCCTCTCCTCTCTCTCTATTCCACTCTCTTCTTCCTCTCTCACACTGTTCCTCTCCTCTCTTTTCCACTCTGTTCTTCCTCTCTCACACTCTTCCTCTTCTCTCTTTTCCACTCTGTTCTTCCTCTCTCACACTCTTCCTCTCCTCTCTCTTTTCCACTCTGTTCTTCCTCTCTCACACTCTACCTCTTCTCTCTTTTCCACTCTGTTCTTCCTCTCTCACACTCTTCCTCTCCTCTCTCTTTTCCACTCTGTTCTTCCTCTCACACTCTTCCTCTCCTCTCTAGTCTTCCTCTCTCACACTCTTCCTCCCCTCTCTATTCCACTCTAGTCTTCCTCTCTCACACTCTTCCTCCCCTCTCTTTTCCACTCTAGTCTTCCTCTCTATTCCACTCTGTTCTTCCTCTCTCACACTCTTCCTCTCCTCTCTCTTTTCCACTCTGTTCTTCCTCTCACACTCTTCCTCTCCTCTCTCTCTATCCCACTCTCTTCTTCCTCTCTCACACTGTTCCTCTCCCCTCTCTCTTTTCCACTCTGTTCTTCCTCTCTCACACTCTTCCTACCCTGTCTTTTCCACTCTGTTCTTCCTCTCTCACACTCTTCCTCTCCTCTCTCTTTTCCACTCTGTTCTTCCTCTCTCACACTCTTCCTCTCCTCTCTCTTTTCCACTCTGTTCTTCCTCTCTCACACTCTTCCTCCCCTCTCTTTTCCACTCTGTTCTTCCTCTCTCACACTGATCCTCTCCTCTCTCTTTTCCACTCTGTTCTTCCTCTCTCACACTCTTCCTCTCCTCTCTCTTTTCCACTCTGTTCTTCCTCTCACACTCTTCCTCTCCTCTCTCTCTATTCCACTCTAGTCTTCCTCTCTTTTCCACTCTGTTCTTCCTCTCTCACACTCTTCCTCCCCTCTCTCTTTTCCACTCTGTTCTTCCTCTCTCACACTCTTCCTCTCCTCTCTCTCTATTCCACTCTCTTCTTCCTCTCTCACACTGTTCCTCTCCTCTCTCTTTTCCACTCTGTTCTTCCTCTCTCACACTGTTCCTCTCCTCTCTCTATTCCACTCTGTTCTTCCTCTCTCATACTCTTCCTCCCCTCTCTTTTCCACTCTGTTCTTCCTCTCTCACACTCTTCTTCTCCTCTCTCTTTTCCACTCTGTTCTTCCTCTCTCACACTCTTCCTCTCCTCTCTCTTTTCCACTCTGTTCTTCCTCTCTCACACTCTTCCTCTCCTCTCTCTCTATTCCACTCTCTTCTTCCTCTCTCACACTGTTCCTCTCCTCTCTCTTTTCCACTCTGTTCTTCCTCTCTCACACTCTTCCTCTTCTCTCTTTTCCACTCTGTTCTTCCTCTCTCACACTGTTCCTCTCCTCTCTCTTTTCCACTCTGTTCTTCCTCTCTCACACTCTACCTCTTCTCTCTTTTCCACTCTGTTCTTCCTCTCTCACACTCTTCCTCTCCTCTCTCTTTTCCACTCTGTTCTTCCTCTCACACTCTTCCTCTCCTCTCTAGTCTTCCTCTCTCACACTCTTCCTCCCCTCTCTATTCCACTCTAGTCTTCCTCTCTCACACTCTTCCTCTACTCTCTCTTTTCCACTCAGTTCTTCCTCTCTCACTCTTCCTCTCCTCTCTCTCTATTCCACTCTGTTCTTCCTCTCTCACACTGTTCCTCTCCTCTCTCTTTTCCACTCTGTTCTTCCTCTCTCACACTCTTCCTCTCCTCTCTCTTTTCCACTCTGTTCTTCCTCTCTCACACTCTTCCTCTCCTCTCTCTTTTCCACTCTGTTCTTCCTCTCACACTCTTCCTCTCCTCTCTAGTCTTCCTCACACTCTTCCTCCCCTCTCTATTCCATTCTGTTCTTCCTCTCTCACACTCTTCCTCTCCTCTCTTTTCCACTGTTCTTCCTCTCTCACACTCTTCCTCCGCTCTCCCTTTTCCACTCTGTTCTTCCTCTCTCACACTCTTCCTCTCCTCTCTCTTTTCCACTCTGTTCTTCCTCTCACACTCTTCCTCTCCTCTCTAGTCTTCCTCTCTCACACTCTTCCTCTCCTCTCTTTTCCACTCTGTTCTTCCCCTCTCACACTCTTCCTCCTCTCTCTCTATTCCACTCTGTTCTTACTCTCTCGCACTCTTCCTCTCCTCTCTCTTTTCCACTCTGTTCTTACTCTCTCACACTCTTCCTCTCCTCTCTCTCTATTCCACTCTGTTCTTCCTCTCTCACACTCTTCCTCTCCTCTCTCTCTTTTCCACTCTGTTCTTCCTCTCTCACACTGTTCCTCTCCTCTCTCTCTTTTCCACTCTGTTCTTCCTCTCTCACACTCTTCCTCTCCTCTCTCTCTTTTCCACTCTGTTCTTCCTCTCTCACACTGTTCCTCTCCTCTCTCTTTTCCACTCTACTCTTCCTCTCTCACACTCTTCCTCTCCTCTGTATTCACCCCTCTCTCTCTCTCTCTGTGTGTTTCTCGCGAGACTGAGTGAGTGAGTGGGCGGAGCTTCGGTGGGTTTGATCGTGTGGCGGTGTTTTCTTCCCTGGGTTTGTGTTTTTGTGTCTTTTTTGGGGAAAAGCGGGGTTTATTTTCTCTTCATGGCCGGTTCTGGAGGCTCTGATCCTCCAGACCTCTCCTTTGAGAAACTAACTTGACGCCATGGTGTGAAAATCTCCCCTGCGGAGTTCTGTCCGCTTGAGAGGTGCGTTCTTGCGGTCGGGGAGGTCGTGGGCTGCAGGAACATCAGGTCCGCTTCCCGCATGAGTGGAGGGATAGTCGTTTTCCTGCAGTCTACCGATTTGGCAAACACCCTGGTGGAGAAGGGGGTCGTCCTGGACGGCACCTTCACCCCGGTACTGCCTCTCGCGGCCCCGGCTCGAAAGATCACCCTCTCCAACGTGCCTCCGTTCATGAGGAACGAGCTGCTGGAGAGGGAACTGTCCCGATACGGACAGGTGGTCTCTCCGATCAGGAGGGTCCCCCTAGGCTGCAGGGGACCGCAGCTGAAGCACGTCGTCTCTTTCCGGAGACAAGTCTACATCATCTTAAAAAAAACCCACAGAAGAGATCAATGTGGCCCTTAAATTCTGTCAATTTAATCTGACGAACTCCCAGCGCTCAGCGGTCTGAAAGTCGACTTTAATAGAAGGCGAGCGCTTCTTCGTAATATTTTAGAGCACAGGGTGCTTATTTTTACAGTACATGAGTGCACCTCAGGGTGGTGTTCATCAGGTACCTAAGCGATATTACCTCAGGGTACCGCTGTAACCAGGAGCGCAGATCCGACAGTCACAGCCTGATGTAGCTCTACATTAACAATAATAATTGCTCACACTTATATAGCGCTTTTCTGGACACTCCACTCAAAGCGCTTTACAGGTCATGGGGATCCCCTCCACCCCCAGCAGTGTGTACCCCCACCTGGATGAGGCACCAGAACACTCCCCACACCCCAGCCCTCAGTGGGGAGGAGAGCAGAGTGATGGAGCCAGTTCAGAGAGGGGGGTTATTAGGAGGCCATGATGGGTAAAGGCCAGGGGGGAAATTTGGCCAGGACACCAGGGTAACACCCCTACTCTTCTCGAGAAACACCCTGGGATTTTTAAGGACCACAGAGAGTCAGGACCTCAGTTTGACGTCTCATCCGAAGGACGGCGCCTGTTTACAGTCTAGTGTCCCCGTCACTATACTGGGGCATCAGGACCCACACGAACCGCAGGGTGAGCGCCCCCTGCTGGCCCCACTAACACCTCTTCCAGCAGCAACCTCAGCTTTCCCAGGAGTCTCCCCTCCAGGTACTGGCCAAGCTCACACCTGCTGAGCTCCTGTGGGGCTGCCAGTGGTGAGCTGCAGGGTGATTTGTCAGTGAAACCGTCTGAGCAGTATTTCTACTGGATTAGAAGAGCTGGATTCACAAGCCTGCTTGTTTACAGGGTCACAGGGCCGCTCCACCTCACCGGAAGTCCTGCTGCCTCGTTCTGAAGCCCAGCCCTGCGGCTTTCCTCTAGTTTGTGATGTGAATTGGAGGTTTTACAAGTCACTGTTTCCAATTGACTTTCATTGTGGTCTGAAATGCGCTCCTCAATGCCGATCCTTTCGATCCCCGACACTATAAAAATAGCCGCGCACTGTGGATAATGGGGATTACCGACTGTTTTGTTTGGCAAGTGGTTGTTAAGCCTGGATTCACACAACAAAGAGTTCCTCCAAGCCTCCTGGGTGATACCATTTGCTGTAGCCTTTTCACTGTCCCTGAGCCCTGACCAGGCTCCCACTTGGAGCGGTGGTTCTGTGGCTCAGGATCTGCGCCTGTGGTTGGGAGGTTGCCAGTTCAAACCCCACAGCCAGCAGAGGAATTCTACTCTGTTGGGCCCCTAAGCAAGGCCCTTAACCCCAACTGCTCCAGGGGCGCCGTATAAGTGCCTGACCCTGCGCTCTGACCCCCAGCTTCTCTCTCCCTGTCTGTCTGTCTCATGGAGAGCAAGCTGGGGTCTGTGAAAAGGCACATTCCTCACGCAAGAAACTGTATAGGGCTGATAAAGTGATCTTGAGTTCTGATTTGATCAAATCTGATTGATCTGATGTAAATCTGTACCAGTCAGAACCAGGGATACAAGCTTTGATGTAATCTCAGGTGTAAAGGCCACTATCCACCCACCCATTTCCTCACTGCTCCCCCCAATTCAGGGTGCACAGGGGAGCCGGAGCCTATCCCAGCAAGCAACGGGCACAAGGCAGGGCAGGGTGTGTGCCCTGTGAGGGACGCCAGTCCATCACAGGGCACACACAGACACTCACATCAGAGCCAAATTTCACCTTCCAGTATGTCTGGACCGTGGGAGGAAACCGACACGAACACGAGGAGAACACGCAGACTCCACACAGACAGCTGGAACTGAGCCCAGGACCTCAGTGCTGTCAGTATCTTATATAAATAGCTGAAGGATGGAGCTGCGTCAGCATGACTTGGCGACAACGGAACAAGTGAGGATTTAATCCACGCTGAAAAGATGAGAGAAAAAACACAACGTTTCAGCTGTAGAGCCTTCTTAGGGTGTAGTGTTACTTTTGTTATTTTTTCAGCATGGAATAAACCTTTACCTGTTCCTTTGATATAAATATACTTGCTTTCTTTACCTACAAGGATCAGAACTGAACTGTATATGATTAAGACACGGTGTCAGGTTTCACGCCACCTGCCCTGACCGCGGTTGGAGTTTTTGCCAAGTCATTGCGGGCGGTTTCTGGACACTCCACTCAAAGCGCTTTACAGGTCATGGGGATCCCCTCCACCAGCACCAGTGTGTACCCCCACCTGGATGAGGCGCCAGTCCGCTCCCCACACCCCAGCTCTCAGTGGGGAGGAGAGCAGAGTGATGGAGCCAGTTCAGAGAGGGGGGTTATTAGGAGGCCATGATGGGTAAAGGCCAGGGGGGGTGATTTGGCCAGGACACTGGGGTAACACCCCTACTCTTTTCAAGAAACACCCTGGGATTTTTAATGACCACAGACAGTCAGGACCTCGGTTTTACGTCTCATCTGAAGGACGGCGCCTGTTTTACAGTCTAGTGTCCCCGTCACTATACTGGGGCATCAGGACCCACACAGACCCCATTACATGCACCAATATTCCAATGTATTTTTTATAGCGCCTTTCACAACAAGGTTGCCCCCCAGGGCGCCAACAAGCAGGGGATCGTTAGCAATGAAACACCGGAACGTATCTATACCGCTGCGCTGTATGAGTTAGCGATGTTTTTTTTAAAAAAAAAACTACTGCGTTGCAAATAATTGCGATACGTCCCACCCCCTGCGTCCGCTGTGCTTTCCTGAGCTCCCAACCCAACCGGTAGCAGGAGTTTGCGTAGTTACCAAGGTTTAACAAGAGAGGGGAGTCCGCAGGGCATTTGGATGAGCAGCAACAAGTGAAAACGGCCAAGAGCCAGCTTTCACCGTCTCTCTAGCTGCACACACGGGCGCTGCTGGAGCTGAACCCGCCGCGGACGCCATGTCGGACCCAGGTAAGTCTCGCCCTGTTGGACGCCGGTGTCCTCATTTCGGACTTATCGGGGAGGGCGGGGAGTTTCACACATCCGAACCGCTGCTTCCCTCACTCCAGGCGGAAGCTAAGACAGCGATCTGTAGCGAAACGGGGGGGTTTCACCCCTGAAGTTGTGACAGACGGACCTGTATTCCACATATGCGCGAACATGGCTTGGTTTTGGCCCGATCGCTTGAGGCAGTCGCTATAGGAGGCAACAAATCTTAAGCATTTTTGTGTCAACTTGGCCCGGAGTTGTGTATTTCCGCGATATAACATGAGTTCTATGTTGCAAGAGGCGCCGGCTGTGAACACGGCTCGCTCGGACTATGATTTGATCTCATTCAAATTGAACAACCGATCGCCCGTTCAGACGTTTTCACCAAAAAATCACTCCCACCCACCTTGAAGTATATATGCATTTGTATGTTTAACGCCGCAGGTGGGTGAATCGGCCGTTTCGTTTTGCGGTTTAATACTCAAATTTTCCACCTGGGTCCAGAGCGGCTGTATTTCCGTTCCCTGCTAGTTCCGACAGTAGGCTGTTGAATTAATGTGCAGCTGGGAGCGACTGAGCACTTTCCTGACTTCAACACACGGTGTGGCACAGTAGCTCGGGTGGGGAGCCGCGTCAGCAGGCGTAGTCTGCAAAGGAGCAAGTAATAGGTTTATTCCCGGCTGAAAGGAGAAGACAGAAAACGCAACGTTTCGGCTGTGAAGCCTCCTTCAGGTGTAGGACAGTGTGGTGAAGTCTTGCGAATGGCAATCCTACCGCGAAACGTACTGCTCTCGCTCACCTTAACATTCACAGTCTCCATCTCGACATTCAAACGTGTACAGTATGTTGTGGGTCGCCTTTCAGAGAAGGGCATCATTGTGGTCTTCATAAATGAGTGCTTATTAATCATGTTCGCATATCCCAGTAAGTCGAGGCGGAAGCTGCAAGGGTTAACAATCGTTGTTTTAAACCACCGCTCTGTCAGTGTGTCGTAGCATCACGCCCTCAAAGATTTAGGGACGGTAGTGATTTTTATACCCGAGACGAGCGCCCCCTGGTGTTCATGTTCCACCACAATGACGAGGAAAAACGGACCCATCCAGCTTCGAACAGGTTCTGGCAAGTCAGGGGCGCCGGGGAAACCGGATCTTATCCCAGCAAGCAACGGGACGCCAGTCCATCACAGGACACACAGAGACACTCGCACCAGGGCCAGTTTTCCCAGAAACTAATGAAACCACCAGCATGTCTTTGCACTGTGGGAGGAAACTCATGGAAAAATAGGCAGAACGTGCAAACTCCACCCAGACAGATGCCCATGAATGGAACCCAGGGCCCAGGTGCTGCAAGGCAACAAGACTAACCACCCTGTCAACTCTCTTTCTATTTAATTTGTAATCATTTAGTTTTGTAATAATAATAATAATAATAATCATAATAATTGCTTACACTTATATAGCGCTTTTCTGGACACTCCACTCAAAGCACTTTCCAGGTAATGGGGATCCCCTCCACCACCACCAGTGTGTACCCCCACCTGGATGAGGCGCCAGTCCGCTCCCCACACCCCAGCTCTCAGTGGGGAGGAGAACAGAGTGATGGAGCCAGTTCAGAGAGGGGGGTTATTAGGAGGCCATGATGGGTAAAGGCCAGGGGGGAAATTTGGCCAGGACACCGGGGTAACACCCCTACTCTTCTCGAGAAACGCCCTGGGATTTTTAATGACCACAGAGAGTCAGGACCTCGATTTTACGTCTCATCCGAAGGACGGCGCCTGTTTACAGTCTAGTGTCCCCGTCACTATACTGGGGCATTAGGACCCACACAGACCGCAGGGTGAGCGCCCCCTGCTGGCCCCACTAACACCTCTTCCAGCAGCAGCCTCAGCTTTCCCAGGAGTCTCCCCTCCAGGTACTGACCAGGCTCACACCTGCTCTGTGGTCCCTGCAGGCAAAGTGATCTCCTATTCCGAGCTCAAGGCCCTCCTGGGGAAGAGCCCGGACCTGCTGCTGGTTGACGTGCGCACCCAAGAGGAGGTGGACAAAGGGAAAATTCCAGGCTCTATCCACATTCCCGTTAAGCCTCCTACAGCCCGGCTCTTGAAAACACAAGGCAGGTCCTAACGAGAGGGGGGGGGGGGGGGCATTCAGCCATATCGAGCCCAATACAATAATTGTTGTATTGTTATTGAACAATAAACAGGGTGTCGGCTTCAACAGCCTGGCTCTGCAGCTTGTTCCACACCCCCACCTTCCTCTGTGTAAAGAAGGACCTCCTGTCCTGACTGGAGGGTCTCACCCAGCTGTGTCTTGAGAGCAGCCAGGGTAGGGGCTTCAACCACAGGGCTGGGCAGCTTGTTCCCCACCCCCACCACCCTTTGTGTAAAGAAGGGCCTCCTGTCCCGACTGGAGGACCTCACCCAGCTGTGTCTTGAAAGCAGCCAGGGTAGGGGCTTCAACCACAGGACTGGGCAGCTTGTTCCACACCCCCACCTCCCTTTGTGTAAAGTGATGCCTCCTCTCTTGACCGATGGATGGCATCCAGCCATTTCTTAGAAAGCAGCTGGGACAGAGGAGTTTTAAAGCCCCCTCCCTGGTCTGGATTTATGTTTTTTGACCTTTTTCTGTAAAAAAATGTGTAACATTCTGAGCCAGAAGACCGTGACTAACATCATCTGGGTTTCTCACAGGCTAGAGCACAGCTGGGCCTTTCATATATACTGTCAACTCCCTTCAAAGAAAGATCAAAGAAATCAATAACCAATAAAAAACTCAAATCTGAGCGATAATGTAAGTCCCGCACCTATCGCAGTGTTTTGCTCACTTTCCACCCAGAAGCCTGAGGAGTCTTAAGTATAAATGAGCAAAAACCTAGTGTTAAGGACTGTTTTTTTAAAACTTTTAGGTTAGATACTGAAATTAAAAGTGAATTCATATTTAAGTGCCTTAAATGGAGTTTTTAATGAAAGTTCGGGAGGAATGAAGGCAGCCGCGCTCATTCGACACAGCTGCCGCAATTCTCACTAATCCTGACGTAAGCAACCGGTCTCCATAAATATCAAACGTCACCCTCTCCTCTTCCTCGTTCGTTTTCTGCATCCCTCCTCCACACCCTCTCCACCGTTGCAGCTACCCCATTGGTCACACGGGGGTCCTATCCTCCCCGTCCAACGGCCGGGAGGTTGGCCCTCAGCCAAGCGGGTTACGCCAAATCTCCACATCACAATAAACGATTCTAATTTCTCCCAAGCTTTCGGCTGCTGTCATTCCTTGTGAATTTATGATGTTACTGAAGCTTCATCAGGGGATGATGAATACTCATTTAACATTTGATCACTTATAAAATTAGTAATTGGGGTGGAGTGGTGGCTCTGTAGCTCAGGATCTGCACCTGTGGCTGGGAGGTTGCCAGTTCAAATCCCGCGGCCGGCAGAGGAATCCTACTCCGTTGGGCCCCTGAGCAAGGCCCTTCACCCCAACTGCTCCAGGGGTGTTGTATAAATGGCTGACCCTGCACTCTGACCCCCAGCTTCTCTCTCCCTGTCTGTGTGTCTCCTGGAGAGCAAGCTGGGGTCTGCGAAAAGACACATTCCTAATGCAAGAAATTGTATATGGCTGATAAAGTGATCTGATCTTAAAATGATATATATATATAAAAACAATGATTTAATTAAATAAATGGAATCTGGTTTTGTTTGACTATATTTCCATTCCCTTATGATCCTACGTGACTTCCTTTCAGGTTTTTATCACTGTGAAGGTGCCCTGAGCTTTTGCTCAGCCTCACTGCGTGTCCGCTTGCTTTAATCTCGTCTATCCAAAAAAGCCTCGTACCCAGAACCCCACCCTCGTCCCCGTTTCTTCCGGATACCAGGGACTGTACTGTACTGGGACTGTCTGACCTCCCAGCTCTGCAGTTCTCTTTGTAATGCAGTGGCGCGTTTCCTCTCCCGCCCTGTAGTGGGCGCTGTGGAGCGGGAGCTGGCCCTGGACCCGGCGGCCTTCCAGGACAAGTACGGTGTGCAGAAGCCCCCCCCGGACGCCCCTCAGCTCGTCTTCCACTGTCAGATGGGTTGCCGAGGAGCAACGGCCACAGAGACAGCACGCGCCCTCGGATTCGAGAAGTATGCTTTCCTGGCGATCCATTTCGCCCTGTGCCTCTTAAAGCTATTTTAGTACAGGCCTTGCAATCAGCTGCTGAGCCGCTAATTTGCTCCTTCTATCTGATCAATTAATCGTGTTGGTTCGATTTCGTAATTAATTGATTAGCAAGCCAAATCTGGGATGGATCACCCCATCCGACAGCACCCTGTCACTGGATTAGAGGGTGCCGATGAGGAATTGCTGACGCTGGTAATAAAGGGCGCCTCCTACTGGTCGACGCCAGGAAGTACTCCCAACAGCTTTGGTCTATGAGTTGGAGATGGGGTCTCCTTGGAGTTTCCCCCGGGAAAGATCAGGGTTCTCCCAGGGTGGGGATGACCAGTAGGTGTGGTGGGAAGAGCGCCTCCTACTGGTGGACACTGAGAATACCGATCGGGTCAGTTCAGGCTTAGCTCCTGGGATGACTGAAAGTTGTTATTGCAGTTATGTCATGTAAGTAGTGATGAAACTAATTCAGTTCATCTTCGGCAGGGAAACCAGGATATAATCTTGAGAGGAAACGGTATTTGAAGTTTTTTAAGGGAAACTTGCTCTGCAGTGCATCACAGTGCACGCCACCTGGTGTTTTTTCCTGCTGCTTCTTGAGTCCTTCGTAACTGAGGGCGTTTTCTCTCTCTCTCTCGTTACTTTCAGGGCCCGGAATTATGCTGGCGGGTATAAGGAGTGGGCAGAGAAGGAGAGGTGCTGAAGTTGCCCGCATCGCTATAAAAACCTGGCGGGTTTCTGGATCTCCGTATTCCGAACTTGCAACCTAGCGAAAGTGATCAACACACACACTGCTGTGGAAATGCCTTGAAGAGCTCTAATAATAATAATTAATAATTGCTTACACTTATATAGTGCTTTTCTGGGCACTTCACTCAAAGCGCTTTACAGGTCATGGGGATCCCCTCCACCCCCAGCAGTGTGCAGCCCCACCTGGATGAGGTGCCAGTCCGCTCCCCACACTCTCAGTGGGGAGGAGAGCAGAGTAATGGAGCCAGTTCAGAGTTTAATTCACAATTAATAGCAGATGAACGTTTTCAGCGTCAAAAATGTACCTGACAGTTTCACTCGAGTTTTCTAGTATTTTGAACAGCTCTGATCTAGTACTGCTGCTCAGTGTGGGGAAAACTAGGTTTCAAATGTCATCAAGTTAAATCTCAAATTCCCTCCGGCAAGACTGCTTAACGACGTGGTCACAAGATACACTACTAATGAGCGGCCAGCAGAAAGTGTTGCAGTGGCTGATCTCACCGGGTTTAACCATCTGATTTAATTGGCTCGTAGGCGGGTGTCCTCATTAACGGCGTCCTCTCCTCTCTACACGTTTAGAAAATTTAAAAGGCTTCTGGCTGGGCTGGAAAGACACAGGTCAGGACAGTCTGTTAGCATGAAGCATGAAATTGCAGTAGGCGATACCAGAGGCAGGGTGTAATCCGAATTCACGAGCGCATTCAGTAATTAACGAGAAACCGTAATTAACGAGCCCAGGACAGCTGCCCTAACAAGTATAAGAACTTCCTGAGCGCCGTATCAGGAAGGAATAGGATGAAGATGCGTGTTGCTTTGACTACAGAGCCTTCCGATATTGCTGATCGGTCAACACTGTTGTCTTCAATTAGGCTGTGAAGCTCTTAGCTTCTAGCAGGAATGTCGCCTTTAAATTTGATCTATATGCAATATGATTCTTCACAGCAAAGAGAAACTAGATCCAAAACACGGTTTTAGTCTCTTTAAGCCTGAAATTACCAAATGCAAAATATCCCAGACATCTGCACAGCAGTGTGTATGTTCACGAGGTCTGGAGATGCTAAAACGTCCTTATTTTAGATTGTTAAACTGGAACTGAAATAAAGCCATTTTCCGTTCTGGACATCTGGTTGGTTGTTTTTGTTCGACAGGCTTGACAAAACAAAACGAACGTTTTGTATTCCATACCGAAAAGAAACGAGACACCGTCGTGGTTGAGAAGAAGCCGGCCATGTTTTCTGTTTTTACTTTGGTCTTGGCACGGTTTCTCTCTCTTTTTAAAACACCTTCACCCTCTACCGCCCCTGGATCCCAATCCGGTGTTTCTCCGACGCTGCGCGGCGTGTCGGAAAGCCGAGCTGGTGGCTGCTGTCGGGGCGGATCTGTTGCGACGTTTTTTTTTCTGTCTTTCTCTCCTGCTGGTTCTCTATCATCTTTTTTTCCCCCTGGTGGGTTTTCCCCTCTTTGGATCTTTGAGTCCTGGTGCGCTGTCTGCTTTCTCTTCCCGAGTTTTTTTTTTCCTTCATTAGTCTGCTCGAGCCGTTTAGGTATGGAAGCGACTTAGTATCTCAGAATTGCGATTTAGTAATTCTTTAGCTCAGCTGGCAAGACCCGGGTTCGAGCCCATGCAGGGAGGCACGAAGTAGGGTAGGAGCGGCGAGGGGCACCAGCCCTAGAACCCGAATCCGTTACAATAACAAGAGGACAGACCATGAAATGTGGGATATTTTGAAGTCGCAAATGTGAGATATAAAGTCGCAATTCTGAGTTACTAAATCGCAATTCTGAGGTACCATAGCGCGTTTTTTTTTTACTCCCTGGCGGAAATGGGCTTCCATAGGTTTAGTCCAAACTTTCGCTCCGCTTGGACTTAAGCGTCTTGGGAGGGTGAATTTGTTTTGTTCCTTTACGGTTCTGCTTCTGAAGTATAACCTTCCTCCCCCCGTCTCTGCCCCCCTCGGTTCATCGCAGGCTCTGCCACCTTTCTTTAACGTAGCGCTTTTCTAATATTTGAAATCCTCCTCTTTTAAATCGCCTTTAGGCCCTGAACTGGGCTAAATTTTTATTTTTTTGAAGAGTATTCTGTCATTAGAAAGTGCACTGTTGAACGGTGTTCTCCATGAGCATTGTTTCAGGGTTAAATAGGTTAAGAGTCAGGAATAGCCCATACATATTAGCTGTAACAGTTAAAAATGCCAGTGCATTACGTGCCAAATGCAACAGTTTGAAAAGCTGAAGCCTTTTCTTTCAAACTTTTGCTTTTAAGTCATCATTCCCATTTAGGGCAAAGCAGTGCAGAGAGCCATATAGGCAAGAAAAAAAATTGTGAAGATGATATTGAAATATCACTTTTTCTAAAAATCCTTTCTGTCCTAGAACACAACCATTCCATCAAACATCCTCCATGTTTTCTAATTATCCTAACCCTAGCTAAAGGTTTGACTAAAATCCGATCAAGTCCGTTGCCTTCAGCAGTTGGTTGAAAGGGATCGGATCAAAAAGATGATCTCCTCTCCTCAGGATGAAATGTTTCCCTCCAACTTGCTCCTTTGCCACTCTAATGGTGCTGCAGCCTGCCTGCTCGGATGTCGTCCCTAGGGGGCGCTCTTACAGACGGCGGGGAGCTCGATTTCAGCTGCCACACCCCTCTTTCCTGACGCTTCCTCGTCCTACAGGCGTCTGGGTCCGTGTCAGGTGGTCTTCAGCCACACGCGGGAGGTAGCAGGTGGTCAGAGAGCTGTACCAGATCACCATCATTATGGAAATAAGCTCTCTATAATGACAAGAAACACCTGCCTTTGCATTTAATAATAATGATGATGTTGCTTTATCGGCCCTATACAATTTCTTGCATTAGGAACGCGTCTTTTCACAGACCCCAGCTTGCTCTCTATGAGACACACAGACAGGGAGAGAAGCTGGGGGTCAGAGTGCAGGGTCAGTCATTTATACAGCACCCCTGGAGCAGCTGGGGTGAAGGGCCTTGCTCAGGGGTCCAACAGAGTAGGATGCCTCTGCTAGCTGCTTGATTTGAACCGGCAACCTTCCAGTCACAGGCACAGATCCTTAACCACAGAGCCATATAGCCAATTTGAACAGAGATCTTCGCCGACCACAGTCCGTTCGGGAGATGTGAACCCAGACTCTCGCCGACCGCAGACCAGCCCCCTTCACGACAAGCCACAGCGCCACAATTGTCTCACGTTTGCCCGCATTTGTCTCAGGCGGCCCTCCTCCAGCCTTGCAGGTGCCCCTGGACTGATCCCTCCTGGGGTGGGGGGGTTCAAGCCTCCAATGGCCAGGAAGCCTGCCCGTTGACCAAGCAGGTTAAGCCAGTCGCACAGTATCGCACCAAGAATTCCACGCGCTCACTCCTTGGATGTTGGTGTCCCCGGTGAGCTATCGACGACACCTCGACACTTCAGCGTTCCCAGCTTGATTTTAAAAGCCGGCATCCTTATGCTCCAGTGCTACAGCTTGAAGGCTATCGGGATGTGAGATTGAGTCCCGCACGTCACCATTAACGTGCGCCCATTAATTCTTATTTATAATCATCTTCATCATTTTACACTTCTATAGCGCCTTTCGGGACCCTCCACTCGGAGCTCTTTCCAGGTCATGGGGATCCCCCTCCACCCCCCAGCAGTGTGCTGCCCCACCCGGATGAGGCGCCAGTCCACTCCCCACAACCCAGCTCTCAGGGGGGAGGAGAGCAGAGTGATGGAGCCAGTTCAGAGAGGGGGGTTCTTAGGAGGCCATGATGGGTAAAGACCAGGGGGGAAATTTGGCCAGGACACCGGGGGTACACCCCTACTCTTCTCGAGAAACACCCTGGGATTTTTAATGAGCACAGAGAGTCAGGACCTCGGTTTGACGTCTCTTCTGAAGGACGGCGCCTGTTTACAGTCTAGTGTCCCCCATCACTATACTGGGGCATCAGGACCCACACAGACCGCAGGGTGAGCGCCCCCTGCTGGCCCCACTAACACCTCTTCCAGCAGCAGCCTCAGCTTTCCCAGGAGGAGTCTCCCCTCCAGGTACTGGCCAGGCTCCCACCTGCTGAGTCTCCAGTGGGGCTGCGGGTTTGTCCTTTGTCTTGTACTAATGCAGTAGCTCCAAGGTTCTGCACTGTATTTCCTGTGCTTCTAGCTCTGTTTACGTTACTTTAAGCGACACACTGACGGCAGACTCTTGCAAGAAGACACGGCTGTATTTTGACACTTTATTGGCAAAAACGTGGAAAAGTGCAAGTCTAACAGTCAATAATAAGACTGAAGATTTAACGAAAGGGAGCAGTAGAAAAAAAAGTAGGAATCCCATATAGAAATGCAGCATAAAAAATATTCAAAATGCCCTTTATTTCCAAAGTCAGCATTTCACTTTGTCTGTGACAGGTGCAGATCAGCTTTAGGCTGCTAACAATGTTTTTTTTTAAAAGCAGGTTTTACAGATTTTTAAGGTGCAGATCTAGCAAGAGAACACAGAAGAGAAATGCCATCTTTTCACAGGATCTTTTTCATCTTGCCTATGGCTTCTCCCCTAGAGTAGAAGGAGTAAGAAAAAAGACGAGACTCTTATTTCACATGCTGTGCGCTAAAACAACCCAGGAGACAGGCACTGTTGTTCAAAAGCTAGAGATATTATTCTCCATCAGGCTTTCTGCCGAGTACTTTTCCAACTTGGTGTGGAAACAGTCCGGATCTGTTACCGTTATTAAAACAGATTTTTTTTAGCTTACAGTGGATTACAAAGGATCTGTACTCTGCAGTACAAAAAAGCAGCCTTTTATCATGATCTGCAGAGAAGAGCAAAAAAATGTTCATGATGAGGGATTGCCTGTCAATTAGGCCTGGTTGATTCATGCAATTGAACAGCTACTGCAATACTTCCTATTGGCTGCATATGTACTGTATAGTTCACCTTGAGTATTCGAAGACTCGACTGCAAGGTAAATTAAAGGTTTAGAAGCCTCACCACAGTGCCCTTGCATGGATAACATCCCAAATTGCTAGAATAACTGAAAACACAACTGAAGGCACCCCGAGTCTCAAAGCTGATTCCTGGAGAGTGTGGTGTGTTCTGCTTTTATTCATGGATGCTCCAGCTACGGTGCTCAAGGGAACGTTTCCGCAGGTCTTTCCTCCCGGCGGCTGTCAGGGTGTATAACGCTGCCCTAGGACGAGGCTAGGACTGTTAGCCCCTCATCTGCTAATCTGTGGACAGCATGGTGCTCCATTGTACTTTTTGGACAATCTGAATGAACCCTATTTGCACATATTTTATTGTTTTTACAGTGACTATGATCATCATATTTTGCACACACCTATGTATTTATTTTTATTTATTTTGTATAATTTTTCATCTATTCTGATGTCTGTTTTTGCTTGTCTTGGGCTAGACTGTTGTAACACATCAACTTCCCTTTGGGATCAATAAAGTCTTATCTATTTATCTTATGGTCCAAATCAAACTCAGTAAGTCAATCCATTAACCTCATTATGGACTTCATTGAACTAATAAAGGTTTTTTTCAGTTTCTTAAGATCTTTCACAGTTGGTTAAAGTACACGTTGGTACACCTCCGAGCCTTGTTAGGAGCACTGTCATTATCCTGTTTGTTAAATAATTAGAGCAGGTCCTGACACCCCTATTCTAAGTGAAATGTTGATGTTCGTGTTGCCCATTGGAACTCCTGATTGTGTCTAGGATGTCTGCACTGCAGTGTAAAGAGCAACTGCCCCAAAATGCCTTTTACAGCAATCCACTGCAGGGTGGTTTGAGAGGAGAGGAAATAAGTATTACAAAGCTGACCTCAGACTGAAAGAAATTCATATTTTAAAAAAGCATGACACCTGTGCTCAACTGAGTAAATACTGCAACACATTTTTTTTCATGGATCAGTTATTGGAAATAAAAAAAGGTTACAAAACCAACTGAAAATAAGTAATTCAGTGGTTTTCAAAACTATGCATATCTGTCGGAAAGTAAGAATCACAAAGTCCACATACTTCTGATGCCTCTTTGAGCATGAGGTCACAGTTCCCAAAGGGTGACTCTCATTGTACCGAAGACAGGAAACAACGTGTTGAATTATCAAGCGCCCTGGCATTCTTTAAGTGCGAGTAAAGTATAATAAATCTCTTTTGGTTTTTGAGGGCTCTTGTCTCAGGTGCAAGAAATCGCACGTCTTGCCTTAAAGCCAGGTCTTCATCCCCGGTCCTGAAGAGTTTCGCCAATTCACTGCTTGGAATCCAGCGATGGCGAAAAACCATGTTTACTCGAACCAAGATCCTTTTAATAAGGTGACTTTTTTTTAAATAAAGCACTTAAAAGATCATTTGGCACCAAAAAACAAAAGTGAAGATACAGCATCCCTCCAGCTAGACTCGAGTTCCCTTTAATTGAACCGGTGACCTGCTTCCTTGATTAAGTTACAAGTGTCGCCCAGTTGAGAGACGATAAAACAAGCGATTCAAGATGACTTAGTAGACCAACTGTCAGGACATCATGTGACCCTCGTCCCACGCCAGAATTCCTAAAAACTCGGAATTCTCTCTTTTACCTGGACCATCATCTCTGGAGTCGAGCTTCCAGTCCAATTTTTTTTCCCAGGTAGTCAGGAAAGGGCAGCTCTTGTCTCAAAGCGAGACAGCGCTACGACCTGCCTGGACGAGAGCTGGGATGTTTTTACCTCTGTGCTCGCGGCGGCCGGGTTTTGAAGGAATCGGGCGATTTCAGTCCGTCAGTACTGGGGGAGGGGGGGGACGCTGCCGCCGCTGATCTGAAAAGTCAGTCCGAGCCCGCGGAGCTGCGGGGATCTTCCGAAACCTCCGATAGGGGCCCGGGATTTCAGAGTCTTTCGAGACAAGGCACCTACGGGTAACGTCCGGCACACAAAGGAACAATCTTGGTCCTCGATGTTTTAAGGTCACAAGGGGAGGGGGGAACAAACTTATTCTACCAAGGGATCAGCAGCCCTTTTTATTGGGGGTCTTTGTTTCAGTCTCTGCACTGGTCTCGGAGGGGGGGGGGGGACTGTGGGGGGTCAGCTCGAGCAGAAAGAGAAATCCGCCAACGGAAGCACCGAATGGAAAGCGTGAGTCCCGCCCCTCGGCGTTGGCGGACGTGGCCGGGAAATGCGATTTATTCATGTTTTTGGTGTCTGTCGTACAAGACGTCTGCGCTGCGTCCAGACGGTTTTGCTTCACTCGTCCAGGCGACGATAGGAGAACAGCCCCTTAGTAAGAGGCCTCGAGTTCAGTCAGGATTGCGGGGACGCGCGAGTCGACTCGCCCCGCTGACGGCTCCTTTCGGACGGGCGGCCAATCAGGACGCCGGGTGGCAGAGCCTTCTGGGAGTTGGCCATTTTCAATAAGGTACCTGGGGCGGGATGCTACAATCTGTGTGCGGGCTTTTCGGCGTCACCGCCTCGGTCCCACCCCCTCCCCGACACGACGACAGCCGGGAATCTGTGTCACCCGTGAACTCTACCTCTCCCCTCCTCCTCGTCTCGGCAGGGCCCCAGAGGCACCCTGCTACAGGAATGCTGGGAAATGACTGGAAGCAGAAGGACAATGATCTGCTGGGAGACCCGTGAGCTGGACGAGCCTTGGGGGGGGGAAAGGGTGGGGGGAAGGCAGAGGGGAGCTGGGGAGAATGGAGACAGAGAGAGACGGGGGGGGGGCAATGGGGAGAGAGAGCGCAGGCGCCCAGCGGGGGGCGCTAGGGAGCCCGGCCGCGGCGCACGCAGACGTTGGGCTTGGCGGCGTGGCTGAAGCCCTGCTTGCACAGGCACTTGTAGGAGCCCGGGACGTTGACGCAGCGGCCGTTCTGGCAGGGGTAGGCCCGCGCGCTCAGGTCCGCGCACTCGTCGATGTCTGGGAGGAGGAGAGAGAGAGGGGGGGGGGGGACACGTGTCAGCAACTCCATTTGGCACCGCCACCTCCCGAGGAATTCTCTGCTCTTTCAAATGTGTGTCCCCACAACCCAAACGTTATCCTACAGAGACTCCACCGAACCCGTCCCGACAGTCACTGGGGGGGGCCTGGTTTGGTAGCTTGAATACACGCAACACAGCAAAAACAGACTGAGCAGGACTGTGAAGACCAGCACCATCGCTGGTGCAAAACAGCTACAGAAGGCAGAAATAAGCAGCGCAGAAGACAAGTACAATCACTGCCCGTCATCACCTTACACAGCGGAGATCATTTCGAACAACATGACACCTTCCATCCAGATCTATCGATTTAGACCACCTCGAATCAAGTGCAGTACAACTAGGTTATCTTTTATTCCCACAGCTATAAACCTGCTTTATTTGGGGAAAAAAAATCATTGCATATTTTATTTATATTTATATTTTATCTCCTAATGCATGTCTCTTATTAGGTAATGGGTTCATGCGGTGTTAAATGTATTGCGTGCTTTGTTGATTCTGCCTGCAAAGTAAATTTCGGTATCTGGGACAATAACAGGAAGGAAGCTCATTTTTGGTCCAAAATGAATCCAAAACTAAACAGCTGTTTGTGTTGGGAGAGCCTGGTGGGGGGGGGGGGATGTCTAGCCCAGTTGCTCTCTCTGACCTCTGACCCCTGTTTCAGTGGAAGGTCTCTTAAGTGCTGGAGCACTGTTCTGCCATCACTACAGCCAAAAGAGAGGAGAGAGAGATGGGTGATGGGAAAGGATGCAGCAAGAAGGGGAATGATGGGAAGGGAGGAAGGAGGAAGAGAGATGGATGATGGGAAAGGACGCAGCAAGAGGGGGAATGATGGGAAGGGAGGAAGGAGGAAGAGAGATGGATGATGGGAAAGGACGCAGAAAGAGGGGGAATGATGGGAAGGGAGGAAGGAGAGAGGAGTTTGGAGGTTCTGTTCTGTAGGGTACCTACCGATGCAGCGCATCCTGGTGTGGTCGAGCCTGAAGCCAGGGTTGCACTCACACATGGTGCCCAGGTAGGAGCGCACGCAACGCCCGTTGGCACAGCTGCACTCGTCTGAGTCCTCTTCCGAACTGTCTCCTTCTGGGAGAGATGGACAGTGAAGGAGGAGGAGACAGAGAAACAGGTGGTGGAGAGAGAGAAAGGGATGATGGGAAAGGGCACAAGGCGGGATGATGGGAAGGGAGAAAGGAGGGAGACGTATAGGAACAGAGAGGAGAGAGGGATGATGGGAAGGGGCATACCATGAGGCGGTATGATGGGAAGGGAGAAAGGAGGGAGACATATAGGAACAGAGAGGAAAGAGGGATGATGGGAAGGGGCACAGCACGAGGGGGGGATAATGGGAAGGGAGAAAGGGGCACGTGAGATGGAGCAAGGGACGGGTGGCAGGAAGACATAAGTAAATGAGAACGAGAGAGTTAGGGGGAGGGACCACATAGCAATATGCTACCTAGGTACAATTCTGACCCTGGTGTCCCGAACTCTCTCGTACCTTTAACAGTCAATGTCTTGACTTCATACGAAGTAAAAGACTATATGTATTAACTATACTATAATAAACTACAATTTACTATACTATAATATATACTATATTAAAAAATAACTCTTTAATTGACTAGTCAGGTTGAAATAGAAACCAGAAGGCCCTGCGGGATCTGGACTGGAGAGCCCTGCTTTAGAGGGATTTAACTGGTCATTAACTTGATGAGACCCAGAATCCAGGAGCACGCAGGCCGTTCGCCCAGTTCTGTGCAGTAACTAAGCCCAGAGGCGTCTGGGGCCCGCTGCCCGGGGCCGACGACGCAAGCTCACCGGGCTTGTAGTTGGAGAACGCAGCCAGGAACTCGCCTTCCCCGTCCGACTCGGTGTCCAGGTGCAGCTCGCACAGCCGGTTGAAGATAACTGGCCGGGACAGAAAGGGAGATGGTTGGCCCCCCTGTCCGCCTTGCAAACGAATCGTCCGGGCTTCGCACATTCGTAGACACAGAAAGGCATGCTGGGAGGGAGGGGGCGCAAACCAGAAAACTGCGCCCCCGGGTACACCAAGCAGCTTTCCAATCATTCGATGTGTGCTGGGGACATTGACGATGGTGACCGGTCATGAATCCATGATTTGAACCGGAACTGATTTTGCAACACAGGGTAACAGTTCTAGCCTGCCTGTACGCATTTCTTACGAACAATACAACGGTAACAATTTAAAAATATATATATATTTTTTTAAATGGGAACCGTTGTCCCAATTTCTCAGACCGGGTATTAGATCTCGGTGACAAAAATAAATCCACTGACGGTATCGAAAAATTTGACAACATTCCGAATTAGGCACAAAATACTTTTGGGAAAATGCTGGAGAGTCTCCGTGTTGTCGAGGGTTTGCACAAATTGTGACATGAAGCAGCCCTTCCTGCTCACTAGTCCCTGTCATGACTAATGCACTGAGATGTACGAGCGAATAAGTACAGGTTGTGCAGCAGACATTTCAGCGCAGAAATGTTCCGGCGTGATCCGCAGGCAGAGTTAACCAGTGAACAGTATTTGCCAGTGAAACTGCCTGGGAGAGAAGAGCAGTATTTCTATTGGATTAGAAGAGCTGGATCCACAAGCCTGCTTGTTTAGTGTCACAGGGCCTAGGTTAGGTTACCCTCATCCTAACCCTAACCTTAGCCCTAGCCCTAGCAGCAGGGCAGGGAATCCTGATAGCTTGACTGCACCCTGGGTTGCTGGGGGAGTCTGCTGTACTTCTTGGAAACTCTACCATGGCGAAGGTGCAGCAGATGGGGGTACTGTACCTGAGTTGCGCTGGGGGCAGGTGCGGCACTCGGGACCCCAGCCCCGGCCGTAGTGGCAGCAGCACTCGGAGTAGGTGACCCGCAGGCGGTTCTGGGGCATGCTGCAGATCAGGTCCTCGTCCACCTGCAGGAAGCACACGTCCTTGTGGGCAGCAGTGCGGTCTGGTGGAGGAGGAGAGGGAGAGAGAGAGAAAGAGACACAGAGACGCCTTACAGGTCTGGGAGCGCCTTCCCAGAATGCCCTCGCTGCGGAAGAACGCTCGCGTCAAGAGCTACTGTGTGTTCTGGGGGCGGCTTGTCAACTTGAACGCCTGCTTAGCTTCACCGGCAGCCCCACTGGAGACTCAGCAGGTGTGAGCCTGGCCAGTACCTGGAAGGGAGACTCCTGGGAAAGCTGAGGCTGCTGCTGGAAGAGGTGTTAGTGGGGCCAGCAGGGGGCGCTCACCCTGCGGTCTGTGTGGGTCCTGATGCCCCAGTATAATGACGGGGACACTATATTGTAAAAAGGCGCCGTCCTTCGGATGAGACGTAAAACTGAGGTCCTGACTCTCTGTGGTCATTAAAAATCCCAGGGCGTTTCTCGAGAAGAGTACAGGTGTTACCCCGGTGTCCTGGCCAAATTTCCCCCCCTGGCCTTTACCCATCATGGCCTCCTAATAACCCCCCTCTCTGAACTGGCTCCATCACTCTGCTCTCCTCCCCACTGAGAGCTGGTGTGTGGTGAGCGGACTGGCACCTCATCCAGGTGGGGCTGCGCACTGCTGGTGGTGGAGGGGGATCCCCATGACCTGTAAAGTGCTATATTGGTGTTGTTATTACTCAAAACGCGTCTCTGAGTAGCAGGCCAGGCCAGATGGCGTCACTGAATCCGTTCTTGAACCCCGGACTGCTTCCGGATCAGCTCTGAAACAAGCCCCCTCACCCGCCTCCCCTCCCAGATCCTGCTGCCCAGCCTTTGCTGACGGAGGCAGCTCTTGACCTTTGGATCGGTCCGGTACAGCGGCCAGGCTGGCGAGACGAGCCGAACAGGTCTGCTCTGCGGTCTCATCTCTGACCTGTTTGCAGCACATTCTTGTGTTGACGAATCACCCAGAAGCCAGCAGGCGCGTGCGAGAAACCAAACAGGGCCAACGGGGCTCTTGTGCTCTGGTATGTTCTGTATTAATCAAGGGATTTCAAATCTCCTGAGAATGCATCACTAAGACCTTTAACACCTGACATTGATTAGTTTTAGCTAGATTTGTACGGCATACTGCTTTGGACTTTCTATAGGGACCTTCATTCGGATTTGAATCAAGTGTGTAGGATTGGTGTGCAAATCCACACGCATATACCTGTTTGATAAACCTGGTAACATTTTTAGCTGCTGCAACAGTACTTGCATACAGAAGATGTAGGAGAACAGCACTGTTCAGAAGCCGGAGAGAACACCCTGAGAGAGCAGGCAGGCATCTATTTAAATACCCGAATTACCTTCTGCACCCCTCCAAAGACTGCTGGAATGCACTGGAATTCAATAATGGTGGAGTGTATGGAAGTGTTGTTGTGCTAGGCTTAAAGAATTGAAAAAAAAATGCTTAAAAATCAGCCCTACATTCTCATTTTCACGATGCAGATAAATGGTAGACGTATTTCTAAATAGTAAACTGTCACATGGGAATTAGTGCTTACTGCCTCATCGCTTCTGGGTCCCGAGTTTGATTTGGGAGTGAGATACCTTCTGGGTGGAGTCTGCATGGTCTGTCCCATGTTCTTGTGAAGAGTGCACGTGTTCTTGCCCCTACTATTGGGAGTCAATCCTGATCGCTCACAGCACAGCGCCCCTCCCTGGACAGGGGATAGCTCCTCCACCATGACAGAGTTCTACATCTTCCACATGGCCTACATTGCGGGGGGGGGGGGGGGGGGGGTGATGTGATGTCACTGCTAGATGTGATGTCACTGCTGGAACTGGCTCAGGCGCGCTGAGGCCCGTTACAGTCAAACGGGTTGCTTCCTCTTTCTCCCACCTTCCAAAGACCTGGCGTCTCTGAATTTATCCCTGTGTGCTTGTGTGTGGTACATCGGTATGGGGTATCGGGGTATCGGCCTGCCTTTAGCCCTAGGCATCCGGGACTTTCACCAGGAATGAGAGCATTTTTTGGCGGGGAACAGGCGAACCGACAATTTGGGGATCGGATCCTTATAGCCGACAAAATCCACACATTCCACTGGAACAACAGATCCTGAAGTCAACAGACTAGCCGCCCTATTCACCCAATGCTGACCTTCGTCTTCGCAAATACAGCAGCCTCACTCATGCAGTTTTAGAGCATGCAATAAGTATTCTTGGTTTTTGATACCGAAAACACTCACGGCCAAGTCAGATTGAAATGTAGAGGGGTGCTCTCTTTCCATGGTGTTAAACTATGAGGTTAAATGACATGCGCTAAGTTAGCCGTTTCCCCCAGTTCATGAAAACATAAAGAAGTCATAAATGAGAGACAGAGAGCTGGCCTGCCCAGGACCTACTGACCTTCAATGTGAAGAGAATTTCACTGATTTCCTTAATATACCCCAATCTAGGGTCTGATGTTTATTAAAGTAGTCCGGTCAATTCTTTCTTCCAACAAGCACTCTACTGAGTCTGCCCATTTGGACTTTGTCCCTAAGCCCTACATAGGCTCAGAAGTCCTGCAGGCCAGGCCTGTTCCAACCCATAGGGGATCCTTGGTGCTCATCATCACCTCTGCCTGTGGTGTAATAGTTCTTTAGATCGACTTATTTGACCTCTTCCCACATCTTTGCTGCTATTTTCAGTTAACAGTACCCAGAAAGGGAGGGTATAGAGGTGCAGTGGCAGGCGTTACTGCCTTACAGCGCTGGGGCCCTGGGTTCAGGTCTGGACTCGGGGTGCTATCTGTGTGGAGTTTGCATGTCCCCCTCCCCCGTTGGCATCGGTTTTCTCTGGGTGCTGCAGTTTCCTCCCACGGTCCAAAGACGTACTGGTCGATGTAACTGGCTTCTGGGAAAACTGGCCCTGGTGTGAGTGTGTGTGTGCCCTGTGATGGACTGGCGTCCCGTCCAAGGGGTATCCAGCCTTGTGCCCATTGCTTTCTGGGATAGACTCGGGCCCCCACGTGATCCTGAATTGGATGGAGCAGTTAGAAAATGGATGCATGGTTATAAGAACCCCACTGATGAACACACTCCCGTTTTGTATTATTCCTAGTCTTGCTACTGACAGCTACTGTGTATTTAACTTGAAGCCTGCCTGCAGGATTGTCGCCTCTCCTTCACATCGAGCGGTACTGCTCAGACTCCTAACAGGAGCTCCGTAACGACACTTTCTGTGTGCACATTTCATTACCATGTAAATCCCTAAGATACCAGCACATGTGACCAGAAAACATCTTTAATTATAGATCTTTATATATATAGAACCTATAAATATATATTTTCAGCTCAACAGTAAACTGGTCACTTCATCTTTTGCTAGACATTTACAAAAAAGATTTAACAGTTTTACAAACTGTAATAACAACTCTCTGCCGAGATCCAAAGGGTCATAATATTGTTAAGGATCATCTCCAGGGTGTTGTAATTTTATGAGATTTATGGATGTTAAGGAGCTGATGATATGGTCTTATTACAGTATCTCAGCTTTGAACGAGAAGAGTAAAATGTTCCTCTTTAACTCACATCTTTTTTGGGGGGAACTGAACTTGGCCATTGAGAACTAGCGCTAAAACCATTCCAGATAATCAATTTAAGTGGAGGAGATGAGAGATGAATCGCTTTGTGTGGGTATTAACCGACTAGAATCGGTAATGCCACAATGCTGAAGATAAGCCGAGATGATATTAGGGGTTTTCTAGAAGCAGAATGGTGTACCCAACATGAATATTCGGAGTACACTGTCTACACAAAATACAAACTTATAATTCAGTCAACAGAGCATTTTTTTGACTACCCTGTACATTCAACTAATATACAGCCTCTTCACAAGTCAACCAGATACAAACATCAAAGCAGTATATAATCTATACTGTAGTATTGCCTAATATAGTGTTTTTATAAAGTCTAAAATCTGGAATATAGACTACAGGACAACACTTTGGATCAGGGATTTCAAATGGAATTTACAACTATTATGAGAGAACAGTCCTGTCAGGACCACATTCCCTAGAACCCTCTGGGGGAGTGAGCTGCTGCTCTCAAGTCACCTGACCAGTTGCAGGAAGACAATTGGTCAGGTAACGGTTCAAAACCCAGGAAGCAGAGGCGTCCTGTGTCAGTCTGTGTGAATGGAAGCCTACTGTCTTGAGGGGCTGAGGGCGGAACCCCTGTCTGCACCAAGACCTGAGCCAGGTAACTTCTGCTTACTGCTTTTTTTAAACAGTCATCTGATCCATTGTCTTTGGGCGACCAATCAGGTGACGGAGAGCAGCGCCTTACTGCTCCAGAGGATTCTGGGAAATGCAGTCCTGACAGGCCTACTTATAAGGAGCGCTAACTTATATATATATTCTGAAGCATTAATGGCGAGACCGTGATGAAATATTAACTAGGTTCTGCTGTCGACTGGAATTAATAACAACATCATAATCCTGACCACAGCCTGAATCATGACAGTCCTAACTCAAAACATCTAGTTATGCAACATTGTTTATAACTTTGCATTACATCATTAACAACATTATTTTAGACATGAATACATGCTATAATATACAACAGTATCCTATGTTATTACTTTTTATAGTAATTTATATTATGCAATATCATATTCCTATTATATTACATTGCGGCGCCCTTTCGTACTGAATACAAACTTTGAACCGTTTTTTTAACCTGAATGGTTCACCACTCAGAAAAAGGGACGCGTGTCATGTTATTAACGGGCAGCGGGGCGAGCGCCTGTACGCGGTTAATCGTTTTGCGAGGCCATCACCGCCAATGGTTGCCGGGTCACATCTTTTCAGAGCTCAGCCACCTCCAGATGCAGGAGAACAAGGCGCTTCAACGGAAAGCAGCGTAGCAGCGTCAAGCGCCTGGCAGGAGGGGGGTCATTAAAAGCTGTTAAATGGATTAAGCCGCAGGGCACTGATCCCAGCTGTGCCCGCGCGTGCAGAAGTGCCAGGCAGGAATAGCAGATCCAGGCTCTCTCAGCTTTCCTGCCCAGGAAGATCACAAGCGGGCGAGCCGATCACAGAGCGGGAGATCAGGTGCGAGAGAGAGAGAGACAGAGACATGAGGACTCGAAGGAAGAGAAGGTCCTTCCCCACTTTCCATCCCTTTAAGAAGGACGAGGAAGAGGAGGGAGCTAGCCTGGCTAAAGGTGAAAGGGCAAAGGTCAAGGGGCAGTGCAGTGCCTAGGGGGTGGACTGCTACAGTATTGTAACAGACATGGATGGTGTAAAATAATTTTGCCAAAAAAGTTAAGAAAATATCAGAAAACCCCTTGGTTTTAATTCCCCAAAGAGTATATAAAGATATTCATGGGGGATTGTAGATATCGCAGTCATGTTTTCATAAGCCCAGAGATACTGTAGAGTACAGGGTTCTGAATTCCCTTTCAGTGAATCATATGCAGTTTTATGACCAAAGGCTTTTGAACAAGAACTTACCTTCTTTTACCTCTCCTTCTATCTTCAGATATTTACGTGACCCAAGTTTAGTTTTTACAGGTTCTAACCTTTAGTATTTGTAATAAACGCTTTGAAATTCCTGAGAAATCAAAAGTATAAGGCTTGCGATACACTAGAGGTTAAATATGCGATGGTATAGATTCTGTGAAAACACTGAAGTACAGCATTGCAAATATTAAAGTCAATGCTATAATAGGCTGTATAATATATAATGTGCTACAGTGTCTGCTGACCCTCGTCATGTCTATCAAAGCAGGTGAATATCAATATCAATATTGATTTTGATACGGCAACACCAAGACACCCTCTCCTTTAGGGCTTTCATGTCAGCTGGAGGACGGACACCCAGAATTCCAGATTATGGGGGCTGACATCCCTTTGTTCCCAGTTGCATGGGAGATCTCGTGTTCCAGTCGGAAATTAGTTAGCCAGAGTCGGACGGGTTCGAACCCGCACACCTCTGCCCTCTGCATCCGAGCAGAGGCTTTTCCGTGATGAGATAACAGCTTGGAGGCTGAGAAACACACATGCTTGACGGGTTCTTCGGTGGGGGTAGATTCTATACTTGTTTGCTGGTGTACCATGGTAAAGGTGGATTGCAGTGCAGTAAAGCATGGTAAAACCACAGTGAAAACGCAGGAAAGCTCCGCTCGCACAGGAACAAAGCTGCTGCCCATTTTTTTTGGAAAATGAACCCAAGAGCAGGGGACAGGTATACCAGATGGACACAAGCAGGGGAAAGCAGGCGAAACAGAAATCCAGAGTCTGTGGTCAGAAACTGGCTGTGGTCAAAGCTGGTACTGGACACTGTAGCGAAGCACAAACAGTCTGTACAGCAAGCCGGGGTCTAAGCTGAGATTACCAGTGTAGAGAGAAACCAGAGCAGGGGGTGATCCAAAAGACAAAACGCTGTCAGGAATCCGAGGAAGTAAAGGACAGGAGATGGGGGAATTATAAAATTGAGGGGCTTCGAGCGACACTCGTAGAGCAGACTCAGTCATAGAGGTCACCTCTGTACCCCCTTCCCAGCAAACCTTAGACATTCTGTACCACCTGGTGCGGCTGTTGATGCAAATCGCCCTGCAGGTGATGCAGGTTTACTGGTGGACTGTACTTCCCATGGTAACCGGTACAGTGTGACAGGCTTGTGGAGGGGTGGCTGGTTACTGTGGCAAATGCCAGCTGACCCTGCAGCGCTCCAACCCCCTCCACCCCACCCCACTTCCACAGTGGGAGCAAGCCTGACAAGTGACAAGGACTGGACAGCACTGCACACACACAAACACCAAGCAGCAGCCATGTTACCCTGCAATTCACATCTGGCAAACTTCTGAAGCTCATAAGGAGTGATCCTGGCAAGTACCTGGAGGGGAGACTCCTGGGAAAAACCAAGGTTGCTGCTGGAAGAGGTGTTAGTGGGACCAGTAGGGGGCGCCACCCTGCTGTCTATGTGGGTCCGAATGCCCCAGTATAGAGATGGAGACACTAAACCGAGGTGCTGACTCTCTGGGGTCATTAAAAACCCCAGGGCGTTTCTCGAAAAAAGTAGGGGTGTTATCCCAGTGTCCTGGCCAAATTCCCCCCTGGCCTTTAGTCATCATGGCCTCCTAATAACCCCCCTCTCTGAACTGGCTCCATCACTCTGCTCTCCTCCCCACTGAGAGCTGGGGTGTGGGGAGCGGACTGGTGCCTCATCCAGGTGGGGGCGGCACACTGCTGGGGGTGGAGGGGATCCCCATGACCTGGAAAGAGCTCTGAGTGGAGGGTCCAATAAGTGTAAGCGATTCTTATTATAATCACAGGAAACATTCATGGGGGGCTGTTGATTTTTACTGCGCTTTCCTCCTTTCCGTGATTCTGTCAAGCTATGAAATGTCGCTCTTCCGAGTGGCGAAACTCAAGTTTTACCGCCTGCCTTCCCGACAACTGAACAAGCACACGGCGCACAAAAAGCAGCTGCAGCCCGTCCGAAATTTGGGACTGGGGAATTGGGAAAGGGAGGGGGAGAAACCCGCAATCTCGATTCCCGGTGACGACCTCCTCCCGGACGCACGCGACGCCACGCTGATGGCTTCCTGCCGGCCAGTCGGCGGCCTGAAGGATGCTCTGTTGTGCCGAGGGTCGGCCCCGACCCCCTGGGCCCGTCACTAACCCCCCCCCCCTCCTGCAGTCAGTAAGTGGCCCAGCCTGGCCAGCGCCACTCCCACCCTGGCAGCAGCTAGCCCTAATGCTAAAGTTGCTCAGCAGCGTTTGATACCCACCGTCATAGACGCACTGTTTGAGCGCAGCGCTGAAGGTGAAGGGCTGAGTGCAGATGCAGTGATAGGAACCAGGCGTATTGATACACACTCCATTCTTACAATAGGATGGGTCCTGACATTCATTCACATCTGCAAGGGATCACCACAAACATGGGGGTTACACAAGGCAAAAACAATCCGGGTACATCGCACAGGTGTCTCTCTCTCTCTCCCTGCTGTCTCGCCCCAACAAGCGGCACGGGCAGGCAAAAGCAGGACCGCCTCGCCTGGGTCGAGCCCCAGCCCCTCCCCCCCCCGGCCATGGGGGACGTGGAAGAGGGGTGGGGGGGGTAGCAAAAGAGGCATGTGTTTCGGCCCCCAGGGCGAAATCAAAGGAGGGGTTTGAAACACAACCCTTCCTCGAGCCACAGGCATGTGCGCGCACAACACTCGAGCAGACTCCCTGATCGGCTGGCTAGTCAGGCAACTGATCGCGCTGATGACTGCAGGTGGTGCAGGGCGGAAAGACGGGGCGGTCTCGTTGGGTGGAGGCAGTGTGGGGGAGCTGATGCTGAGACTCGAAGTGACGTCATAAAAAGGACAGAGAAACCAACAGGCTCTTTGATTTCTGGGGGTTTGATGGATGCAGATGCAGATCGATGCAGCATGACCACATACTGTATAACACCTGATACACACTCATTCCTGCTCTGCTCACATGTCACAATCTGGGTGTTTTGAGTTACTCAAAACCTGTGCTTTTCTGCGCAGCGATTTTGCACTCTGCAGGGCCTAACGGTTGAAGTCCAAACTCAAGAGATAGATCACTTTTTTGGCCATATACAATGTCTTGCATTATGAATGTGTCTTTTCACATACCCCAACTTGCTCTCCATGAGACACACAGACAGGGAGAGAGAAGCTGGGGGTCAGAGCACAGGGTCGGCCATTTATACAGCACCCCTGGAGCAGTTGGGGTGAAGGGCCTTGCTCCTTGCTCAGGGGCCCAATGGAGTAGGATTCTCTGCCGGCCGCGGGATCTGAACTGGCAACCTTCCAGCCACAGGCGCAGATCCTGAGCCACAGTGCCACCGCTCTGCCCGAACTGGTGTCAGGTTTAAAAAACAGCACTATAAAGCCTTTTCCTTATCTTCTGTGATAGACACAGTGTCAGGGGGGCTCTGTCTATCTGATTTTCAAGGATACCTGCTATCGAGAGTCTCCTAGCCTACTTAGAACTGACAGATAAAGACGTGTATATGCTGACGATCTCTCTCAAGACAGATGAGAGATATCTTGGTAAACTGATCATTGTCTTGTGACAGTTCTGTGGCTTTCCCATCATCATTTCCTGGGGGCCAGTACTATAGTAAGCAAGTGAAAACAGAGTAGAGACCCCCTAGAGTCCACAGCAGGAGTATGGTAAAATTGTGGTAAAAGCGCAACATTTACCAGTGTAAAGATCAATAAGAGGTATCCGGTTTGCATCCTGCATTACAAATAGTGGCCAAAACACATACTGGAACACATTTATCAAATGTTAATGACCATCAACAAATATGCATTTTTAAAACGCATATCATTATATCTCAGACATCTGTCATTATATTTCAATGTATACTGACGTTACTCCCGCAACGTTAAAAGACGGATTTTAGACTGCATTCAGATTTCCAGTATCTGGGCACTGTGCAGGATGCACGTTCTACCAATGAAGTGCATTTTCTGCATTGCAATGTTTTTTCACGTGCATTCGATATGTTTTTATCTTGGTCATTCCATCCGTATGGCAGCAGGTGATGTACTGTAGTTTCCATATGTGTGAACTATGGAAGGAAGGAAGACTGAGGAATGTGTGATCCCTGCTCTTGATGTGGAAACCTGGTTCTCTCAACACTGCAGACAACATTCGGAATTTGCCTCGTGGTTGGGACATGGCTGAGCTGTGTGCATCAGTCACACTTACCTGTAACGTTCGGGAGACAGTTATCATCTCATCCTTCTGCTCTGACTGAACTGCCCCAGCTTAGATCTCCCCCCCTCCCTGGCCCTCCCTCGTTAATCGCCCATCATGGATTATTCAAGCGCAGGGGTCGTACCAATATTCATATTTTCAAAGAACCCCTTTCGCCTCTTTCAATCAGACAGGGATCGCTTGAAATTGAACGGAACCTGCCAAAACCGGGGACGGCGCAATTCGAGGTCTCCTGTCCCTCTTGTTTTCATCTTGCTGTTAATACCTATTGGCTGACGGGTGACCTCCCTCTGTCAGCCCGACTGAGGAGATCCCCTGCTTGTCTGACGCCCCGAATCTTTTGCAGGATCGCGACGATCGATTTCTGCCTGGCTCGTCACGGGGCCAGGCAGGAAGAACAAGGGCACAAGTCGGAAACCACAGAGCAGTGCACTTAAAAGTGAGAACAGGGGGCAGGAGCCTTTACACTAAGAGGAGTGGGAGTCTGGAACACGCACCCAGCCACGTCACTAAAATGAACACCCTGGCCCCTCTTATTTGTACCTTTTTTATGCTCTTATCACAGCCTTGCTGAAACCAATTTAAAAATATACCGGAGTAACAGTACATGGCCAGAAACACATTCAAAAAGGTGTCTACCCATTATGTGAAATCTGCTTATTCCTGGTAAGAGTAGCAGTGACTCAACACCTATCCCTGGATGGGCCATCGGTTCTTAAAGGGTATGCACACACGCCCAAGCACACTGGGACATTTTAAAGACCCCGACATGCCATTGGAAGACGAGCCAACAACGGAACACCAAAAAAAAAGAACATGCAAACTCCACACGGAAGATGCCCCAGTCCGGAACAGAATGAACCCCGGACCGAAGAGCTGCGAGGTGCTCACTGCTGTGCGTATTTAAATATCAGTGAACATATTTAACAATTAGAAGTTTCTACAGTTCCTAAATTCCCTAATTTGGGCCTCTTTTGTTCTTAAAAAAAGAAAAACCACAGTAAGTGCCTCACACTTGCTTATCATTGTATGTTATATGCAATGTCTATGCTGTAAGGGGCTGACTGGTGTAACATGCACCTACAGTAGTTTAAGGGATTAATTTACCCCTGTTCGCCCTCTGATCTGGGGCTCTGGGGGAGCTCTGCTACTAAACCAGGAGCCGCGATCAGTGGAAAACCACATTCAGGAAAGGCACGGATTTCAGATCGTCAGCGCTTGGTTCGTCCCGAAACAGACCCAGGGAGAAGGACATCCAGAACAGACTAACTCAAGCTGGAAATGTCTTTAGGATGCTTCACAACATTTAGAAGTCACCCCAATATAGTACTCGCACCCTGCTGGAGCTATACTAGAGCTGTGTCTAACCCTAACTCTTCTGTATGGCTCAGAACGTTAGGGCATGGCGCAGGGAGATCTGAACCAGCTCACAACACTTCATCCCACAGGCTTGGGAAGGATCCTACGCCTCTCCCGGAACAAGGACTACCTCCGGGCGAAGAAAGGCTAGCCCCCCCATGCCATCGAGAGAGTACGGCCACCGTCGGGAAGAGAAGACGGGGGAGACGGATCGCGAGAAGGGAGAACTCCATCACTAAGGCTGCCCTGCGCTGGACTCCTGAAGGGGGAAGACGCCAGCGAGGAAGACCCCGAACCACCTGGCGGAGATCTGTGGAAGGAGAACCTGCAGGCTGTGAGCCATAGCTGGGATACCATAGAAGAACTGGCTAAAGACCGACGGATCTTTTCCGCTGCTCTACAAGCCAGCAGGCGTGATATAAGAAGACCCCAGGGAGACCGGAGATGAAGGCCAAGGGAGGAGGAGGAGGTCCCGTCTTGCGGCGGTTTTCAACAGGTCCCTTTCCATTTTAAGCAACACCCGCCGGCTTAAAATCGCGCTGAAGGGGTCGGGAGGGGTCAGGGTTGGGGGGGTTGGGGGGCAGTCCTTCGAATATGAAGATGGGTACGCCCTTACTCACCACCCTGTTCCTCGGGGGGGATGCAGCTGTTGCGGTCGGTGGCCAGGGTCCAGGGCAGGGAGCAGATGCAGTAGTAGGACCCCAGGGTGTTCAGGCAACGCCCGTTCTTGCAGTTGGCCGGGTCCTGGCATTCGTCCACATCTGCAACTGCACCCTGCCGTGTTAGGAGGGGGTGGGGGTGGGGGATCGCCTCCAGACAACAGCACACAACACAGAACGGGGCTTCCCAAACTCACTTCCCAAAGTGTGTCCAGCGATGGACTGATGTCCCGTCCAGGGTGTGTGTGTGTGTCTAGTGATGGACTGGTGTATCGTCTAGGGCGTGTGTGTGGCATGTGATGGGACTGCTGTCCCGTCCATGGGATGTGAGTGTGTGTGTATCCTGTGATGGGACTGCTATCCCGTCCAGGGTGTGTGTGTGTCCTGTGATGGGACTGGCATGTCCAGGGTGTGTGTGCGTGTCCGGTGATGGACTGCTGTCCCATTCAGGGGGTGTGTAGGTGTGTTTGCGTGTCCAGTGATGGACTGCTGTCCCGTCCAGGGGTTGTGTGGGTGCATGTGCGTGTCATGTGATGGGACTGGCATGTCCAGGGTGTGTGTGTGTGTCCGGTGATGGACTGCTGTCCCGTCCAGGGGGTGTGTGGGTGTGTGTGCATGTCCAGTGATGGACTGCTGTCCTGTCCAGGGTGTGTGTGCGTGTCCGGTGATGGACTGGCATGTTCAGGGTGTGTGCGTGTCCTGTGATGGACTGGCATCCCGTCCAGGGTGTGTGGGTGTGTGTACGCGTGTCCCGTGATGGACTGGCGTCCCGTCCAGGGTGCGTGGGTGTGTGTACACGTGTCCAGTGATGGCCTGGCATCCCGACAAGGGGGTGTGTGGGTGTGTGTGCGTGTCCTGTGATGGACTGGCGTCCCGTCCAGGGTGTGTGTGTGTATGTGTGTCCAGTGGTGGACTGGTGTCCCGTCCAGGGGGTGGCCTTACTTTGTGCCCTGTGCTTCTGGGACAGCCTCTGAGGTGCTGTGGCCCTGACGAGGAATAAGCATCTTTCTGACACTTTCTAAATCTCGAAGAGCCGCGCCGCGCTGCTGCAGTGTACCGGCCAGGACCGGTCTGCTGCCCTTCAGAACAGGACTTCCTCCCTTGCCACGTACCTACGACCGCGGGCATCACACACTTAATCTTGGACGAGTCGGAGGCCCAGGGGGGGGTGCAGGTGCAGAAGAAGGAGCCCCTAGTGTTGACGCAGGCCCCGTTGGCACACAGCGACTCGTCGTGGCACTCGTCCACGTCTGGTGGCACAGAACAGCGCCCGATCAGGGCAAGCTCCCCTCTTCATCGCGGCACCGCAGCAGGGAAGACCCAACTCTCGTCGACTGGGGGGCAGGCCTGCATCTCAGGCTACCCGTGACCCCCAGCTTAGTAAACGACGGTGGGCTTTTAAGTGACGTTTCAGAGGCGTGCCCAACACCAGTGTTTTGTTTTTTTCAGCTAGCCTAACCTTGCTCCTATACAGCACATAGGTGTTCAAACAGAGATCTTTGACACAGCTTTTAATCATACAAACAAAAAACGACATGGCCAAACGTTTTGCCCTTTCAAAAGCCATTTAGCTGGGCGGAGTGGTTGGCCTTGCGGACTGGGGTGCTGTCTGGGTGGAGTTTACATGTTCTTCATCAGTTTGCACGAGTTTCCTCCTATAGTGCAAAGACATCCTGGCTGGGGGGTTAAGCAGCTTTGGGAAAATTGGTCCTGGTCTGAGTGTGTGTCTGTGTCTGTGTGCGTCCTGTGATGGACTGGCATCCTATCCAGGGTGTACCCTGCCATGTGCCTGTCGCCTGCTGGGATAGACTCTGGCCCCCCAGTGACCCTGAATTGGATAGAGCCGTTAGCAGATGGAAGAATGGCCGGAAAAGCCCTTTAATTTGCGAGAGTCCGCAGCACAGTGCCAGCTGTACCTGTTGGTTTACGCAACGAAGGCAGAAGAGAAAAAATAAAATCTTCGTCCCCTGCATGATCGCCCCAGACGCTCAGACGACAAGACAAGAAGAAAGGCTTGTTATCCGTCTCTCTGACTGGACTTGTCAACGCTCTCCCCTGCTTTCCCAGTTACTATCATTTCCAGGTATGGAGACCGAGACCGGATAATAGCTGAGCTACAAACTGCATTGCCTTCGAGGAACGCCCGGAAGGGAAAGAAAAAAGCTATTTTCCTTTTCGGAATCAGAAGTTCACCTCATTGACCGTTCGCCTAGTTAACTAGTTAACGATTTGGCTGTTGTGACCTGTGCGGTAGTGAGTTGTTCGTTTTTCTGAGGACGTCATCCAGCTGTTTCTTGAAAGATGTTCAGCTTCAACCACATGGCTGGGCAGCTTGTTCCACACTCCCACCCCCCTCTGTGTAAAGAAGAGCTTGCTGTCCTGACTGGAGGATCCCATCCAGCTGTTTCTTGAAAGCAGTTCAGCTTCAACCACATGGCTGGGCAGCTTGTTCCCCCTCTCCCACCACCCTTTGTGTAAAGTGGTCCTGACTGTCTGGAGGATCTCATCCAGCTGTGTCTTGAGAGATGCCAGGGTATCGGCTTTAATCACATGGCTGGGCCCCCCTCCCACCACCCTTTGTGTAAAGTGGCCCTGTCCTGACTGGAGGACCTCACCCAGCTGTGTCTTGAGAGCAGCCAGGGTAGGGGCTTCAACCACAGGGCTGGGCAGCTTGTTCCAGACTCCCACCGCCCTCTGTGTAAAGAAGGGCCCCCTGTTTTCGCTTTTAAATGCGTTCCCACACAGCTTCCACTTGTGCTCTCTGGTTTGGGTTTCACTCTTCAGTCACTGACTGGAAATCAGCTGCGCTAAGGAAAGTCGGGGATACCTCAGCCCAGCTCTGGGGTGCTCAGGCAGACAGGAGCCTGTGCTTGGGAGCAGGCAGTCAGGCCAACCAGCAACCAACAAGCTCGGGATGATGGGATGATACTCTTACTGGCTGAGCTGATCAGCTACCACTGAGGTAAACAGACTGTGCCATTGGATTGCAGAACGACTGGCCTTGCGTGAGACGTGTTTGATTTGATCAATGAAGGGAACTCGTCTCTGTCTTAATTCTATTGGAACCATTTAGGGGCTTAAACAGCAAACGTTTCTTCTGCAATGCTCCAGTGATTAACAGGGCAAACTCGCCACCGTTGGATGTCTGCTCCAAAATCTGGAAAAATATTACCCCTTTTTTTATTTTGTTTTCCCAATTTGGGGTTTTATTCTGGAGGGCTAAGAAAACTGTCCCAGGACCTGCTTTTATAAAGCCTCCCGCAGGATCTGTCTTTGTTCTATGAGTTTCAATGTTTGTATCCGATGGAGGAGATGAGGACAAGCCCTGGGAAAAAAAACTCCGGCACTCCACACATGCTAGAACTTGCCAAACTGACTTTCGAAGAAAGAAAACGGAATGTTGTTTGTTGTTTTGTTTTTCTCATTTCTGTGTTGGCTGTTCATTTTTAGTGTGTGTAGTGAGACAAACAAAAAAGCAATCGGATGGTTCAGACCTGGTGCCCAAGGAGTTCCCTTGAATTCAAGCCCTCAACCGGGCCTCTGCTGTCAGAACTTTCCAAGTTACAGGGGAGCTGCAACACCATTTTTAAATTTTGAGGTTAGAAAAAGTCGGTAGTGATGAGTGCATTTCAAACTACGGTGAAAGTAAATTGTGCACAGTAACTTGTAAAACCTCCTGTTTTCATCATTTCCAGGTCTGCTCAGCGCCATGTTTCTGCGATTCAGAACGAGGCAGCAGGACTTCCGGTGAGGTGAAGCGGCCCTGTGACCCTGTAAACAAGCAGGCTTGTGGATCCAGCTCTTCTAATCCAGTAGAAATACTGCTCTTCTTTTCCAGACGGTTTCACTGACAAACACTGCTCACCGGTTAACTCTGCCTGCGGATCACGCTGGAACATTTCTGCAGTGAAATGTCTGCTGCACAACCTGTACTTGTTCCCTCGTACATCTCAGTACATTAGTCATCACAGGGATTAGTGAGCAGGAAGGGCCTCTTCACATCTCTGTACATTAGTCAGTACGGGGACTAGTGAGCAGGAAGGGCTGCTTCAAGTCGCAACTCTCATGAAATCTCGACAACATGGCAACCTTACAGTACTTTCACAAAGTTCATGATTGTAGACTTAATTTGGAATTTGTCTTTTTTTCTAAAACGTCAATGAATTGATTGCGTTACGAGATTTGCTAAACGGGTGTGAGACGTTAGGACTGCACCTCCCCTTATATGATCAGCAAGACGTATAAAGGTGGAAACTGCCTCTAGACTGCGGAGAGTGGGTGACGTTTGAAACAGTTTTCTCTCTCTCGAGCCTCTTTGAGGTAAAGGCACTGTTTGGTACCTTGTTGAGAAACCGCTGGAGAGTGAGAGTTCAAACGAATTGTGGCATGAAAGTGGCCCTTCCTGCTCACTGTACCCCTGCAACTGTAAGCAAATGAGAAACATGGTCTCCTAACAATGTTAATTATTATGAGTGTGTTTTAGTCAGTCGGCAGCTTGCTCTTTTATTCCAATGCTTTAAAGTACCTAAAAAACGTGTTGCCTTGTACGCGCCGGTTTGATGAAAATATTTTACTGCTAATATCGTAGTGAAATTCGCTTGGTCTAAAGAATGTTTACAGTGTTAATAGGGCTGTTTTTGCATCAATGACAGCAATATGGCGTTACGCATACTTTGAAACTTTGTCTCTTTTTGGATGTAAACTGGAGCTTGTACACCTGCCCGTGTACTTGGTAGTTTCATTGTGGTTTTACATGCATTCATCACTGCCAGGCATCATAACCCCGAAATGTAAAAATAGCTCTGCAGTTCCCTTTTAAGATGACCTCTATGCGCCCTCTTGTGGCTTTGGGTAGAACTACCAGCTACATCTCACCTACCTCTGACTAAGGCTCAGACAGACACCACAATAGAGAGAACAGAATTACCAATGCACTCCAGCAGGTTACTGTCGTAGTAGAAGCCTTGCTGACAGTAACACTCATACCCAGGCTGTGTATTCACACAGTGGCCTTCTTTACAGATCTCTTTCTTGAACAGCACACACTCGTCGATATCTGCCAAGACACAGAGAGAAACCAAAACACCCAGCAGGAATGAGACAAAGCATTCCTGTGAGAAGAGAGAGCCTGAAACTGCACCTACTGTGTGCCAACAGATGCCCATGCCCTCAGGAGAGCTTACTCCCCTGCTCAGTTTGGCAAAAACCATTAAGATATGTTTAATAATAATATTAATCGACTCAAAGCTCTTTACAGGTAATAGGGATCCCCTCCACCACCAGCAGTGTGTACCCCCACATGGATGATGTGCCAGAACGCTCCCCACACCCCAGCTCTCAGTGGGGAGGAGAGCAGAGTGATGGAGCCAGTTCAGAGAGGGGGGTTATTAGGAGGCCATGATGGGTAAAGGCCAGGGGGGAAATTTGGCCAGGATGCCAGGGTAACACCCCTACTCTTTTCAAGAAACGCCCTGGGATTTTTAAATGACCACAGAGAATCAGGGCCTCATTTGTCTCATTTGAAAGACGGCACCTTTTTACAGTCTAGTGTCCCCGTCACTATGCTGGGGCATTAGGACCCACACAAACCACAGGGTGAGCGCCCCCTACTGGTCCCACTAACACCTCTTCCAGCAGCACCTTTATCTTTCCCAGGAGGTTTCCCAGTCAGGTACAGGCCAGGCTCACAGCTGCTGAGCTTCAGCTTTTGTTTGAATACAATTAGACTTTGCATTTTCCACCACAATGCTGGAGAAGGGTGGCTGTTGTTGTTGACAAGCAGTTTATTGAAGCACTTATGCGGAGAAATTAAATCTGCAGGATCTCTATAGTGCACTCCAACAATCAACATGTCGGGCACATTAATTACATTAAGTAATACATTTTGTGCTGTCTAAGACAAAACAAACAAAACAGCTTGTTTTGGAGGGGGAAGTTCAGCTGTATAACAGAAATAGGGGTGTGTATGTATCTCTTGTTTTAGCGAGAACCTACCTCTGTGCGCTGGCAGCCCATACTCTGTGATGCTCTCCTCGATGTAGAAGCCTCTTCCAATCGGACACAGGGAGTGGAACTCCGCTGCGGAAAACAAGCATCGGAAAGGAGCTTCAGGGAAAGAACACGACGGTGTCACAGTTTAAAGCACTGTTTCGCAGCGCTTGGGCCCTGGGTTCAGATGTGGACCTGGGGTGCTTGTCTGGGTGGAGTTTGCATGTTCCCCCTGTGATCATGTGGGTTTCCTCCCACAGCCCAGAGACGTGCTAGTAGATTAACTGGCTTCTGCCCTGATATGAGTGTGTGTATGTGTCAGTGTGTGCCCTGCGATGTACTGGCTCTTGCTGGGATAGGCCCCAGCTCCTCTGTGACCCTAAAATGGAAGAAGCTGTTTAAAAAAGGATGGAAGGCTCATTAGGGTTCACACTGCTGGTCCAGATGTACACCGTTTTTTTACTGGTTACACACACCTTTCCATAAGTGAATTGTTATTTCACCATTCTATTATTATTATTATTATTATTATTATTATTATTATTATTATTGTGTTCCAGGATGACTGAAACAAACACCTTAGACCGTTAGACCGTTCCCTTATGTCAAGCTAGCAGGCAGCACAACGACTTTCTCTGAAACTAGATGCTGGAATTTATATTCTCCAGATCCATATGTTCTTCTGCCTTGTCCTGTGCTGTGCCTGTCCTCGATCTATTCATGAGAACACTGAGGGTATGCCTGTTCATACAAGCAGGGTCTCAATGTCTGCAAAATGAATGATTTAGTCTGTCCACTGGGGGGTTTGGGCTGGAATCAGAGCAGAGCTGGATAAAAATGAGACAAAGGTTGCTCATTTCAATGTCCAAATGATCTTGCACAGAAGATATGAATCTGAGATGAATCTGTAGTAGTTTCTGAGCTGCCCAAGTACCAGCAGCTCAGCCTGCACTGGAATGGACGCTCCAGGTTCTGTGTCAGCTGTGTGGGGAATGACAGTTTTATTGCCCACTTCATTACAGTGGGGCATGCTGATCACAGAGCAGAGAGAGAGAGAGGGATTCACGTTGTTTATTGTAGCTGATTACTACACATTTGTGATTGCTGTTGTTTGTTTTAGTTGATCAGTATTATTTTACTTAACTTAAAGCCAATGCATTAGTGTTTTGTTATATAAGAGCTTTACTTATGTCTTTTAAACTGAGTACTATACTATAAACTGCAGTAGATTATGTGGTGGTATAAATGACTTAGACTTAGTTGTATGTGAATCTGGCAACCGGCGATGGTTCTCTGCACCAAACCTTCGCGAATGTCTAGACCCTGCTATACCATTCTTTTTTATGTGACTGGGGTGACTGATCCTGCTCAATGATGAACAGAAGTTTAAATAGAAAGAATCACGACTAGATCTAATTTAGCAAAGTTAGAAAGCTTTGATACTGCCTAGCTTCAGAACCAATTTAATTAGGCCTCATTGCTTAGTATCAGTCTCTTATCTTTTTGCACGTTATTGGTGGAAATAAACCTGCACTGACGTTTGAACTGATAAGACTGAATTTAATATATTTCCCCATTCATTTTAAAGGCTTGTTGCAAAACTGGACACACACACAGAAGTGGGCTGAGTTAAGGGTGGGGGGAGTAGACGGTCGTACCGGAATTGTGGACGGGACAGGGGTAGATCTCGCACCTGTCCCCCCAGCCCACCCCGACGGTGCAGCAGCATTCCTGCTTGGTGATGTTGACGGCCAGGACACTGTCGCAGAATACTGTGTCGTCCAGGTTCAGATAGCACTCCTTCTTGTCGTCGTCGTCCGTCTCGATCTCTGCAGAAGAAAACAGGAGCTTGTCATGCTGGCACCCCCCCCCATGGATCACCACTGAGCCCCCCAGCTAGCATTGCCACAGCATCCAGAGGAGTTTCTACTGGTTGCAGGGGTTACCTGATCCGACCGGAAGCCTGTTCCACCTGTCCACCATTTACGACCCAACCCATCTCAGGTGGAGCAGGCTTCCTGTCGGATCACGTAACCCTGGCAACCAGTACCTTGGCAGTGCTCTGGGCTCTGTTATAGAATTTTGCCCTGAACCACAGCTGAGTTCCCAAGCTTTGTGTTCCCTCCCTTGTGTTACTCTATTGGCTTCCTAGCCTACCTTTGTCTCAAATTCACCTTTCCACTTGTGCTTCGCTCTCGAGTCTACTTGGATTTCATTCTTCCTTTGTTAGACCACAACTCTGGACTGTTTGCTTGCTCGTATCCACTGTGCTGCATCCTCGAACCGCTGCTTTTCCCCCCATATAAGCAGCGGCCACTACAAAGCTGGCTAGCTTGCCTTCACTCGTGACCTCCTTGTATAAAAGCATGTTCTCCAGCTGCCCATGGTCTGAGCAGTCCTTGTTTCCTCTTGCAATTCTGTGCACTCAAAGCAAAGGTCTTGGTTTCAGAAGGAGAAGATTTGTTTCAGGGAGTCTTTAGCACTGGATCTGGTGAGGATCCTTTTAGCGGGGTGTAGCAAGGTGCCTGTTTATTCCACCCCAAGCCACAAGAGAGCACCCATGTCTTCTCAGTTCTCTGAATGTGGTTCCTCTCTTAGTGAGCAGTGGTACGGAAACAACATCACCAACAACCTGCCAGCTCATGTTTCCTGTTAGCGGGTGGAAAATCCAACATTAGATTTCCAAGCTTATCGCTTTGAAACACACAGATCCAATGCATGATGAATTCCCAGCTAATCACGTTTAAAGACATGGATCGATTCAAATGCTGATCAGTTACAGAGGTGATTTTAGAGAGCTGCGATAAAAAAAATCTGCAAACACTTCTTCTCACAAGGACCAGACCAGGGTTTTGAGCTTACTGCTTTCTTAAAGGTGTAATGAAATCTGTACTTGGATGCTGGGATCAGGGGATTTTAAAAAGCAGGGATACCTGAGTGTGGCTCAGCTGATGAAAGGCAGATCAGAGGATGCAGGCATTCCTCGGGTGGTTTAGATCTGGACAGCATCATTGCGACTGGGATTCTCCCCAGAAACCGGGTTACACCACAGGGAGAGCATGGTTGGGGGTGGGCCTTATCCATAGGGAAGCAGCTCCTGTTGCTTGCAGGGTAAGTGCTAGCTTGAAGTGAAGACAGCTCCTCAATTCAGTGCTTCGCTCTACCGGATTTGAAGGCTGATGGTGGCCTGTTTGTTGAAGGACATCAAGAGGAGGTCTTTATCATTCCTTTGGAATTCCAATCCATGACTGTTAGTATCTAGGTATAACAGACCCTCCTGTCATGTAGCCTTGTGGAGGATTCACACACATTAAACCCATCTTCTCTCAGATATTTATATGGGAGGTACTTACTAAGTTTCAGACCAACCTGATATCTTACCCTTCCTGCCCGAGTTAGGTCCTCAACCTTCGCTGTTCCACTTTCCCTGTTACATCGTGATTAAATAGATTTTTAAATCACTGGCAGATCCTGTTTGGCCAGAGGACAAGACTTGAACTTCGGTCATCTGGCAGTCAGAAACAGCAATCTTCAGTTTTAATTTTCCTCTTTACTTGAACAGTCTCCGTAAATGCCCCTTGTTGTGCCTAACCCGAGATATCACAGTTCTATCTCCCTGGGTGTGGCCACTCTCCGTCTGGTTTTGTTCTCCTGTCTGACGAGAAAAATCAGCTCCCTTAAGGTGCTACTGAATCCTCTCATTTCCATGTGAGGAATGCACCCCGAGACACTTCTTTGATTCTCAAGAGTTGACACGTTGGCCCAGCTGTATGAGCCCAGCTCATCACTGCACTCCTTCATGTCACATCAGGAATGCCCGACAAAGCCGATAACTGTCGGTTACACCTCTCTGCAACATTCGGCTTTTTGATGACCCGGCCACTCCGCCATGCCTTATGGGATGGGTAGCACCGAGTGATGATGTCATGTGTTTCGGCGGGTCACCGCTTAACCAAATCGCCATGAAGGCCCTGGCTGACTAACATTCCTCCTACCCCTTTGGCAGAATGCCTACTGCTCAGGGAATCCCAGCTACAGCAGACCTAAGACCAAGGTTTGATTCAGCGTTGTCTGGGCCTAAGGACTCATGGTGTGTTCCGAGTGAATACAGTTACTGGTTGAGTCCTGGCTGCAAAATAAAGAAACAAAAGCCGAAGAAACAGCGGGGAAGGTGGCAGGTCTTTTTTCGCAGATCACAGATGTAATCTACCTTCACAGCTGTGCTTGTCCTCTGAGCTGATGAAGCCCTCATGGCACAGGCAGATATAGTTGCCCTCCACATTCTGGCACAGCCCATTCGGCTGGCAAAGACTCCTGTCGTGGGCGCACTCGTCGATGTCTACGAGGGGACAGAAATAACATGAAGGCAAGGCTGCCAAGATTTCACCTTTACTATGACCAAGAATATATATAAATAAAAAACAGTTTTCCTCAAAGCTGATCCAGACCTTACAAGCAAAGGAGGCAGAGAGTCTACGTGGCGCCGTCCTTCGGATGAGACGTTAAATCGAGGCCCTGACTCTCTGTGGTCATTAAAAATCCCAGGGTGTTTCTCGAGAAGAGTAGGGGTGTTACCCCGGCATCCTGGCCAAATTTCCCCCCTGTCTCTAAACATCATTGTTCGGCCACAGAGCCGTACAGATCATGGACTGGAAACCGGATACGCATGGACCTTGTTTCAGAATATATTAACGCAGTTAAAGATCTGTACTAGGCTGAATAAAAACTCATTCCATGCTGAAAGGGAAAGAAAAGAGACAACGTTTCGGCTGTGGTGTCTTCTTTGGGTGTCACATACACCTTTACCTGTTCCTGGACAAAAAGCAGTTGCTACGCTATGGAGGGTTTAGGATATTTCAGAAAGCCGCACAGTGCGACAGGAGTTCAGGAGGCCTCCAGTCACTGGACAAAATTTTGCTACCAGAAAGACGGCCTCTTTTTTCCTGGCTTAAAATCCAGCAAATCAAGCAATTACTCTCCCCCCCCAATTAAGACTAAACTAATTTTGTATCAATCCCAAAGTCAGCGCTCTTAGGGGATCAACAGAGGAGACCGGACCAATGCTGATACAGTAGTTAACAAAGAGAAGAAAGAAAAACAGGAGAAGGATCAGGACCACAAGAGACCAGACCTCAACTGACAGACCGTAAGAACAGAACACCAGTTAATCTGAGCACTAAACTCTAGGCTTTAGGTAAGGGACTGCTCTCTTATCAATGTGTAAATACCGATTTCTTATAGATAGATAGGACTTTATTGATCCCGAAGGGAAATTGATGAGGGATCAATAAAGGGAAATAGTGGATGATTATATGTGTGTAGCTTTCGTCTCTCGCTTGTTTAGTGATGTCAAGTTTGGAGTCGGGAAGAGGTTCCCCACTCATTTAGCGTCCATTTGAGGAAGAAATTTAGTATTGAACAGGATCTTTACTTTATAAAGAACGACATCCCCTATTTTCCTATATACAGTATCCGATAACTCACACTTTTATTAATATCTAAACAAAATAGATGTAGATGTTGTGCTTTGGGGTCTGTAAATTATCGCAAGCAAATATTAGTTTGTTTTTTTTACATTTGCTGCCTGGTTTCTTCGCCCTGCCAGAGACAAAAGAAATCATGTGCCGATAAGCCTTCCCGTTTCTTCATTCCTGATCAGAGGGAATGTGCAGTTCTTAACTTTTTAAGGATTTGCTTGACAGGCAAACCTTAGCCAGCAGCCCCATTTTAATCTGTTTCTCTCTTTTGTTTTTTGAATCACTACCACGTGACGCCCTACATGAAATTATTCACACCCCCTAACCCATTACGATACCTTCTGATGGACGATGAGGTTCCAGAAAACAAGAGCGGGAAGGGAAGTTTTATTTGTGCTGGAAAATGGCGGGCTTTCACAGGAAATAATAATAATAATTGCTTACACTTATATAGCACTTTCCTGGACACTCTCCTCAGAGCTCTTTCCAGGTCATGGGGATCCCCTCCACCCCCAGCAGTGTGCAGCCCCACCTGGATGAGGCGCCAGTCCGCTCCCCACACCCCAGCTCTCAGTGGGGAGGAGAGCAGAGTGATGGAGCCAGTTCAGAGAGGGGGGTTATTAGGAGGCCATGATGGGTAAAGGCCAGGGGGGAAATTTGACCAGGACGCCGGGGTAAAACCCTTACTCTTCTCAAGAAACACCCTGGGATTTGTAATGTCCACAGAGAGTCAGGACCTCGGTTTTACGTCTCATCCGAAGGACGGCGCCTGTTTACAGTCTAGTGTCCCCGTCACTATGCTGGGACATTAGGACCCACACAGACCGCAGGGTGAGCGCCCCCTGCTGGCGCAACTAACACCTCTTCCACCAGCAACCTTAGTTTTAACCAGGAGGTCTCTTCATCCAGGCACTGACCAGGCTCACACCTGCTGAGCTTCAATGGGGTGCCAGTTGTGAGTTGCAGAGCGATATGGCTGCTGGCTTGAAATGAACATTTGGATTGGGACATGCTTTCTCTGCTGCACTACAATCACCGTGTCGGACACTAAGCTCAGGGAGACGGGGCCCCTGTGCCCGCTAGTGTCACTGGTGATTATATCTCCTGACCAATGGCAAGCACCAGCCTACCTTGGCAGAGACGCCCACTGACCAGCTGGAAGCCCTTGGGGCACTCGCACCGGTAGGAGCCCATGGTGTTGATGCAGCGGCCCCTCTGACAGTTCGAGGGTCTCTCACACTCGTTGATGTCTGCATGGGGAGGGGGGAGGGGGGGGGAGAAGCCAAACCTGTCAATCTATCAATCAATCAAAGTTGATTTATCAAATGCACAAACAATACAGCATGCAGCAGTAGTTGCTGGCAATGAAATGTATTTTCGACATGCTCAAAGGGAGTGGTATAAATCAGAAAATGAAAGGTTACATAATAATAGATAATAATGCAATAGAAATGGAATAAAATCAACTCAAGACAGAGCTCAATATACATAGAGCTGCAATGCGTCCAGGGTGTATGCAATACATTATGTCTAAGTAGTGCAGCAGGCCGAATACAGTGAAAACTGTGTGTCAATGTAGCCATTACAGGTGATTTGCTGAAGGTGACTGCAGCTCGGCTATTTAGCAGTCTTATTGGAGGTAGAAGCTGTTCTGTAATCTGTTAATCCGGATGGTAGGTAATAATAATAACAATAATAATAATAATTGCTTACACTTATATAGCGCTTTTCTGGACACTCCACTCAAAGCGCTTTACAGGTAATGGGGATCCCCTCCACCACCACCACCAATGTGCAGCCCCACCTGGCAGCCATAGTGCCCCAGAACGCTCCCCACACATCAGCTATCAGTGGGGAGGAGAGCAGAGTAATGTAGCCAATTCATAGAGGGGGATTATTAGGAGGCCATGATTGGTAAGGGCCAATGGGAAATTTGGCCAGGACACCGGGGTAACACCCCTACTCTTCTCGAGAAACGCCCTGGGATTTTTAATGACCACAGAGAGTCAGGACCTCAGTTTTACGTCTCATCCGAAGGACGGCACCTGTTTACAGTCTAGTGTCACCCGTCACTGTACTGGGGCATTAGGACCCACACAGACCACAGGGTGAGCGCCCCATGCTGGCCCCACTAACACCTCCAGCAGCAGCCTCAGCTTTCCCAGGAGTCTCCCCTCCAGGTACTGACCAGGCTCACACCTGCTTAGCTTCAGTGGGTTGCCAGTTGTGAGTTGCAGGGTGATATGGCTGCTAGGTGTTATACAGTCACTACTAGTGTTATTTCACAAGGCCTATAGCAAGGATGTTTGTGTGAGAGTAATAAGGAGTCAGACCACAGCACCCCTATTCTACCGATAATTGCTTACACTCTACTCAGAGCTCTTTCCAGGTCATGGGGATCCCCTCCACCCCCAGCAGTGTGCAGCCCCACCTGGATGAGGCGCCAGTCCGCTCCCCACACCCCAGCTCTCAGTGGAGAGGAGAGCAGAGTGATGGAGCCAGTTCAGAGAGGGGGGTTATTAGGAGGCCATGATGGGTAAAGGCCAGGGGGGAAATTTGGCCAGGACACTGGGGTAACACCCTGGGATTTTTAATGACCACAGAGAGTCAGGACCTCAGTTTTACATCTCATCCGAAGGACAGCGCCTTTTTACAGTCTAGTGTCCCTCGTCACTATACTGGGGCATTAGGACCCACACAGACCGCAGGGTGAGCGCCCCCTGCTGGCCCCACTAACACCTCTTCCAGCAGCAGCCTCAGCTTTCCCAGGAGTCTCCCCTCCAGGTACTGGCCAGGCTCACACCTGCTGAGCTCCAGTGGGGCTGCCAGCGGTGAGCTGTGAAAGGAAAAGGGTCCCATCTACCTCACTGACTTTCTGCTTTTTCAGACTTCACCCCTGTCTTTATGATCAGGTCAGTTTAATCTGCTGCAGGTCCCCAAACTACCTGCTCTGGGTTCCTCACTGGAACAGCCAGACAAGAAGTTTTCCACTGAGACCTTTAAAGGATCTTAACATCCTTCTCTACAAACAAGCTGCTCAACTCCCATTACTATAAACTGTCTGATTTCCCATCTTTTTCCTTCTTAGTCATTTTCAAGCTCCTTGACTTCTCTTTTAGCTTTTTTTTGTAATTTCTAACTGTGAGGTTTTGCGTGACGTTAATGATCCCCGGCCTCAAAGGAACATCTTGCGGATGACCGAATCCCATTGGTCTGGAACAGAGGAATTTAATTTCTCCAAGCAGTGCGTTTTTCTAGTTGAAGCGGTGCAGTTATCCTACGTAAATTTCATTTGTGCCCAATTTTTTCACGGGGCTAAGCATTTTCAATTCAACTCCAAATACTTTATTCATCTCCAGGAGGGGGTAATTTAAGCCGCAGGCATGCAACAATGACTCATTCCACATAAAATAACATTACTAAGAAAATATCAAATAAAAAACAGCCAACAGACCATAGAAAAGTTGCAGGTGGTGCTTTTGCCTGTATAGAGTACCCGGTACCATATGGGGTTGGATTCAAACTGGGCCCAATCCTCCCGGCACAAAACTGGCGCCACATCCACAATGCCGACATGCACTGCAGATCTTGAGCAACCCTGGGAGGGACGTCACCCTTAAAATATCATGTCAAGAGGGCTCATCGCACCCCGTTATTAATATACTGTATACTGTTGCGTAGTGTCAAAGAGTATACTGTATACTATACTGTAAACAGGCGTCGTCTTTCAGATGAGACGTAAAACCGAGGTCCTGACTCTCTGTGGTCATTAAAAATCCCAGGGTGTTTCTCGAAAAGAGTAGGGGTGTTACCCCAGTGTCCTGGCCAAATTTCCCCCCCTGGCCTTTACCCATCATGGCCTCCTAATAACCCCCCTCTCTGAACTGGCTCCATCACTCTGCTCTCCTCCCCACTGAGAGCTGGTGTGTGGGGAGCGGACTGGCGCCTCATCCAGGTGGGGCTGCACACTGGTGGTGGTGGAGGGGATCCCCATGACCTGTAAAGCGCTTTGAGTGGAGTGTCCAGAAAAAGCGCTATATAAGTGTAAGCAATTATTATTATTATAATTATTATTATAAAGAGTCAGTTTTGTAGGACATGCCCCAGTGATCTCACTGCTTTGACAGTGACGTTCCTGGCAAAGACGTGCAAACCACCCCCACCCCCCCCCCCAAAAAAAATCTCCACTTCTTTTCTTTAAAAAACACAAAATAAATGAACCGAAATGGCTAACTGGCCATATCAGAACTAGAAATCATTTTGGAAACAGTATTAAAGTGACATGTTGATACTGGGTGCTATGAAAGGGAAATTAATTCTAATGCTGTCAATGCTACAGCTTCCCGGGGCAAAATACGGCACCATGAAATTGAGGAGATCTGTCTTTTTCTTGGAAAACCTTCTTGATGGGACAGTCTGCATCCTCACCCCCATCTTTCTTTGTACAACTGTCTGCTAGAGGTCAGATGCGCAAAACCTGCACTTGAAATTTGCCAGCAGCCATATCACCCTGCAGTTCCCCACTGGCAGCCCCCCCCCCGAAGCTCAGCAGGTGTGAGCGTGGTCAGTACCTGGAGGGGGAGACTCCTGGGAAAGCTGAGGCTGCTGCTGGAAGAGGTGTTAGTGGGGCCAGCAGAGGGCGCTCACCCTGCGGTCTGTGTGGGTCCTAATGCCCCAGTATAGTGAGGGGGGACACTAGACTGTAAACAGGCGCCGTCCTTCGGGTGAGACGTAAAACCGAGGTCCTGACTCTCTGTGGTCATTAAAAATCCCAGGGCGTTTCTCGAGAAGAGTAGGGGTGTTACCCCGGTGTCCTGGCCAAATTTCCCCCCTGGCCTTTACCCATCATGGCCTCCTAATAACCCCCCTCTCTGAACTGGCTCCATCACTCTGCTCTCTTCCCCACTGAGAGCTGGGGTGTGGGGAGTGTTCTGGCGCACTATGGCTGCCGTCGCATCATCCAGGTGGGGCTGCACACTGCTGGTGGGGGGAGGGGATCCCCATTACCTGTAAAGTGCTTTGATTGGAGTGTCCAGACAAGCGCTATATAAGTGTAAGCAATTATTATTATTACTGAAATTATTTGATCATGAGATACAGATGTTCTCTAGGTGAGAATTAAAAAGAGATTGTGTCGGGAAGCTCAGGGCTGGTGCCACAGCTCGTTAATCAAGAAAGTTCTAAAACAAAGGAAGGAGGCATACTCACACGAATAATTTTTTTCCACAAGTGAACATCCCTGACTAATACAAGCTCTGAGTGTGTGGCTCATTCTTCCTTTTTAATTCTACCTTGCTCCTGGCTGTTGTCCTAACTGTCTTCACAGACATGGTAAGGGTGTAACACTAGTTAAAGTGCGGGATAATATTCTGAGTGCAACAATAATATTGATAGACAAACTTGAACAATTTCGGACAGTGAAATGTTTTAATCTGATGATGCACGCATACGTTGAATACCCCCAATGCATTCCTAGTTTTAATCTGATGATGCATGCACACGATGGTATCAAAATCTCCAGAGATGTCTGACTTTTATGGGTTTACAGTCAAAGACTGCACAAGACGTGTTAACTAACATAATACACCATTTCGGTTCAGTACAAAATGTTGTTCAGGAATGTTGTTCTACTGTTCTGTGTGTGCTATAACTTCTCCATATGACCTCTCCATTGATAATGCATTTAAACGAAAAAAACAGTGTTGGTGAATTCTACATGCTATAACCCACAATTAGCAGTTTTCCAAGCAAACTGGAAAAGTATCTAAATGCAATGGGCTGATGTCCGGTTATGATCGCTTGGAATGAAGCGAAGACTTTTACCTCTATTTGAATGGGTATTGTAATGGGTGTTGCTTTCACAGGTGTTTTGCTTCTGAAAAAGAAATTTGGGCTCTAACTGCGCTCGTAAATCTGGGGATTAGGGTGTCTATTGTCGGGACTCGTGCTTTCTTTCTCCCAGGTTATTTAGGCAGAGCTCTGCTGAAACGGGGTGAGAACGGGACAGGGCAGAGGGAGGCCTACCTTCGCAGTGGCTGCCCTCCTGCGTGGGCTGGTACCCGGGGTAACACTGGCAGTGGAAGGAGCCTTCGGTGTTGATGCAGTGCCCGTTGGCACAGAGCCGGGCATCCTCGCACTCGTTGATGTCTGTTGACAGGGAGCACAGTGGTGGTGGTGGGGGTGGGGATGGGAGTCACGGGCTAGCACAGACCATCACCACGGCGAAGGGGGGGGGGGGGAGTGGGCGGATCTCACCTCGGCAGCCCTTGCTGTCGGATTCGGGGACGAAGCCCTCGTGGCACAGGCAGCGGTAGGTGCCCACCAGGTTCTCGCAGTGGCCGTTGGGGCACACGCCGGGGGTCTGGCACTCGTTGATGTCTGCAAGATTCCAGCAAGGCGAGGGTTAACCCGCCTGTTTCCCCCCGCCCCCCCCATGATTCCCTTCACCCACCCCGAAGAGAAACGTCAACCAGCCAAAATGTCAAGAGATCCGAGTCCAAGCCACCTGCCAATCCACCACATCAAACGCAGAACCACCTGGAAACATAACTATATTTTCTAAAAATATAGTTATATAATAATACAAATATTTTTAGCATATTTATCTCTTTTATCTTTAAAAGAGGCTTCTTAAAGCACTTGACAGTAAGGGGAAGAAAAGCACACAGCTGGAGGAGAGAGCAGGATTAGACAATTCAAAAAAAGGTTTGGAATACAGCAGGAAAGCAGAGGGACAGACACAGAACCCGTTAAATCAAACCCTTCTGAAGGAGAAGAAGCTGTGAGTCTGGATTTGAGGGAGTTTAGAGAAGGTGGCTCTCCGATATCCTTGGGGAAAGAACTCCAGAGCTCTGGAGCGCAGCAGGAGAAGACCCTGTCATCCAAAATATTTACTTAACATTAGTTTGATTTAAATGTATATGGAAATGTTTCAAATATACATACTAGCATGTACAAAATTATGTAAAATTATGTCTAAGACATTTAACATTAATGTCAGTTTTCATGTCTGAAATGTAAGATTAAAATGTCTAAAATTTAACGCTAGTGTTTCTACTTTTCTGCAGTATACTGTAGAACACTTATATTTTCAAACGTTTTTTTTCATATAGATATAGGTACATGTTTAATACTGCTGTGCTTCTGAAGTGTCCCTCTGCAGACATGTTCCTGCCGATTTTATCAGCGATTGTCAAATTGTGAAAAATGAGGAGATCTGACTGGTTACTTGGATAAGTGCCTGTAAGACAATAAGGATGAAGGGTGGAATGGAACTGGCCTTCCTTGAGGGCTGGAGTCGGCCTATCCTGATAAAAACCGTCAATCCACTCCAATCGTCCTTGTCGAAAGAGCAGCCCATTTGTGATTGATTAAAATCATCAGGAAAAATAGGATATGCACCTTCCAACTGAACAGGATAATTACTAAATTAAGCACCTTACATTGGGCTTTTATAAACATTTTCAAATGCTCCATGTATTTTGACATGTATACGTTATAAGTATATTGACTTCAGTGGGACACTTTTCCGATCAACAGTGCAAAGGTGCTTCTTTAACTGGCAGAGATTAAGCAAACAGTGATCAGGAATAGTCTGTAAAAATGGTGGCGATGCACAGTGTTAATCTGCAGGAAAATGACCAGCGTAGACAGTTTATTCAGTACGCTGGTTTATGTTGTGCAAACTGTTTTTTGGCATCTCCTTTTAACCTACTCCCAGAAACATCAGCTGAATTGATATCTAATCCCACTAATAAGAACATAAAAACAATCCAAGTGAGGAGATTGGCACTTTCGCCCCGTTAGGTTAATGAATCCCAGGATCTCCTCCAGCTGTCTTGAAAGAAGCCGGCATGGCTGGGTAGCTTGTTCCACGCCCCCACCACCCTTTGTGAAAAGCAGCGTCTCCACACCCGGCACTGGGGAATAAGAGCAGCCCTGGCCCGGCAGACTTTGCAATAAATGTACTGTGGTAGGAACACTAGAGTCAAAAAGCCCCGAGATTATTATCAAGGGAAACGTGCAGAGGCAGTGTCTGGCTGAAAAAGAAAAGACCCTTAATTTATGAAGAGAAAGATGAAACCGTCGGAAGAGCCCACACCATGTTTCAGACAGCTCCCAGCATCCCCTCGAAACAGGCCACGTCTATTCTACAGAGGAAGGAAACAATGTTACTGCACGTGCAGGCTGCTCTGCATTCCCCTGGAGAGAGAAGGTTATCCAGCACCCTGCCTCCTCCCTCCCGCTGGATTGCACTCACTGGCCAAAATATTAGGAACCCCCTCAACGGGTTCGGGCTTCGGCAGCAGGAACAACCAGAAATGGACTCGAAACACTTGCCGCCCGATGTTCCCCCGCAGGATCCCCTTCAGTCCAGGTTGTGAGGAGTGGGGAGTTGGACTGCCGGCCCGCCTGGATCCCGCTGGGGATCAAAGTCCGTTTTACCGCTCCTCGAGGCCCAACCACACCTTGCCGGCCACCGTGGGTGCACGGCAGGGCCCGGCCTCCTGCAGATATACCCTTCCCGGATTCGCAATCCAGTCAGGTCGAAGCCGGGCAGAGCGGGGGACGTCACCAAGCCCGAGGCTGGCATGTGCGGCGGTCCAATTAGCGCCGTGCCGGACCAGGATGGCGAGACGAAATCGAGCGAGCGAGCGAGCCTCTCCCTGCCCCCTGCCCAGCTACCCACTCCCCAGCACCCGCAGCTCAGCCTGCTCAGGGTAACACACCGGAGCCAACGCTCCAGGTTCTGTGTCAGCAGTGCTGGGAATGACAGGCCGGAGACGACTTTGCAGGCTCTCTGACAGTTTTATCCTTCATTACAGTGGGGCGTGCTGATCACAGAGGCAGAGAGAGACTGCAGGCATCCGCTGCACAGCAGAGGAGGGATTCATGTTCTTTATTTTAGCTGATTACTATCAGTTTGTGTTTGCATTTGTTCGTCTCAGTTGATCGGTTTTATTGTGCTTAACTTAAAGCTAACGCATTAGTACTTGAATTATCCGATAAGGGAGGGTTTCTGATGTCTTTGAGCCAATCATTCTATATACTGCAGTACACGATGGTGTAATTACGGTACAGGGGGGAGAATTTGGCTGTTCGCAACAGTTCACTGCACCGGACCCTCGTGGTTGTGGAGACCCTGCTGTCCCAACACTGCGGATAGCGAGCGTGGGGTGTCGCACGTATCGGAACACATCTGGAGCGAGACCCCCCCCCCAGCTAAAAGAGAAACCAGCCGAGAGAGGTCAAGGAAAGGCCACCCGAAACCCAGAAGGCGGAGTGTGTGCATGCAGACCCCAGCGCAGGACCCCAGCTGCCCCCAGCGTGTCAGCTTAGAGAGGGAGACCCGGCCCGACCGAGCAGGTCCCGACGCAAACTGGCCACCCCATTCGTCACACGAGTGAGTTCAACCCGCCCGATACGTGCATCGTGGGATTGCTCAGCAACTGCCTCATCTTCCGCCACCAGCAATGACCTACTGTATGAATCACACTCACCTCTTCAGGCTGAATAACTTACTGGATCATTTTTCTTTATCAGCTCCTTATCTGCGCAGCACTGCGGCACAGTGGTCAGCATTGCTGCCTCATACATAGCTCTGGAGCCCTTCAATTCTGGCCTTGTGGTGCTGTCTGTGTGGAGTTTACATGTTCTCCCTGTGTTCCATGTCTCCTAAGGGGACTCCGATTTCCTCCCGCACTCCAGAGACATGCTGGGAAATGCCTTGGCTTCTGGGAAACCGTGCTCTGGTGTGTCTGTGTCTGTGTCTGTGCTCTCTCTGCACTGCGAGCGAATCTCACAGTCTCGTTCCTTGGTCTGAAAACCTCACGCATTTGCGTCGAGTACTGGGTTGACAAAAAAAAACGAAGCGATGAACGGAAAATTGTGAAATTGTTGTGGAGATGAGCGATTCCATTAATTAAGCCATGTGTTTCCGTTCTATCGATATGATTAATGCGCTATTAATATTTTTGATGGAACATTTCACTCATTAGGGATTTGGACCCCGGAGAGCTGCGTTGGTCATCGATGAAGAAAAAAAACACAGAGAGTTTCCTCGCAGCTGAATCACTGGGTCACAGACAAATACTGTGTACCTTCGTCCCCCTGTCACTTCATTTTCAAAACGTGTGGGTTTCCTCCCACAGTCCAAAGGCATGCTGGGAGGTGAACTGGCTTCTGGGAAAACTGGCGCTGGTGGGGTGTGTGTGTGTGTGTGTGTGCCCTGTGATGGACTGGTGTCCCACCCAGGGTGTACCCTGCCTTGCACCTGTTTCTTCCCAGGATAGGTGCCAATGTGCCACCTTCTTAATATTCCCAAATTCCTTCAAAAGCTGCTATGGGATGACCAGTGTGCGCCGGGGGGGGGGGGGGTTGGGGGCAGGAGGCAGGCAGGGAGCTGGATCCGAGAGTACGTGGCTGGACTCCGCTGGGTAACGCTCCGGCTCGTGACACTGTGGGCAGCTGCAAACAGATGCATACGTCAGTGCGTGTCCAGAAGTGCCATCACTACAGCAGCAAGAGAGAAATGCCCACCCACCTGCTGGTTTCCATTCCAGCCGGGCCTAATGGGGCCTTAATGGAAGTAACAGCTGGGTTGACGGGTGTCTCTGCAGGTTTTCTACATAAGAAGTGACTTGGCTTTTGAAAGGCAGTGGATAAAAGCCGGACCTCCGACGCATGACAGGGCAGAAAGGGGTTCAAATGGATCCCCCTGATAAAGTCAGTTCGGGGACTAGGGCCGGGCTGGAATGAAAACCCGGCAGGTGTGAGTGCTAGGGCTTCCTGGATCAGGATTGGGGAAAAGACGAAAACGGCCGGATTCCAGCTAAAGGAGCAGAGGGAATCAATATCCGACTTGGCCAGTGCCCGTTCTTAGCGACTGCTCAGCCCTGTACCGCAAAACGCGATCTGACTTGACCTTTGACGATGCAGAGCAGCTCTTCATCTGTCGGCTCTGCTCTCCCCCCAGGCTGCCGAGAAACAGGAGGACGAGACAAAAAAAAAGAGACGATTTTGGGTGTCCGGGCCTCGGACAGTCGGGATGGGGGGGGCTCACCGTAACAGATGCCGTCCTTGGCGCGGTGCCCGGGGGGGCAGGGTACGCACTCGTAGGAACCGGGCGTGTTCTCGCACTGCTCGTTGGGGCAGGTGTGGGGGTCCAGACACTCGTCGATATCTGGAACCACAGCAGAGGGAGCATCTTCGTTAAAACTGGGGCGGGGGGCTGCCCCCTCTTCGAGCTTTCCTGAACCCTGTCTTTGGAATTCGCCAGGTCGCAGCGGAGCAGGGCATCCCCGATCTCGTGCTTATACTGGTAATAAACGTTAAAAGTAGCTTCTTTAAGTTACTTTACAGTAAGGGCACAGTGAGAGGAGCCTGGAGGATTAGACAATTACAGTGAGGTTTTGGAATACAGGAGGAAAGCAGAGGGACAGACACAGAGCCAGTTAAATTAAAACCCTTCTGAAGAAGGAGGAGGTTTGGAGTCTGGATTCGAAAGAGCTCAGGGGAGGTGACTCTCTGCTACTCTTGGGGACAGAACTCCACAGCTCTGGGGCGCAGCAGGAGAAGACCCTGATCTCGCGCTTATACTGGTAATAAAACATTTTAAAGTGGCTTCTGAAAGGTACTTTACAGTAAGGACACAGTGAGAGGAGACTGCAGGATTAGACAATTACAGTGAGGTTTTGGAATACAGTCGGAAAGCAGAGGGACAGACACAGAGCCAGTCTGGATTTGAGGGAGTTTAGAGAAGATGGCTCTCCGATATCCTTGGGGACAGAACTCCAGAGCTTTGGGGTGCAGCAGGAGAAGACCCTGTCGCCCCCAGAGTGTAGATAGGCTTGGGGGACAGATAGGAGACCAGAGTCTGAGGAACAGAGGCTGTGAGGTGAGGAGGAGGAAGACAGTAACTCAGACAGGTACGGAGGTGCCAGGCCATGCAGAGCCCTACAGGCGAGCAGGAGGATTTTGTAGTCGACACGAAACCCGACAGGAAGCCAGTGGGGGGACTCCAGGACGGGAGTGATGTGATCACTGGCCCACGGACCTGGTCAGGATTCTGGCTGCCGAACTCTGGGCAGACTGGAGTTTGCCCAGTGTGGATTTAGAAACCCCAGTGAGCAGACCATTCCAGTACTCAATTCAAGACGAGTCCAACATGTTGACCAGCTTTTCAGCAACAGTCGAAGACAACACAGGACGTAGTCTGGCGATACTGCTAAGGTGGGGGGGGGGGGGAATGATGTTTTTACAATATTTTGCACATGCAGATGAAACGTCACCCCCCCACCGAGGTCTTCAATTTAGAATGAAATTCAAGTACAGCGCCGTCCACAGACTGGGTGGTGGAAAAATGGAAAGTTAGATCAAAAGAAAAATTTTGAAAAAAGGAAGAGATTAATGAGAATACTAAAGAGAAATAAAGCAGAAATGCCAGCCAAACTGAGAATGAGACAGCGAGGAGAGAGGAAGGGAAGCGTGTTGTTATTGTTCAAGATGGCGGAGCGGCGGGGGGAAGTGGAGGGGGGGCTCGCTTACCCTCGCAGACGGGGTGCCGGTGGGACTTGCTCTTGTAGCCCTCGTAGCACTTGCACCTGTAGCCGCCGGGCAGGTTGACGCAGCGCCCGCTCTCCCCGCAGGGGTTGTGCTTGACGCACTCGTTCACGTCTGGGGGAGGGGGACGGGACGGAGAGGAGACTCAGAGCCGTCCGCTGTCCGACGACTGGAAATCTCCCCCCTCTCATAAAAACAAACTACCGATTTCGGCAGCGCGTCCGTGAGGTGAAAAAAAAAACAGCCCGTTGTTTCTGCGTTTGTAGAGGGGCTTCGCCGCGTATTAAACGCGCCTGCGAGACGTATTTCATCGGGAGTTAACGAGAAAGTTCTGTCCAGGTGCCTGATTGTGGGGGTGCGTAGACCCCCCCTCCAGGGGGACACTTTCACTCTGAAACCGTGCAAAAAGAGCGGGAAACGCCGATGGAATGAGGTCGACTGACGTGACGCACTTGAAATTAGTCTTCATGGCCGAACCATGTGATGGATGGGGCGCCCGTCGCTGCGATACCTCTAGTTTCTGGAACAGCGGAGTGTTTCAAGATGGCGTTCAGGGGGAGAGGCTGAGGAGGAATTGTGAGTTTTTCCATGACCTGAATGTTACGTTATGACATTATTTATTATAATTATAATATAGGTGGGTAGCTGCATCAGCCTGCGTAGGCTGCAAAGGAACAAGTGATTCCAGGCTGAAAAAAAAATTAGAAAGAGAGCACAACGTTTCGGCCGTGGAGCCTTCTTCAGGTGTGAGAAAGTTACCTTTGCCTACTGCCCTGTCTTTCTCACAGCTGAAGAGGGCTCCACAGCCGAAACGTTGTTTTCTTTCTTCTCTTTTCAGTATGGAATAAATCTATTACTTGTTCCTAATTATAATATAATAATGTAGCGCTATAGGGTTCAGGTAGGCACCCTCACCACTGCCACCTCAGGTCAGCCCTCCAAAGTCAGGGACTTGAACCCAGGCTTCTGGCATCACTCAACAGGGACCCAGCCTCTTGAGCCAAAGGGAGATCTCTCAGGCTGGCGGCTGAGGTCCCTGCTATCCACAGGGAAGGGTGGTGACGTCACCGCGCTGGTAAGCCTTTGTTCTCCCGCTACTTTACCTTTGCCTACAGCCCTGTCTCTCTCACACCTGAAGAAGGCTCCACGGCCGAAATGTTGTGTTCTCTTTCTTCTTTTTTTCAGCAGGGAATAAACCTATTATTTGTTCCTTTGCAGCCTACGCATGCTGACGCAGCTACCCACCTGAATGTTATATGAATGTTGACTACAGAAATATAAGGACGTAACAGTAGTTGTTTAGACTTCGGTAATAATTTAAGAACAGCTAATAAGGTTGTTTTTTTTAAGTTTAAGAATTTTGATATGAGTAGTACTGGGAAGAGAAAAGACAGCGCTGGGTTGTCGAAAGAGAAGTCTAAGATACCTCCATCGTGTATGTATAGCACTACAAGAAAATCAATGGCAACTAATGAGAAAAGCGAAACAACTGGAGGTGATGTGGGGAAAAAATAATGGAGATGCACTCGTACGTACGCAAGAGGAGCTCTAGACCAACGTCTCGGAGTAGATGTAAAACAGTCGGAATTGAAGGTCTTAAAAATAGTCCATGGACTGTGTGTTTAAAGAGGTTGAGGAATTGAAGAATTAAGTTTTGAAATAAGTAAATACTGAACAAGAAAAGCAGATTTAAAGACCTTGAATTGGGGGGGAAAAAGTTTGTAGTACAGCTGCTACAGAGACGTATGATTATTGATCTGGAGCACCTAGAGAATGCTTTTCCAGCTCGTTTCTCGTGAGTCACTAGTGTGTCCCTCCTTTGTGGGGCCCTAAAGATTTCGTAGGCCCCCAGTCTCTGTGCCTGTGGTGCCTCATGGGAAAATCTGGCGCTGGTTCTGCCATGCAGTAGTTTCCGTTTTACGTTGTCGTGCAGATTTGTTTTTATCGTGGTGTCAGTGTAAGAAAAGTTTTAACTGACCTCTGATCCCCACAGGAGTGTTGTGGTGTCTGGTGATGGGGTTTTTCTTTTTTTTTCTCTTCATTTGTCCCCGATAAAGTTTGATAACCAGCCAGGGTTATCATGTTTTTTTTTTAACCTTCCCCGAGTGAAGGAAAGCTTAGGTTAGGAAATTAGTTCAATTGTACTGGAGGTTGATAGGCTTGCCGGCACAGAATACTTTTAAGACGTACTTTAAAAGTTTTGTTTTTCGTTGAGTATTTGTGACGTTTTCCTTCTTCGAGAGGGATGTTTTTTCCTTGGTGTCTAAGGCCCCAGGTGGTACCTAAGGGACACCCCCCCCTTACCTGCACAGGTGCGCTTGCCAAGGTGAATCTGCAGCTTGTAGCCATGGTTACAGCGGCAGGTGTAGGACCCGCCCGTGTTGATGCACTGGCCCCGCCCACTGCCGCAGGGCTCCGCCTCGCACTCGTTGTCGTCTGAAACCTAGAAGGCCTCCTCATTTCACCACAGTTAGTGCCCCCCCCCTCCGGTGCAGTCAAACAGGCAGGCATCTAGTGGGATCTTTCCTCTTACTGGGTGTCCTGGCCAAATTTCCCCCTGGCCTTTACCCATCATGGCCTCCTAATAATAATAACTCTTCAGGAGGTGGTCACAAGCTCCACTACGCCTAACGGGAGGGGCAGCGCCTGTTGAAGGACTTTGCTGAAGTCATCAAACAGCGGGCAAAAACAACAGGCGTCACCATTCAGCTGAAAGAGAGCAGAGGCCCTGGCTGCCCAGTGCCCAGCATAGTGCTAACTGTGCTCTGGCAGTTAAATGAACCCTGGTCCATCCATCTATTGTCTAACCACTCTATCCAGTACGGGCTCGTGGGGGAGCCGGAGCCTATCACAGCATACAACAGGCGCAAGGTGGGGTACTCCCTGGACAGGACGCCAGTCCATCACAGCGCGCACCCACAGACACACCTGTCCGATTGCCCCAGAAGCCTATTAATCTCCCAGCCTGCCTTTGCACCATAGGACGCGAGCATGGTGAGACCATGCAAACAGACAGCACCCCCAGGTCTGGAATTGAACCGGGGTCCCCAGCACCGCCAGGCAGCAGTGCTGACCCAGGGTTCATTATGTTGTCACCAGGTCCCTCTCTGAGCTCAACCTCTGCCTTCCCAGACCTACCCACCCGGGAACAACTCTCCCTCTAATTTCTAATGGCCTGTGTGCGCAGAAATTTGTGAAAGTTGTGCAAATTTCTTTCCCAGTGACAAAAACCTTGTGCGCACTAAATTGAGCGTATGTCAAATTGTAAACCTGAAATTATTTTTTTGTTAATATAGCCATCCTCATAGAAGCATAGAGATCCAAAAGATCCGGGACAGCTATTCCATGAACCCAGTCATAGAGACCGAGTGTCAGAGCGGGCAGGAGCAGGGAGGTACGAGACTACAAGAGCATTGATATTGACGATCAAGTAGCAAAAATAATGCACACAATTTTTTGTGCGCAATTCAATTTCCTATGTGCACTGATTTCATGACCTGTGTGCGCATGGGCACACGCGCACGGCTAAGAGGGAACGTTGCCCAGGACTCTCTGAGAGCCAGCTTGTGAGCAGCTTGTGAGCAGCTTGTGAGCGGCGGGGCACGGGCTCCTCACCCACACAGTACTTCCTCTGGGCGTGAGCCTTGTACCCAGTGTTGCAGAAGCAGGCGAAGCCGTTGGCAGAGATGATGCATTCTCCATGGCCACAGATGTTCCTGTTCAGCCTGCATTCGTCCGTCTCTGGACAGAGGAAAACATGGAAGGGGGGGAACCCACAAACAATTAGTGACGGAGCAGCTGATGATCACAAGCTTTCAGGCAAAAATAAAACCAGAGGGCACAAGCAGAAACTATGGAGAAGTGCATTTAAATGAAACAAGCTGCCATGTTGTTGAAGCAGATAGCCTGGCTGCAGTTAGGAAAGACTTTCTTTACACAAAGGGTGGTGGGAGTGTGGAACAAGCTGCCTAGCCATGTTGTTGGAGCAGGTAGCCTGGATCCCGCAATGAGGAAAGACTCCCTTCTTTACACGGAGGGTGGTGGGAGTGTGGCACAAGCTGGCCAGTCACGTTCGTGAAGCAGATAGCCTGCTTTCTTTCAAGAATCAGCTGGAAGAGGTCCTGCAGTTAGGAAAGACTTTCTTTACACAAAGGGTGGTGAGAGTGTGGAACTAGCCATGTTGTTGGAGCAGGTAGCCCGGATCCTGCTGTAGCGGCAATGCTTGTTAATAAGACAGAATAAGTGTTGCTGTGCTTTCCCAAATGAGGCCCCATCTCTCTCTTCATCTCTGGTGCAGCCACAGAGAAACTATTCATGCAGGCTGATTTAAGGTTTCCTTTGATAAGGGACAGCTCCCAAATGGGGATGCAGTTAGCTAAGCCTGGCTATCATGATCAATGGTCATCCATTGGCGCCTATCTGTCTAGGTAGTGCCAGATGGACATCTGGACTGCATTCCTATGTGTCAGGAGTAAGTGACTCATATCTCACCTTGATCAACCAACCAGGGACTGGTAGGGCCGAGTAACCCATGTGGGACTCTGATGCCAATGAAACTTTCAGCCAATGAACGAATTGAAGTTCCTCATGGTAAAAACAGGCAACACAGAGAGCCTGGAGTAGGGGAAATTGTAGGAGACTATTCTAAAGAGAATTCTAAGGAGAATTCCAGGGGTGCGAAACAATTCCAGGGCAGGACGGCCCAGGAGCAGAAAGGCTCCCAAGGGCAGGACATTCTCGCAGCGCGCCTCCTGACCATCCTGAGACTCAGCCTGGACAACCACGGAACGGCCAGTGTGTCCGAGTGCCAGAACTTTCCTTTGTTCTAAGAGTCGAGAGCGGAGGTTGCCAGAGAGTAACCAAAAGATCCACCCGAGGTTAGCATCAGCAGCAAGCCGAACAGGTCAGAACTGTGGACAGCTGAATCACTATTCAGAACTCCTATTCCTGACTTGCTGGGACCCACAGTCATCTTTTCTCCTGTGCACAAACTTTGCTAGTTAAAGCCAACACTAACTAGCCGGTCAGTGAACATCAGCAGCGCACCGTCGCAAGCCGCACAGCACAGCCTGGCACCGAGCCAGAGAGCGCGGATTGGACAGCAACAGCCTGCAACTGTTTCTTTGTGCCCGCAGGAGATCTGAATCCCCAAAGATTGGATGAGTATTCAACTTCACTGCATTACTGCTCGAGAATTCAATTGTTATCCCAACCAGTTGATATCAATTTAATTCCTAAGAATTAAATGTACTTGTTTTGAGTATCTAATGTAGAAGTTGTAACCAAGTTCATTTACGAAACGGTCTTAATGAATGATATACTGAACATATGTCCTCTTGATATGTGTAACACTTTGTAACTGACTGAATATATACCTTTTGTATTCTGATAACCCTCTCGATAAGATCTGTTAGGTTTATCTGCATATTTTATGTATTAATAAATGTATCCTCGTGTATTAGTACCTGTGTGTTTGCGTTGTTTGAGTTATATCGCAAGGTTGGATTCTAAAGCCATTAAAAGAATAATTTTGTGACTTACTGCTACAATTAATAATTGTCCCAGTAAATGCCCAAACCCCTACAGAACTGGTGCCTTGTGAGAGCACACTACAGTCTTCATGGTTAAAACTGTGTTTACGTGAGGCACAAAATGTAACATTTCATTTTGAATAAACTCCAGGGGAAAGTAAGTCTGTGAGCGTTATGCAGTTTTGCATATTGTCAGGAGCACTAAACCCACAGTGCCAGCAAAGCTATTGGTAGTTTGTAGGCACTGTCATTGCACAGTTACTTTGGTAATTTTCCACAGTTATTCTGGTATTTGTCTTGCTGTTCTTTGGTGGCATTAAATGATTAAAGTCCCAGTGATTTTTACCAGGAAGGTAATTGCTTTGGTTTCACACAAGAAAAAGAATGAAATTCTATACAAAAAACAAAACAAGCTCACAATACTTAACAGAGACAGATAGATATTCTCCATCCCTCTACTTTAAACAGGACAATCACCATTGTTTTTCAAGTTCAGCATTGAAGTTCAATGTTCTCCATACAGTATGTTTTAGCCAGAAAATTATTTTTCTTCTTCAGGCTGTGTGTGAAACATTTGCATTTATACATTATGCATGTAGGTAGTTGGGTCTATGCAGTAAGACTACTGTAGCAGTCCCTGTGTCCCCGGGAAGCAGTGATTCCTTGAAGAAGCCAAGAGGATAGTGAAGATTAGAAATGTGCAGATTAGAAGAGGTTTTCTGGGGAACAGACCTCACTCTTCAATATGAATAACCCAGATACATCATGTACATAATGTGCATTCATTTAGTATGGACTGGTGTTCAAGACATGTGAACTGACAGCAAATTATTGAGTTTTCTTTTTTTAAAAGAGTAATTTTCTTGTATAACCATGACTTAAACACTTCTCCAAATTTATAAAGAGAAAAACAAGATTTATTATATATGGTATATATTTAATTTTATTATTATTTTTATTTATATATTAGATTTATTTATTAGAATCCTTCACGAGACAGTTTCACTGATGAAATCATAGTGCTGTTACAACAAAGACAGCAATGCCCTGTTCTGTCTCCCTCTTGTGGTCAATGTTAATAACTGCAGTCAGTGTTTCTTCTTGAGGTTCTGTTTGATGATCAACACGTCTCAATGGAAAACATCCAGATCCCCAGTGTCTCACAGTAACTTCTGTGATCTGTCTATAGATATAGAGTATATTGCTTTCTATTCTACATAAACAATACAAGTCACAAGATAAATATAGATATATAGTTATGCAACAATATTGAAATATTTTGTTTGATTATAATGCTAATAGCAGAATGAGCTATAATGCTAATAGTTTGTTTGATTTGTCATTTTGAGTTTCGTAGTCTATTAAGCTTAATACTTAAATACATCTACAGATCCTTTCTGTGTGTTTATTACACAAGATTTACTGTATACATGATCAAGTAAAGGTTTATTCCATGCTGAAAAGAGAAGAAAAGAAACACTGTTTCAGCTGTGTAGTCTTCTTCGGGGAGACCACCTTTACTTTTTGCCTTTGCAGGCCAACCCAGATGATGCAGCTACGTACCTACTTGAACTATTTATAAATGATGTACAAACACAGTCTGTTTAGAGATATAGCAGCTCTGCAGCTGTTCTAACTCTCAGTCCTCAGTGGTTCTTGTTGATGAGCTCCTGTAGAGCTGAGGGAGGTTTTTGTACAGACGTGTATCACTGTGTGAGAGGGTAGCTACTGTATATTTCTGCTGACAGTAATAATCTCCTGCATCTGCAGCCCTATTAATAGGACAGCACCTCCTACAGGGCAGCAGCTGAATTCCTGATACAGAGGAAGGTCTGCAAACTGCTGCTCTTCAAGCACCACTCACAGAAACACAATCATATTATTGATTTGCCATTGCAGTCCTGACCAGGACTGGCCTTGCTTAGGTTCAGGGTCACGTTTAGCCAAACATTTTGGTGATATTTAAGAAAGATATTTATTGCACATTTCTGAACTGGACACAACTTATCAAAGTGTTTACTTAATCAATAAAATTGTCATTCCGGAGTAACCACTTAGCCTTTTGCATAAAACACAGCAATTCATACAGCATACACTGTATACAGCAGTAACTGATCTTCCTTGAGGTATCATGAATTGAAGGGATTTTGCAGATAAACCCCAAATCTTCTCTGTTTTACTGAGGTTTTCCCAAGCTCAGGCAGTAACAAATCCAGTGTTCTTTTCCCTGCCCTCGTGTTATTTGGTTTTGAACCTTCATTTCTCTTTTCTCACTCTCTTGTAGATTTTTTACACCTTTAAAAACGTGGAGTTCAGCCCAGCAGACACTGTTGGGCCCAAGGCTGCTGATACAGTCCATGTGATATAATGAATGACACAAAGTACTAGCAAATCCTACAGGAAAAAATATTTGACTCACTAATCGAAACAATGGGCAAAAAAATCACTCTTCTTTGTGAATAATGATCCGAAGCACAAGGCCAAAACCTCACTGAAGAGGTTTGACAAGAACAGACTGAGAGTCCTTGAGTGTTCCAGTCCCAGTCAAAGCCCAGATTTGAATCCCATAGAAAAGTGATGGAGAAACTTGATAAGTGTGGTTCATTAACTCTGTCAAGAAGAATGGATACAATTACAGTATCCCACAGTGCAAATCCAGTACAGACCTGTCCAAACCTGCATCCTGTGTAATAACTGAGCTGAAAGGAGCACAGTGGTCTGGGTTGGTGATGAATCCTACATGCAGGCAGGCAGACGAGTGAGCAGGAGGGCAGACAGGAGAACAGGCAGTAGACTGCAAGCAGGTGGGAGACATTCAGCAGCCAGAGAAACAGTCCTGTGGCCATACTGTGGTCATGCAAACAGGATTTGAAGGAAAAGAATCAATGTGCACACACAAAAGGAGTATAGTCAGGTGAAGTGAGAAGGTCTGTAGCACAGGAGAGGATCCAGACAAGGTAGAAACTGTCTGGGTCAGAGATGGGAGGAAACAAGCGAAGCACAAATGAGATCTGAAACATAGTATCACAGCCTAGTTATGGCTGTATTCCATTGCAGTTGATAAGAAAGCTCAGCTTATCTTTGATGACCCAATCCAACCTCTTCATTCCTATTTCCAAGAACTGCATCTTCAGTCTGGACTCCTGTGATGGTCAGAGTGAATTCAGTCGCAAATCCACTGCCACTGAAACGCTCTGGGATCCCAGTCTGACGGGTAGTTGCGTAATAGATCTGGGGAGTTTAGGAGCTTCCCCAGGTTTCTGTTGGTACCAGGCTAGACGGTTATTACTGTACACTGCAGGACTGGTCTTACAGCTCACAGTGACTGCCTGTCCTTAGAGAACTGATCTCATTAATGGAGTCTGAGTCACAGTTACCTGTCCACTGGATTCTGAAAATAATTAAAAAATATTTGTCTGATCCTTGACTGAATTTAAGAGAGACATTGACCAACATGAGTCCTCAGTAGGTGAGGTCCAGGGATAGATCATAGCATCTCACTCTTTACAACATCTCCCTCTGCTGGAGACTGTGGGGAGAGCATTATCATTACAACCCTGCTCTCCTTATGATCTCAACTTTCTCACACAGCCTGTGCTCAGCCTCCAGGAGACAGCAGCTCCCTGTAGTAGAGAGCAGGGACTTGTAGCCTCCAGTCGATAGTAGAGGGAGGCTACACTGAAGGCTTTTCTTTCCACTTGCTGGAAGGTAGAGTTCACACTTTCAGTATGATACAGTATATACAGGGAATTCAAGATAGAGTTTGCTGTTGGGTTTTGAAGAGCCTCCAGAGGAAAGTTTTGCTTTAATAAAAACTCCTTGCACTTTTTATATTATTTTACAGTTGCAAGTTTTAATGTGCTGAGGCCACATGATCCACGGGCATTAAGGTTGAGAACTGTCACAAGTAGATATTTTTATAGCCAGCCTTGTGTGGTTAATTACCATCTCCCTGCAGTCTTGAAGGAGCTCTCTGTTCTTCACTGTGATAATACCATCTGCAGCTGAGTGTTTTCTGTGTGTTGCGTCCTTTTTATACCGCAGGGAAACTGTAACCTGTTAAAGGCTTCTAGGTATTTCTCTATATATCCTTGGACATGTTTATTGTAATTTCACAGTGGAACGTTATTGTTGTTTTAATTTTGTTGGATTTTATTTTAAAATGGAAGTATTTGCAGTATTTAAAAGAAGTCTTTGCCACAGCCATTAGACTCCTAAACTCCAGCTCTTAATTAACCAGCCCCCCACTCACATCCCACTGTTTCTGCACTGAACTCACAATACTGCCTCTGCTGGGCTTTTGCACTCTGCTGCTGTCTGAATGCTAGTGAACACTACAGCTGTTATACTTCTACTTTATACTACTGCTATTGTATTCTGGATTAATCGCATGCATATTCCTGCCAACCACAGTTTAATTTTTTTAGTTTTATTTTATACTGTTTCTTACCATTATGCTGTTGGCACACATGCCATTATGCTCCTGTCTCTAGCAATATATGTTGTCATCTGTTATGCCATTTGTTATGTGAGGAAACAGGCAAGTAAGCATTTCATTCATTTCAACTTGAGGTGTGAACAAATGTGACCCTTGTGCTTGATTAATAATCAATTATTAATCAAAATTATGGATTATATTTTGTTAAGTGCTATTAGTATTAGACTATTGTATTTATAGAATAGTTTAAAGAAAGCTATTATATCTTAAATAGAAATATTTCTGTCATATGATGTTGTTTGTTCCTGTTTTATCTGGGGTATGAATATAGCTGGAGCCACTGTGTCTAATCATGAAACTCCATTTAACTACAGATATGTCATTCATGAAATTCAGTGTGTTTGTGTGCAATTGAGGTCCTCCACAAGCTAAGTTCTATTTCATTGTCTTCCCTCTCAGCACCTGCACTAGGTCTCAGCTGCAGCAGTGCAGTTGCTGTGCAGTCCTGCTGAGGGAGGTTTTTGTACGGCTGTGTAACACTGTGTGAACACACCACCACTGTGGCAACTCTGACAGTAATAATCTCCTGCATCTTCAGCCTGGACTCCTGTGATGGTCAGAGTGAAGTCAGTCCCAGATCCACTGCCACTGAATCGACTTGGGGTCCCCAAGTTAATTTTATTTACAAGATAAATCAGAAGCCTAGGAGCTCCTTCAGATTTTTGATGGTACCAGGCCATGCGTTCACCTGCTGAGCTACTGTAAACTGGACTGCTGGTCTTACAGCTCAAAGTGACTGTCTGTCCTGGGAGAACTGATCTCACTGACGGAGTCTGAGTCACAGTAACCTGTCCTCTGGACTCTGAAAGGAATAAGACAGAACAAGAAATACTGAACGTTATACTAGAATACTGTTGAAATATGTAGTACAATATTTGTTTCCATATATCATCCACAAAATCTTTCTGCTGTATATCATTCTTACCTTGAATGCACAGAAAGAGAACAAAGATGAAGATGGTGATGAAGGTCATTGTTGCTGTGGGTTCTGTTGCCATGAAGGGCAGCTTTCAGTCATGAAGTGTTAAACTCACAGGGCTATAAACACTCCCAGAGCAATGAAGCATGTGCTGCCAATGCAAAGTGTCTCCTCTATGCAAATTGTCTTCCTCTGTCTGTAGAAAATGGAGAGGAGCAGTTTCTGTAGTTGTTAATTAAAGCAGTGTGGCTCTGGTATGCAAAGCACTTTCTTCTCTTGTATATAAATCCTGTTTCAGACCATTCAATGTAATCTGAGCAGTGCGCAGAGGTAGGACTTGAAAATGGATGGATAGTTTTCCTCTGTTCTGCATCATTCATTAATCGCAGGGTTTTGAAAGATGAGAGAGAGGGGCTTTCTCTCTGATCCCTGACTGAATTTAAAAGAGACATTGACCAACATGAGACCCCAGTAGGTGAGGACCAGGGAGAGATCACAACCTTTCACTCTGTACAACATCTCCCTCTGCTGGGGACTGTGGGGAGAGCATTATCATTACAACCCTGCTCTCCTCACAATCTCAACTTTCTCACACAACCTGCGCTCAGCCTCCAAGGGACAGCAGCTCCCTGTAGTAGAGAGCAGGGACTTGCAGCCTCCAGTCGAAGCAGAGGGAGGCTACTCTGAGGGGCCGTTTTTTCCATTTGCTGGAGGGTAGAGTTCACACTTTCACACACTAGTCTGATGAAGTGGTTTTGTTATAAACAGGGAATTCAAGGTGGAGGTTGGTATTGGGGTTTGAAGAGCTTCCAGCAGAAAGATTTGCAATGTAATTATTCTTTCTTCTCAAGTTTTACTGTTCTTAGGCCATGTGATCCACACCACTTAGGTTAAGAAGTCACAAGTAGATATTTTTCTAGCCATTCCTTCACCCTTTGGGGTTAACTACCATCTCCCTGCAGTGTTGAATAAGATCTCTGGTCTTCATTGTGATAATGCCATCTGCAGCTAAGTGTTTCCTGTGTGTTACCTCCTTTTTATAGCCCATGGGAACAGTAACCTATTGGAGGCCTCTGTATATTTCTATATATATTTCCGGATATGCTCACTGTGAGTCCAGAACATTGTTGTAGATTTAATTTTGATGGATTTTATTTGAAAAAGGAATATTTTAAATCCAGTTTTATTAGAGGTCTTCCCCACAGCCATAAGACTCCAAACATCTTCCCACTCAAAGCCCCTGAACTCACAGTACTGCACTGCTGGGCTTTTGCATACTGCAGCTATCTGAATGCTACTGAAGATTACAGTTGTTACTCTTCCCAATCATGTATTAATCAAAAACATGCCTTTACTGTTCAGTGCTTTTAATATTTTAGTCTTGCATTTTTTTGAATTGTTTAAATGAAGATACAATATCTTAACTATAGATTTCAGTCTCTTGTTTTTAATAATAATAATATACTTTATTTTATATAATGCCTTTAAATGTGGCTTCTCAAAGTCCTTTACAGAATGACAACAACAATAAATTCAAAAAAGAATAGACAAGATAAAACACAATTACAATATACAGTGGAAACTGTGGATGGTGGTACTACTTAAAGTAGATTCAGAGGGGTAAAGAATGGAATCAGTTAAGTAACAGCTCTAAGTTTTTAAGGTTCTAAGATTGGATTTGAATGAGTTCATAGAAGGTGACTCTCTGATATCCTTGGGGAGAGAGTTCCAAAGCTTGGGGGCATAACAGGAAAAGGCCCTGTCACCCATAGAGTGTAGACAGGCTTAGTGGACAGTTAGGAGACCAGAATTAGAAGAGCGAAGGTTGCGAGGTGGGGAGTAGGATAATAATAGTTCAGACAGCTACTGAGGTGCCAAGCCATGCAAAACCTTATAGGTGAGCACGAGGATTTTAAAATCCACATGGAATTTGACAGGAAGCCAGTGCAAGGACTCCAGGATAGGAGTAATGTGATCACTTGTACTTCTACTAGACCTGGTCAGGATTCTGTGTGCCAAATTTTGGACATACTGCAGTTTGTTCAAAGTAGATTTAGATACCCCAGCGAGTAGAGCATTACACTAGTTAATTCGAGAGAATACAAATGTGTTGATCAGCTTCTCAGCCACAGTTAGTGATAACATAGGGCGTAGTCTAGCGATATTTCTGAGGTGAAAAAAAAATATGTTTTGACAATATGCTGCACATGTGGGTCAAATGTTAAGCCAGAATCGAATATCACCCCAAGGTTTTTCAATTTAGACTGAAGTTCAAGTACATCTACAACCATCTACAGATAGAGTTACAGGATTGGCTTTATAAAGTTGATGAGGGGTGCCAATAAGCATGACTTCAGTCTTGTCGCAGTTAAGATGAAGAAAGTTTTGAGTCATCCAAATTTTTATGTCAGAGATTAGATTATAGACAGCTACATCAGTGTCAGGTTTGGTATGGAATTATATTTGAGCATCATCAGCATAGAAATGATAGCTGAGGCCATGTGATCTTAAAAGCTGACCAAGTGGAAACATGTACATGCTGAAGAGCAGGGGGGGCATTATTGAGCCCTGATGAACACCAAACTTAGCAAGACCAATTTCAGACCTATACCCATTAAGATGGACAAAGTGACAGCGATCAGTGAGACGGCGATTTGTTCCTATCTCATTATTGAGCTCCTCACTACTATAGAAATGTCATTAATTAAATTCAGTGTGTTTGTATGCAAGTGAGCTCCTCCTTAGACTGTGTCCTGTGTCTTTGCCCTCACACCCAGCAGCTGCTGGACGTCCCAGCTGCAGTAGTGCAGTCGCTGTGGAGTCCCGCTGAGGGAGGTTTTTGTACGGCTGTGTAACACTGTGTGCGTGGCCAGTAACTGTTGATCTTGTGTAAACTCTGACAGTAATAATCTCCTGCATCTTCAGCCTGGATGCCAGTGATGGTCAAAGTGAAGTCAGTCCCAGATCCACTGCCACTGAAAAGACTTGGGATCCCAGAGTTTAGGGCATTTACATAATAAACCAGAAGTCTAGGAGTTCCTTCAAATTTCTGATGGTACCAGGCCATGCGATCACCTGATGAGCTACTGTAAATTGGACTGCTGGTCTTACAGCTCACAGTGACTGTCTGTCCTGGGAGAACCGATATCACTGATGGAGTCTGAGTCACAGTAACCTGTCCACTGGACTCTGAAAGGAATAAAACAACAAGAATTTACAGTACATTTTTAACTAGAATATTGTTCATATATGTAGTATGACATTTGTTTACATAAATCTTCCACACATTTTGTATCTTTCTACAGTATACCATTCTTAGCTTGAATACAAAGAAGGAAGGCAGAGATGAAGATGGCAATGAAGGTCATTGTTGCTGTGGGTTCTGTTGCCATGAAGGGCAGCTCTCAGTCATGAAGTGTTAAACTCACAGGGCTATAAACACTCCCAGAGCACTGAAGCATGTGCTGCCAATGCAAAGTGTCTCTTCGATGCAAATTGTTTTCATTTGAATCGTGGACACTTCAAGAAAAATGTTTGTCTTTGAATAGAGTAAGATTAGCAGTTTAGTATTAAAACATCCATGAAAAAACAGATTTATATGGAGAACATGATAAAGTACAATCATCTGAGGCCATATTGTATGTGTTAAGGTATATTTTTTAAATAAATATATTTTTTAAATAAATTATTTTTAGAAATTATGGTTTGTAACTTCACTACATTTTTAGCTGAAGTCTGTTCTTATACTGTACACATACTGTATGTATGGCATTCCTATCCTATTGGTTCTGGTGATAATGACATGAAGGAGGAGTATATGAGAAATAATGAGAATTTATCATTTCATTGCAATACATCAAAATCCTATTCTTATAAATATGTGTAGTATTATGTTACTGTCTGTTGAGTTGCTTTGAAAATGGCAGTATAAAAATAAATACAAATTTGAGTTACAACTCCAGAGCAACATAAACAGAGCTTGTTGGCCACGCCTGAGAGGGAAAGTCAATTCTAGTGTTGTAGAGGAGATTTGACAACCAGACACCAGCAGTGAGATCATTGAAGCTGTCTGTTGAGGCACAATGAGGGAGCAGATGTTTCTCACTGTCAGGTGTTCAGACACCAGTGTCTGATGTTACTCTTATATTTCTGGCAGGTTGCTTGTGATACAAATGTAATCACAGTCACTGCCTGTGTGTAATCAAAATGAATTAGCTTGACTTCCTTATGAATAAATCAACTCGCTTTTGAACCAAATTAATGATGAAGTGTTCAAGAGGTACAAATGACTTTTTTTCTTTAATCATAGTGATGTTCATCATTATGTACTAGAATGTGCATCATAACACCCAGACCCCTAAATAAAACCTCCTTTTCCCTAAGGAAAACAGGGGGTGTATCCATGGTGCGCTGGTGTTCGGGGGAGGTGTGGCTGAGGCAAACAATCCGAGGGAATCCAAGGCAAATCAGAGAGTGTAGCAAATGTCCAAGACCAGGTAATCCATCCTGACAGACAAACAGAGTTAAAAGCCGGAGCGGGGGAATAAAAAGGGGGTAACAGGACCAGACGCTCCAGTCCCAGTCCCAGATGGTCAGGACACTATGGTGAAGCCGATGCCATCGAGTCACTCCTGGACTCCTGGGTAGGCGGGCTTCCGGGCATCCATCTTCCAAAGCTGAGTCCAGATTGGCAGGAATGGCTCTTTTATAACACAGGGGGCAGGAACCGGAGGCAGGTGCAGGAGATAAGTACAAAACAAGGAAGGGCTGGAGCGTCCTTAAAGGAGGAGTTTACGATCATGACACATCCTTGCTCAGTATTAGGTTTTCACCTGAAGGTTATACATCCTGTTTTACTATGAGATTCTCTCTGCTGTCCCCTTTTGGCCCATGGACTTTTGCCTTGTCTTTTAACCACAATTTCTGGATTTTCCCTTGGATACTTATTGCTCCAAGACTTTTTGGCTTTTTGACCTATTGCTTGTTTGGACTTCAACCTTGTACTTCCCTGTTTCTTCTGCTTGCAGCTCTTTGAGTTCCCTGTATCTGCATAGGGTCCATCCCTGACTATAAGCCGCTCTCAGCGGAGCAGTATGGATAGAGGCAAAAATATACTGTAGAGGAAAACATGTTTTAATAAATTCAGTAATAGTGAATTAAAAATGAATAGAAAATTCACTCTTCTTTAGTGCCATGGTTCGAAGTCTAGAGCCACACTGAAGAAGTTTGACAGGAAGAGACTGAATGTCCTTAAGTGTTCCAGTCCCAGTCAAATCAAAGACTTGAATACCATAGAAAAGTGATGGAGAAGCCTGACAGCTGAAGTTCATAATCAACCCTCAACAAACCAAGTGAGGACTGAAGCAGCTTTCCCAGGAAGAATAAATACGATTTTACTACACCATCCTGCTGTACACATTGAGGGACATGCACTGTATCCAGGAATGTTGACAATAGTATTTATTGTTAAATTAGTTTCCAACAGTGATTGCCTTAGGGGAATGAATACTGATGCTTCAGTAAATTTCACAGTCTTTGGCATCTTCGAAGATTTACGCTGATATTTATCCTCCTACACCTACTGTATAACAGAGTTCTTTTGAAATGCAATGAAAAAAAGCACTTGAAAAATTACATTAGAGACATTACTTGGAATTCAACAAAAGCTGATATCATTGGCAGGAGGTACTGTACATGGTACTTTGCAGTACTACAGTTTTACTTGTACTTAATACTACTCATATGTATAAGTAGGAAAGCTTTGTGGTATGAAAAAAGCCTTAGGTTTTTTCAAATGTAAGAATATAATTATTTATTTCAGGCTTTAAAACCTAAAAATTGCTTGAATCACAAGACTAAACTACAATCAATAGACCAAAAACTCCTGAAAAAGATCAACTGTGTTTTATTATTACTTTGTCACTTTTTGTACTGTAAATCAATGATAGACTATATATTAAACTTTATGAATTGTCTGTACCTATATAGTTTGTTAGATTATTGTATTGACATGTTGTATCTTAACAAAAACATTCTGAATGTGGGAAATGGCCTAATTTACAGAAAGACCTTATTTCTTAAAAATGGCGAGATTAGAAACAGATGCCACAATATCAGAAAAAATGTGAAAATTTGTCTTGTACTGTATGTGAAATTAATAACTGTGCGTAAGAGTGGGGATTTCTTGTACACTAAATAACTGAATAACAGAATACAGTTTTAATATAAAAATATTGTATTTTCTCACTTTGTTAAATTTGTTTTTATGTTTGAATATGTGCTTGAAGCTTTTATTTTCCCCGTTGTTTGAAAATAGTATAAATATGAAATTATAGGATTCCTCTAATATTTTTCTTCAATGTTAATCAAACCCCACCTACTGTACAATATGTGGACTGGGGGCTCAGGATGAGCTGGGATATTACACAGGGTCACTATGAGCTCAGACGGTAGAGACAGTGAGAAACTGTAGGTGTGAGATGAGGACTTTAATAACATCACTGTTCTTTTTCACACAGACTGATTTTCAGATTTATAAAGCTGGGCTTTATGATCTTGTGTTTGAGCTTTCTTTCTGTTACAGAGTATAGGAATGATTATGATAAGAATTGAATTAATTGTATGAAATACATTATAGAATATGCAAACACAAATTTTAATATTATACCTAAAAAGGATTATTTTGTACGGAAACGTATTGCTGCAATCAAGGGGAAAAAATCTCACCCTTATCTTATAATTAATGATCTTGTAATTATGAATTAGTAATTCTCATGTACTTCATGTGATAACGCAATAGCACAGTTGTCATATAAAACCTATAATATTTCTACGTGCAGACTTACAGTTTAAAGCAGTGGAACTGATTGCAGATGTACATAACAGAACCAGCGTTGCTTTAATCTCTAAATCCCACACAAGTAGTCCTCATGCTTGTAATGATTCTGTTCATATTTGCTTAAAATGGCAATTTCATTATGACTAAACCCCAGTCAAATGTAGATCCATACAAATTCTGCAGCGCTGGATATTGAGACCATCAATAAACCGAAAGTGCCAGCCGAGCTCACTGTAGCTTCTAAATGTGTTCAGGGGAACAGGTTGTACATACACTGACGTAAGCATTGCTATTTCGTAATTACGAGAAAACTATCTCCTAATTACAAGATAACAAATGACCACGTAATTATGAAACACCTGTACTTTTCTCGCAATTACTGTTATGCTGGGCATGTGGGTGGAAACGGGGCATGGCGAAGTAATTATTTCCGGAGCCTGTTCAGCAGTGAAGACTAAGGAGTTTATTGGATGATGACAATGGGAAATAGAAGGAGGGATGGTGAACGGCTGAGATGCACAGATGAAGCAGGTAGGAAACGGCAGGCAGGAGAGATGTGCAGGAATGGCAGATGGGTCTGGGATGAGGTCAGGGCAGGTTGATAGATGATTAGCGGTGGCAAGGTCTGGGAACTGGAGCTGGGAGACCAGAAACTGGGGGAAAAAAAAAAACTGTAGTTACCTTCTGGAAACTGAAATAGAGAGCAAACAGACACTAGGGTTATTGACTCAATGTCTGAGCCCTGAGGAATACTTCTTCATGAAGCTGATAAGCCCAGCCTGATCTTGTTAGAGATGGTCCTGACGAGCTCCTTCCATGTGTGGAATGTGTCGTGGAATCGGAAGGAATAATTGTGGGAGCATTGGAACTCGTCAGCATATCACAATTATGAGATAAAGGGGCGTTTTTTTTCCCTTGGTGTCTGCAATGCACTTCCATACTTGTGTATTTTATATTTTGTTAAATTATTAAAATATTTTCATTTGGGGTATTTCAGTAATCCTTCTTCAGGTGCTTAGAAAGCAATGCAACCATTGGCACAGAAAAGACAAAGCCAACAATGAGAGAACTGAAGGGTGAGAACTGCAGGCTGTTCTGTTGGTTTTATCAAGTTGCTGTTGTACAGTGCAGGTAGCAGTGATCTGTCTCTCTCTTGTGATCAGCGTTGAAAACTGCAGTCTGTAACGATTGTCGTTAAATTTAACAATAAACACACCAGGAGAATGATCAAAACTTCTGTGTCTTCAGGCTACTGCTTCATCTGAATGTCATTTTAAAAGATCCTGTGTCCTGTGAACAGGCTAAGAAATAAAAAAATAGACTCTACAGCAGCTTTTGCTTTCTCTTCTCAGTGATTGAAGTTATCATTGGACTATAAACTAAAACTGTACATAATATTTAATATTGTTTAAAATGCTAAACAGCTATACTTTTATTTTATTTTTAATTGTAAAAATGTATAACATATTATTTATTTAGCTGTTAAATGTACAAATCATTCTTCATTTTTAATTTTCAGTTTCATTTAATAATGTGGATATATGTTTACCCAGTAATTTGATACTGACCCCCTGTACTGCTATCAGTACTTGGTACTGCTACCCAGTAATGTGGGTAAAAAAATTACTATAACATAAAAGTTTAATACATTATGTACAAACTTAGTTCTGTTCAGTTCACTTGTAGCAGCTCTACAGTTGTTCTCAATCTCAGTCCTCTGTGGTTTCTGTTTTTTAGTCAGAGCAGCTCCTGTAGAGTTGAGGGAGGTTTTTGTATAGACGTATATCAGTGCGTGTAAAGTAAGCCAGCAGCCATATCACCCTGCAACTCACAACTGGCAGCCCCACTGAAGTTAAGCAGGTGTGAGCCTGGTCAGTACCTGGAGGGGGGGCTCCTGGGGAAAAACTAAGGCTGCTGCTGGAAGAGGTATTAGTGGGGCCAGCAGGGGGTGCTCACCCTGTAGTCCATGTGGGTCCTAATGCCCCAGCATGGTGATGGGGACACTATACTGTAAACAGGTGCCGTCCTTCGGATGAGACGTAAAACTGAGGTCTTGACTCTCTGTGGTCATTAAAAAATCCCAGGGTGTTTTTTGAAAAAGAGTAGGGGTGTAACCCCGGTGTCCTGGCCAAATTTCCTATTGTCCCTTACCAATCATGGCCTCCTAATAATCCCCATCTATGAATTGGCTACATTACTCTGCTCTCCTCCCCACTGATAGCTGATGTGTGGGGAGCGTTCGGGCGCACTATGGCTGCCGTCGCATCATCCAGGTGGATGGTGCACATTGGTGGTGGTGGAGGGGAGTCCCTGTCATTACCTGTAAAGCACTTTGAGTGGAGTGTCCAGAAAAGCGCTATGTAAGTGTAAGCAATTATTATTATTATTATTATTATTATTAAGATGCTACTCTGCTGACAGTAATAATCTCCTGCATCTTCAGCCTGGACTCCATTGATTGTCAGTGTGAAGACTGTCCCAGAGTAACTGCCAGTGAATCGATCAGGAACCCCAGACTGAAGGCTTGTTGCAACAGAAATCAGGAGCTGTGGAGCGTGCCCAGGTTTCTGCAGGTACCATTGGATGATATTGCCAAAAGATTTACTGGCTGTACAGCTGATTGAGGCAGAACTTCCTGTGAGAACTGTCTGAGCTTGAGACTGAGTCAGAACAATCTGCCCACTGGACTCTGAAGAGGAAACATTTATAAATAAAGGAATATTAATAATTGTAATAAGCCTTTTAATGGTTTTAAATTCAGAATTCAGAATAAATCTCAGACATAGAAAGCAAGAATGATCTTTAATTCTCAAGTTGAGCAAAGAGCCCCAGTGTCCCCAGCAATATAATCAGTGGCATCATTGTCCTGTGTGTGTCAGTGACTCTGAAAGGGCTGAACAGTGACTGATCCACACTATGAGTATTGAAGTGTTTGGAGCAGTGAGGCGGCACAGGTATGCAAAGCTCCTTCCTGTATACAAATCCTGTCACAGACAGTTAGAAAAGGCCGGAGCTGGGAGAACAGGTGCAATCTGCAAGGGTTGGATCTGTTGTTATGTGTATATAATCTGTAGTGCATGTACTGCTAGATCAGTACTCTGACGTTAAACCTCTACCACATTTAGACTCTGCATATACACCTCTTAAAAACAACAGCCTTTCCTCTAAACATTCTGAAAACACTGATCCAGCAGAGACTCGCCTTCCCCTGGAAGTCCTCTTGCCAGCACTTGGGGATCCCAGTCCTCCGCTGGCCTTGCTACAGAACCTGCTATTCCTCTGTCTGTTTATTCCTGGTGAACTCTCCCCAGTGACCCTGCTGTCTCCTTTCCACACAGCTTCTCTCACGCTGGTCTCCCCACCTTCTCCACAGACAGGTCCCAGTCTGCAGACTGCAGCCTTCACTCGCTCCCAGCCCAGTCAGCCCTCACATCTCTCGCTCTCTGCTTCCTGCTTGCTGCCTCACCTCCATCTCATCTCTCTGATCTCCCAAAGATCCCTGCAGTCCTGCGCTTGGGGCTCAACCTTTCACTGCAGGGCTTAATAGCAGCTGCAGCATAACATACATGTACATGATGTACAACTTATTGATACAACACCACAACATGCATAATAAACGATAAATCTTAATAGAATATATTTGTGAAATGATCTGCTGTGATAAGAAAGATTGATCTTTCACTCAGGGATTACCAAGATAAGACTTGAAAACATCAGAGTTTATATATATCACATATGTTAATTCTAATGATCTCCTATCTTATAATATAGTGTAGATCGGCTATAAAGTGTTGTTGTAAACCTTGTAGGTTATATCAGTCTCAAGCAGTTAAATCACATTTATTCCTTCATACAAATAAATCTGTTTTCACTACCGTAAAACTATCAAATGTGTCAATACAAATTTTTGCATATTTACTTTTTATTTTGCATCTGAACTTCCTGAAGTTCTTATCGTGGAAAGGTGATCTATTTTGTAGGAGTTTGGAAAGATGTAATATTGTGGTTCGGAATCTTCCAGGATTTTCCACTTGTTATTTAAGATGCAGACCAGAAGATCGGGGTCCACATTTCAGGTGGGTTTTAACATGGCTTTAGGGATATGACTGCCAACTGTATATTGATTCATAGGAGTATTACTATATGATGACTGGCAAAGTGTTGTTGAGTACTGTGTCTTTTTTCCTTTAGTTCCTTCTCTTTAAGTGCTCTTTCTGTCCCTCTATTCCAGTTGTGGGCCAGACTGCACACATCCATTCTAACTGTGTGGTAATTGATGAGCACCCAGGCATCTAGACAAACTGTATGATTCTAAATGTGAAGAAGCTTCTGCTTTGCTTATTGTACTAATAAAGATAATATTTTTAATCATTCTCAATCAGAGCAATCCAATTGTTCATTATGATATCAATGATGTGTTTTCAAATTATTATTAGACTATGTTAATTAGCAGATTCTATTAGAATATCCCTTACTACCAAACTTCTATTAACTTTTTATTTCTGTATTTTGATTGCTCCAAAATACTAGTTTCTGAATTCCCTTCCACTCACCAGATATTCTATAAATACCAGTGTCTCGCATCTGAAGTTAGAGAAATTATTTTTAATAAAAAGTCAGTCTTAATTGCAATTTCCTCATACAATGTTTCTGATAGCACAGTCTGATGATTTTTATTTTTGTTTGTATATCATCATACTTGTTTAATTAGTCTGTTGATTCAATTTTTTGTATGTGAGCTTTTTGGATGATCATGTTCTTTCTACATTGAAAAAGAAGTATCAGAAACATTCTCTTAATTTTCTAATTATCTTTGTGTGCCTTGAGCAAGCAGAAAGGGCACAAGAATGTAGCTGAAAAGGCCCCTGTCTTTAGCTCTATATGGCTCTCATGCTGTGATCTCAGCCACAGAGTGACCTGGTGCTCTTTGTGTGTGGGGAAGTGAGGGAGATGGGTTTGTCTTTCACAGGACAGTGATGACCCAGTACTCTCCATGATGGATGTTTGCTGCTGGTGGCTGGATGTCTAGCAGAGAGTCATCTGGACATGATCATAAGGTCCAAGGTCACTGTTCATCACCCAGAGGAAGATCCACCAGTGGAAGATCTGTAGGGTGGTACCAGAACCAAAGCTGACAGCATCTCAGCCAATCATCAGCTCTGATGTACAGAATTCTGTCCAAGATATTCTTACTTGTGTTCAAGAAATCTTGTGTTCGTGATCCAACTGTTATGTTTGCTGGCTATTTTGAAATAAGACAATTGCACTCTTTCTTTTTGTCGACATGTTGAATGTCCGAATATATTAAGAAATAAGCTGTAGCCGAGACAAACTGATTTCTCCCACCTGTCTACCTTGTGGCCAGACCCAGGAAATCAAACTGTGTAAGAACTTTGTTTTTAAAGACTGAAGTTCAGCAAGACATGGTTATCCACAGGTGAACCCAGCTGCCTGTCTGACTGCGTTTCCACAGCAACTGGCTGGACTGGTAGAACTAGCCAGCTCCACAGTGCCCCCTCTGCTGTGAAAATTGACCTCGGCGTGAGTATTTGTGTTTGTGTGTCTGTCTGCCCCAAAGCCTCATTGTCAAAATGATTTAAATGAGAAATAGAATAATCACAGTTTCTTGAACACCGTGACTGTGTTAAATTATCTCTTTCAGTAGTATAATAAACTTGAAAGTGCACCTGCAGTAGGTCCCAGCTTTAGCAGTGCAGTCACTGTGCAGTCCTGCTGAGGGAGGTTTTTGTACGGCTGTGTAACACTGTGTGAACACATAGGTACTGCTTGGATAGTGGAAACTCTGACAGTAATAATCTGCTGCATCTTCAGCCTGGACTCCTGTGATGGTCAGAGTGAAGTCAGTCCCAGATCCACTGCCACTGAAACGCTCTGGGATCCCAGTCTGACGGGTAGTTGCAAGATAGATCAGGAGTTTAGGAGCTTCTCCAGCTTTCTGTTGGTACCAGGCTAGGCGGTTATTACTGTACACTGCAGGACTGGTCTTACAGCTCACAGTGACTGTCTGTCCAGAGAGAACAGATTTCACTGTTGGAGTCTGAGTCACAGTAACCTGTCCACTGGATTCTGTAAACAAGACAAAACACAGGGAATTTAATTTCTTTTAGCTATTTTACTCTGTTCTGTAAAACTTGTTTACATAATATACTAACAGCGACAGTATATACTCCACAAATCAAAATATATCTTAAAGTCAACACCTAGCCCAATAATTAATTATAATACACACTTTTTACAAATATATTTGCCTCTGAAAACACAATTAAAATTTAAGATTTATTCTAAATTTATTCAGTTCTTTCAACTTTAACTTTAAAAGGTTAATGTTGTGAAATTAATGTTAATAAAATAAATATAATAGAATTAGATAAGTATTTTCTTTAATCCTCACCCTGAGCAAAGAGCCCCAGTGTCCCCAGCAGTAGAATCAGTGGCATCATTGTCCTGTGTGTCAGTGACTCTGAAAGGGCTGAACAGTGACTGATCCACACTGTGAGTCTTAAAGTGTTTGGAGCAGTGAGGTGGAACAGGTATGCAAAGTTCCTTCCTGTATGCAAATCCCATCACAGACAGAAAAGGCCTGAGCTGAGAGAACAGCCTGGTCTCCAGTGATTATCAGTGTAAAGGCTGGTCCAGACTCACCACCAGTAAATCAATCAGGAAACCCAGACAGATGGGCTGTATGCAATATGGATTCTACTCTAGTGCGCAGAGATATCTACACAATTCACACTATCTGACCCAAACCACACTTTATACCCAATCTTTTTTTTAAAATGCTTTCTTCTGTTTCTCTCATTTCATCTTAATTCTGAATCTTTATACACACGTGCCTCTTTTTTAATGAGTCAGCATCTCTGCAGGATAGAGTAGAATCCAATCTTCCCACAATAATAATCTTCTACATTTTCAGCCTGGACTCCAGTTATTTTCAGTGTAAAGGCTGTTCCAGACCCACTGCCATTGAATCGCATCAAGAACCCCAGATTTATGGGTTGTAAGCAATATGGATTCTACTCAAGTCCATAGAGCCTGTAGGTATGCAATATGTTTAGTTACAATCTAGGTCCTGGAGATTGGTAGCAGGATGAGCCGTCAGGTGGGAACGCAGGTGCAGGAGTTTACCAGGGTGTCAGCAAGGTAAGTGTAGGGAGCTCCAGCTGAGAGATGTGGAAGACAGGCTGATACTGTGCTGAAAGCAGGCTGATAGTTGAGGGGAAGGGCAGGTGGCAGAGCAGAGACACTCTGGGGTAAGACAGACAATGGAGCTGCTGAGCAGGAGCTGTCTGGTTGCTTAGTGAATAAGAATGGAAACTGCAGTAGGAAGCACAGCAGCTGAACAAGAAGCTGTGCACATGTGGAGAAAAAAAAAGTCTCTGCTAGTTCAATGCTATTATTATTATTCTGTCTGAAATACCCTATTGATATTTGGTGCAGCCTGGCTCCCCTCAGTTTGCTATTGCCCTTCTGCCCAAGACATTCAGACACCCTCAGCATGATCATTCACTGATGGACCTGATAACATCCTAATCAGTCCTCAGCTGTGATTTCATACCTTAAAATATAGCCACCAACTCATTTCATTGGTAAACTCACTGGCCACACTTCTATCTCTGACTAACTTGGCAAATTGGACTTTACCAACCACGTGACTGCAACAGTCCAGATCAGGACTTAACTTTTCTCCAAGACATACTGTAAGACCCAGACAGTGAGTCACTAAGGTAAAGAATTCTGCCCGAGATATTCTTCCTACAACACATGAAATCTTACAGTATATTTCGCAAACCAATTGTTAATTTTTGATTGATGAAACTAAGGCAGTTGGACTCCTTTTGTCAGCATTCTGAATATCCAGACAAACCTGTATTCAGTTATCTTCCTTGAGGCTGTATCCAAACGGTTAACTGTGACCAGCATATTTTAAGTGGGTTCTTTAAGGTATGCCTATAAGGAGCAGAGGATGAGACACAATCAGCTGAGCCCTTATTCCAGTCAACATACCTGGAATGGAGTGGAGTGTGGTGAGTCTGGTTAAAGCAGCATATGGCTCTGTGTGTTCAGACATACTGTAGCAGGACTGTAGGATTAAAGCTTAAAATGTAAGTTGCTATTATAAGACATCAGTTAACTTCTTCTTAATGTTCAGTGACACCGATGATTAAGTCCCTCCTCAATTCCTGCACTTTGTACAGTATGTTGGGCTGGAGAGCAGCACATTGAACAGAACATCTCTGACTTCAGGAATTGACTCTGGGGGAGTTTGCCCTCTGGTGGCACCAAAGTGATTTTACTTTTCTGTGAAAAGAAATTGGGAAAACTGTGAAACAGTACATTGAATGTACAGTACTTTTCTAAGCCAATATCATTTTCCATCTCCAGAACTCACTGACCTTGTGCAAAACCTGAAAACCGTCAGAGAGCCAAACATTCCCTTGTAGCACCAGTTGTGTTTCCTGCTTTTAAAGAGGTTATTTTTCCAAACACTACAATCCCCCTGAAGCACCTCAAATCCAGTACAGAACAGGCTCTTTGTGGGTCCTGGCAGGAAAATAGAGTATCATCCTGGTTTCTTACTAAATACAATCATATTAAAAATTATACATACTGGAGATCATCGGATTTGTAATAGGTTTCAGATCTGTACATTATTTTGGAGTTTCACTCTGATGCCTGAAATGCAACCAATTGGATCTGTAAAAGGAAAAACCTCTCTGGGTGTGTCTGTTACCTTGTCTGTCTCCAAAGTGGTTCATAACGTGTCACTCCCACTGTGGGCGTGTCTGATACCACATCACTCCCACCTAACTATTCATCTTCAATTAATCAACTAGTAGGAGCTGTTCAATCAGAATAAAAAGCTGACAAATTAAAAACAGGTTGTGTAAAGTGTGAATGAATATCACAACTGAAGTGTGATAAAAGTGTAAACAAGCAAGAATATCAATGAAGTTATGAAAATGCACTGGAGGAGCAGAGCTCAGCTGGAATGAAAACCAGCAGACTGTGTTCCTGCAGCCCCAGGGCTGGGAGCCACTGCTCTGGATTTATTTTCACGTCCAGGGAAATTTGAGACTGACTCTCAGTGAGACTCTGATCTCTGGAGTGATCTCTACAGACCTCCAGCCTGTAGAGATCATTGTGCTTTGGAAAGAAGAGCCCAGAGGCCCTGCAGATTTTTTTAAAGCTCCGTCTTTATACATGGAACGGCTTCGGCAGATACTTTGTCGTTCACATGCCGGGCCGCCCTCACAGCAGACTTCCTGGACATCTCAATCCCTGTGTGTAGCAGGGCGGTGTGTTCCCCCAATAAGCAGACTCTATGAAAGGGCACGAGCAGGTCCTGGTGATAATCCATCAGCTGGAAGGGTGTGAAGAGCACAAAGGCACCCAGGCTGGACTCATCCAGGCTCCACTTTTTCACCAGCCCGCCTTCGTACAGAGCGCGGATGCCCTTGCTGTGGATGGTGGCCAGGTCGCTCAGCGCTGCCTTCTGACAGGCCTCGTCGCTCATCCCCAGGAAGAACAGGGACTCGTACGACCAGGTGTGAGACACCAGACCAGCCCGACCCGGTCTCAAGCGCTTCGCTAACGTAGTAGAAAAAGATCGACGGGAGATCCGTGATGGACTTGCCCCTATGGATCCCTTCCTTCTCCCAGAACTCCTCCTTGAAGATCAGGAAGAGTTCAGTCCAGCTCTAATAGTGGACGCTCTGCAGGGTCTCTTCCTTGTGCAAGGAGAGAGGGGGGTTAAATCTGATTTATATAACAGGTCAGCTGGTGAGCAGCAGGCAGGAGCAGCAAACAGGCAAATCACAGTCAAGAACTGAAGTCAGGAAACAATCGCAGCTCGGAGCTGGAGAGACACAGCAAAGGAACAAGGAAATATCTGAAAGTCAAGGTCTAGAGAAGCAGTCCAAGTACACAGCAGAGTGAAACACAAGGAAAGTGCAAAGCTCAAATTGAGACAAATTTGATCGATAGTCCAAGGAGAAACTCAGATATAGCCAGGAACAAGGTAGTGGCTCAGAAATGAAGCTCTAAACCACAGTCCAGAGCAGAGCTCACTTAGACTTTAAATAGTCTAAGCCTTCTTTACCAGGAGACGGGGAGGATGTGGTGATTCACAGGTGAAGCCTGCTTCCTGTCCGACTGTGGCAACCAGCTGACTTGAAGAACTGCCAGCTCCACAGCACCCCCGCGAGGTCGGCAGAGACAACTGGTACATTGTACTAACAGCCAGACCCAGACACCACAGTGTTCCTGAGCTGATAAAACTGCAGATTTCTTTAGTTTCTTCTAAAGTTTAAGAAATAAAAACTATCCCAATCCAACTATCTCTAAAACAGACCAGTGGTGTTTCATTACTACCAGGAGATATAATCTTACACTTACAATGTATCTTTGAAGTATTCAACTGTAAACAGAGGAGGATAAAGACTTTAAAGAAATATAAAAAATAGGGTTTTTCAAAATGTTTTTTTCCCCCGCAAAAAAAGCTCTACAGTCTGGTATTGAGCTCACGTGTCATTCTGTGAGCAGTGTGATTAAAAATACAGTTTGTAGGAATGATTTCTTGAGTTCTGGCATTGCTGCCTGGCAGCACTGGGGCACTGGATTCAATTCCCCGGGTGCTAACTGTGTGGAGTTTGCATGTTCTCCCTGTGTTTGGTGGGATTTGTCCAGGTGCACTGGTCTCCTCCCACAGTCCGAAGACATGCTGGTAGAATTACTGGCTACTGAGGAAATTGACCCCACTGTGAGTGGGTGTGTTTTTGTCTGTCTGCCCTGCAATGGACTGGCTTCACATCCAGAGTGTATCCTGCCTTTTGCACCCTTTGTGATTAATTCAAGTAATGAAGCATCATATTGTATTCTGGATATATGTGTTACTTATGTTTTTCTTTCTCTTCCTATATCTATGTTTTTAATTTCAAACACAACAGGTGCAGGAAAATAAAACCCCTTGAATATCAGAGATGGCAGATATAATCAATATCTCTCTCTCCTGCCGCACAGTCGAACTGATTCAAATAAGAAACAATTAATCACAGTTCTTTGAATACTGTAACTTTTTGAAAAGATCTCTTATAGTACTAAAATAAACATGTAAGTGCACCTGCAGTGCTGTAGGTCTCAGCTGCAGCAGTGCAGTCACTGTACATTGCTGCTGAGGGAGGTTTTTGTACGGCTGTGTAACACTGTGTGAACACCCAGTTACTGTTGGGGTAGTGTAAACTCTGACAGTAATAATCTGCTGCATCTTCAGCTTGGACTCCTGTGATGGTCAGAGTGAAGTCAGTCCCAGATCCACTGCCACTGAAACGCTCTGGGATCCCAGTCTGACAGGTAGTTGCTCTATAGATCAGGAGCTTAGGAGCTTCTCCAGCTTTCTGTTGGTACCAGGACTGGTCTTACAGCTCACAGTGACTGTCTGTCCAGGGAGAACAGTTTTCACTGCTGGAGTCTGAGTCACAGTAATCTGTCCACTGGATTCTGAAAACAAGACAAAACAAAGGAAATGCAGGAATTCAAGAACTAGAATGCTTTAATTTATTTTAGCTATTTTTACATTTCTGTAAAGCTTGTACATAATATGTTAATAGCCATATCTTCCATCACCAATTAAAAATGTTTAAGACAACAACTAGCGAAGTATTAAATTATACCTTGAACAAAGATGAGAAGAGTCCAGATGAAGATGGTGATGAAGGTCATTGTTACTGTGGGTTCTGTTGCCATTAAAGGCAGCTCTCAGTCATGAAGTGTTAAACTCACAGGACTATAAACACTCCTAGAGCACTGAAGCATGTGGTGCCAATGCAAAGTGTCTCTTCTATGCAAATTGTCTTTCTGTGTCTGTAGAAAATGGAGAAGAGCAGCTGCTGTAGTTGTTAATGAAAACAGTGTGGCTCTGGTATGCAAAGCACTTTCTTCTCCTGTATATAAATCCTGTGCCAGAGCTGCCATTGTGATCTGAGCAGTGAGCAGAGGTAGGACTTGAAAATGGATGGATAGTTTTCCTCTGCTTCCATCATTCATTAATCACAGGGTTTTGAAAGATGAGAGAGAGGGGCTTTCTGTCTGATCACTGACTTAATTTAAAAGAGACATTGAGCAACAGGAGACCCCAGTCAGTGAGGGCCAGGGAGAGATCACATCATCTCACTCTGTACAATATCTCCCTCTGCTGGGGACTGTGGGGAGAGCATTATCATTACAACCCTGCTCTCCTCACGATCTCAACCCGGGAGGATGAATTTCTCACACAGCCTGCTCTCAGCCTCCAGGGGACAGCAGCTCCCTGTAGAAGAGAGCAGGGACTTGTAGCCTCCAGTCGACAGCAAAGGGAGGCTACGCTGAGGGGGCTGTACTTTCCACTTGCTGGAGGGTAGAATTCACACTTTCACACACCGGTCTGCTGAAGTGGTTTCGTTATATACAGAAAATTCAAGATGGAGGTTGGTGTTGGGTTTTGAAGAGCCTCCAGAGGAAAGATTTGCTTTAATAAAACTCCTTGCACTGTAATTATTCTGCAATTCCAAGTTTTAATGTGCCGAGGCCGCATGAACCGCATGTCACGAACCGTATTCCCGCGTGCACCTCTCGCCGTCAACACCTGCGCACTAGTTTAGCTATTATCACTTCTCACACCTTTTCCTATTTATACCCTCTCATTCCTCTCAGTCCCCGCTTACTGTTGAGCTCGACTTTTGACTTTCTCTTGTGCACATACCTTTCTGACCTGACTTCTGGATATCCGGCCCCGTTCAATCTTTGGCTTCGACTTCGTCTCCGTCTAGTGTCTTTTGGATTTGGATACCTTTCTGACCTGACTTCTGGATACCCGACCCTGTTCAATTTCTGGCTTCGACTTCGTCTCTGTCTAATATCTTTTGGATTTGGATACTCTTGACCTGACACTCTGGAAACCCGACCCAGCCTTCCTACCCCGACCTCGTATTCTTCCTTTCGATTCTGGGATTTGGACGCCAAACTCATTCAAACTACTCTCTCATCACCGCATAGGGTCCAAGCAGTTATTCTCACACGTCGCTAGTGACAACATTGACACCGCAAGTATTTACAGTAGGTTGAAGCAGATATTTTTTTATAGCCAATCACATTATAAATCATAATTCAGCAACAATGATTTTATACAAAGTTGCAGCTTTTTTATTATATCAGCGTTATTTAGTTAGCAGGGTATTTTTTAATCAATGCGTTTTTCCTTGTTCCTGTCAGCTTGTAATGCTCTAATTGTCTTTATGCTTTCTCTAAGGAATGTAACTACTTAATGTTTGTACAGTATCTTGTGACAGATGGATCTTGTGGTAGTTTGGGAATAATCTCTATGAAAAAGATTACTTTAAGCCTGTCTGTTGAATCTGTCTGTACCGATCACAGCAGAACAAAAGAGATGTGCTGAAGTCAGAGGAACTAATCTAGGATAAACTGTGGCAAAGAGTGAAAGATGAACACAAAGCTTAACAAAGCAGAAAAATGTTCAAAATACTGTGGAAACATACAGTATGTGATCTTTCAGAAAGTGTTTTTATTTAATAGAATATGGAAATTATAATATCTCTGCTTTCCCAGGAAATGGAGGTATTAGTAATGTAAAATGAGGACTTAGACATCCTACCAAGTATTTTACTTGCTGTAATTACACATACAGTACAGTAGTGTAGTGATAATATTTTACTGCACTCAATGGGTAGAAAAAAGCTATTATTCTTGGCACTTCAGATTGTGTATGACTCTTCCAGGCTGTATTAAGATTAATGTTGTTTTGAAGCTGAGGTAACCAACTGCAATTCTTTGTGCTGGAAGTGACTCAGCAGAGTTACCAGCAGTGGCAGGAAATGGTAGGAGAATTGAAGGAGAGTCTTCAGTCTGTTCACTTGTATTTCAGATGCAGTATATACAGTACCTTATTATACACAACTAAGACTCACATCACATACATTACAATCCACAGGGAGTTCTGGGATAAATAAACCTTTATAGTTTTGCATTTAGATAAAAAAATAAAGATTTACTTTAAAAGTAATATGTGTCATTGGATTTCTTGTTCAATTAGCAGGAAAATATTGTGATTGCACAAAGACAAAGTAAAATACAACAGAAATGCCGACAGTGGAGCACGGAAGCGTACGGAGGCTTATTATTATAAAATATCTCATTTATACAAGATAGCATTGCAGAAAAGTATCTCATATATAAGAGGCATGTATTGCGTTTACACAAGTTAATTTGTGGACAATGGTGCCTACTATATTAATACTGTAACACTTACGGCCGACAGGTACTGTGTAAGAGCCGGCTTACCAGAGCAGGTGACCTCACCGCCCTTCCCAGTAATAGCAGGACCACAGCCCGTGGGCTGTGGAGAGATCTCTCTTTGGGTCACCGGGCTGGGTCCCTGCTGAGTGATGCGGGAGTCCCGGGTTTGAGGCCCTGACGGTGGGGGGCTGACCTAATGCGGCAAGGGCGCCCGCCTGAGCCCCCGTTGCGTTACAATACTGTAAATTGCACTGTACTGCATATTGTAACGAGACGGGGTCAGCGAGCATGGAGACAGGAACTCGGGCTCATTTAAAACCACAGCGCTTTATAGTTGGACGTGCGTCCAGCTCCAGCAACAGAGAAAGGGAATAAAGAGAGAAACAGGGTACAACACACTGGGGTCATTTCGTGTACAGTACGTGGTATACAGTGCCTTGCAAAAGTATTCGGCCCCCTTGAACTTTTCAACCTTTTGCCACATTTCAGGCTTCAAACATAAAGATATAAATTTTTTATTTTATGTGAAGAATCACCAACAAGTGGGACACAATTGTGAAGTGGAACTAAATCTATTGGATTTTTGAAACTTTTTTAACTAATAAAAAAAATGAAAAGTGGGGCGTGCAAAATTATTCGGCCCCCTTGCGTTAATACTTTGTAGAGCCACCTTTTGCTGCGATTACAGCTGCATGTCGCTTGGGGTATGTCTCTATCAGTTTTGCACATCGAGAGACTGAAATTCTTGCCCATTCTTCCTTGCAAAACAGCTCAAGCTCAGTGAGGTTGGATGGAGAGCGTTTGTGAACAGCAGTTTTCAGCTCTTTCCACAGATTCTCGATTGGATTCAGGTCTGGACTTTGACTTGGCCATTCAAACACCTGGATACGTTTATTTGTGAACCATTCCTTTGTAGATTTTGCTGTATGTTTGGGATCATTGTCTTGTTGGAAGATAAATCTCCGTCCCAGTTTCAGGTCTTTTGCAGACTCCAACAGGTTTTCATCCAGAATGGTCCTGTATTTGGCTGCATCCATCTTCCCCTCAATTTTAACCATCTTCCCTGTCCCTGCTGAAGAAAAGCAGGCCCAAACCATGATGCTGCCACCACCATGTTTGACAGTGGGGATGGTGTGTTGAGGGTGATGAGCTGTGTTGCTTTTACGCCAAACATATCGTTTTGCATTGTGGCCAAAAAGTTCGATTTTGGTTTCATCTGACCATAGCACCTTCTTCCACATGTTTGGGGTGTCTCCCAGGTGGCTTGTGGCAAACTTTAGACGAGACTTTTTATGGATATCTTTGAGAAATGGCTTTCTTCTTGCCACTCTTCCATAAAGGCCAGATTTGTGCAGTGTAAGACTGATTGTTGTCCTATGGACAGACTCTCCCACCTCAGCTGTAGTTTTCTGCAGTTCATCCAGAGTGATCATGGGCCTCTTGGCTGCATCTCTGATCAGTCTTCTCCTTGTCTGAGCTGAAAGTTTAGAGGGACGGCCAGGTCTTGGTAGATTTGCAGTGGTCTGATACTCCTTCCATTTCAAGATGATCGCTTGCACAGTGCTCCTTGGGATGTTTGAAGCTTGGGAAATCTTTTTGTATCCAAATCCGGCTTTAAACTTCTCCACAACAGTATTACGGACCTGCCTGGTGTGTTCCTTGGTCTTCATGATGCTCTCTGCGCTTTCAACAGAACCTTGAGACTATCACAGAGCAGGTGCATTTATACAGAGACTTGATTACACACAGGTGGATTCTATTTATCACCATCAGTCATTTAGGACAACATTGGATCATTCAGAGATCCTCGCTGAACTTCTGGAGTGAGTTTGCTGCACTGAAAGTAAAGGGGCCGAATAATTTTGCACGCCCCACTTTTCATTTTTTTATTAGTTAAAAAAGTTTCAAAAATCCAATAGATTTCGTTCCACTTCACAATTGTGTCCCACTTGTTGGTGATTCTTCACATAAAATAAAAAATTTATATCTTTATGTTTGAAGCCTGAAATGTGGCAAAAGGTTGAAAAGTTCAAGGGGGCCGAATACTTTCGCAAGGTACTGTAGAGTGATAAGTGGGTACAGATATAGAAGGGGCTGCAAAACCGGGATAACTATTTACAGGAACTCCGACAGCCTATCTAGGGTGTACACCCGTTCAGAATGGTCAGCGGCACTGGCCAGTGGCTGTCCTAGTCCCCGCCCTGACCACTACCACTACTCCCGTCCTGCCCCTCGCCGCGCACCCCAGCCAGGCGCTCTTCGGCCGCAACGCCAGGCGAGGACGCCACACTATGAAATAATATTGTCCCCTGCAAAGTAGCATTGACTTAAACAACAGCAGAATATTTCCACTCTCCTCTTTTCGGGAAAAAAAAATAAAGTAACACGTGTTCTGTCTTTTGTATACATGAAGTACAACGCCGTGTCAGTAAATACGGAAGCGCATTGCTGCCACCAAGGGTAAAATAATCGCCCTTTCTACGAGATTACAAGATAGCAATGATTACTTCAGTGTATACACAACCTGTTGTGTTGTTCACTGAACGCATATAAAAGCTACCGCTTAGAGCTTGGCTGGCACTTTCGGTTTAATGATCATGTCAATGTCTGGCGCTACAGAATTAGTACGGATTTACTTCCGGCTGGGGTTTAGTCATAATGAAGTCTTGCAATTGTGAGCAAATATGAACAGAATCATTATAAGCATTAGGACCAGGTGTGTGGGATTTAGAGATCAAAGCAATGATGGCTCCGTTATGAACAGTTACACGTGCAATCAGCTCCACTGCTTAAAACTGTAAGTCCGCACGGAGCGATAGAGGTATTACAGTATATGGCGATCGTGCTGTCGCATGATCACATAGAGTACGCGAGAATTACTATCTCGTACGAGAAAATTCCTTATCGAGGATTTTGTTTTCTTTAGTGGCAGCAATGCGCTTCCGTAAGTAAGCATTCCCAGGTTAAACGCTTATCGTTTTCACCGTTTCTGTGAGAAGAGACGTCACGGCTTTCCAAACTTTCAGTATGTTCTTCTTGATGTGAAGCTGCAGAAACATGTCCTGTACATAGGTTGTACATTGCCTCCTCTTTAAACATTGAACGCAATACATTCACTTGACTTGATAGTAAGATTTATGCCAAGTGTTATCGCTGGAAACAGTAAACGGAACGCCAGCCGTGTGCAAGCTGTAATACGGGTTGTGTGCCGTCCTGGAATTTGTCTTTTTCAAAAAGTTTTTGTTTGGCATCACCCTGTCTCTGTACACATGCACAAATACTGTGTCCCATCAAAATGCACTTTTCCTGCATTTTGCTGTGTAAATCCAAATTCAAATTCATTTGATGTCAGCATACTGTAGTCTAAAAGCTTTTAATAATTATTATTACTGCTCCTCTTATGTGACACTTGTCTCAGTGAGTGAGAACAGTGCTGCTCTTTCATTTCACCCTGCGTGTCCAACAGATTGTTTCATCCTATCAATACAGCCTCTCCTAAGAATCCAGTCTGCCTGATACTGAGATACCTTACCTGTGAACCTATCTTGCTGCCTCACACCTCTTCTTTGTACTTCGGGATGTTCACCAGTTTCACTCTGTTTCATCAGTTTCTGTATATGATGCACTGAAAGTATTGAAATAAGAACAGCATTTGAATCTGCAGCTCATAACAATAAAAAAAAACTTGCAGTACAATAATTATACTTTAAGATTACAGTTGAGAGGGTATCTTTGAAACATACCCTCAATAAGAGTGATATGCTGCCAAGGTCTGGCAAGATTATTATCTCTGAGTGAACATATGTGTTTTCTTGTAAGTAGAGAATTGTTGGAGAATATGGGCCTGTGCAGCTACACAACCCTTCCATGAGTTCACGAGCCCCGGTTCTGAGCTGTAAAATCCCTTCACACTCACAGGGAAAGGCTGAATGTGGGAGGTGTCTGCAGAGGATTTCTGGGTTCTCAATGTGCTTCAGACATTCAGAGCTCAACTCAATATTAGTTTTCTTTACTGTTTTGTATTAACAGTATCACTCTGAGCACAATCTAACCTGGTTCATGATCCCTGCAGGTATTGTTTTACAACAAGAATAACATACTGTGCATTTGGAAAGCCATGTCATTTCTACTTGTCACAGAAACTGCGACAAACACGCGTTTAAAGTTTGGCATGAAAGTGATTTTGTTTTCAATGATAATACATGTATTGGAACCTCTTCATTACGAATACAGACTTACTCTATACATACAGTACTTGTCTTGTCACCTGGAAATGCAGCCTGAAAAATCATTCCTATCCATCGTGATTCAAAATGAAGTTTATGCCCCTCTTAAATCCTTAGATTAAATGATCTTCTTAGCACCAGTTGAGTTCCTGTTTTATTTTATTTTTTTCCATGATGTTCCCCTTGAAGCATCTCCAGGAGATAAACATGCTCCATTGTTGTCCTGACATTAAAATAAATAATCACCCTGGTTTCAAGCAAGATATAATCATATTAAAATAGAAAAAAGAGACATACTGTAGCTCCTCCAATCTCTATAAATGACTACTACAGCATTTGAGAATTCAATAGCCTAGTAATAGCATGTCTTCAGCCCCTCTCTATAATATTTGTAGATTTCCATGAACGTATCTACATTGTCACACCTGAAGAAGGCTCCAGAATCAGAATCATTTTTATTTGCCAGTACGTATCAGGTACAGGAATTTGCCTTAGCACTTTTGGAACCTGCTCACACCAAAAGCACACAGGAGCATTAACTTTACTGAAATATTTAATTGGACAGTATACAAGAGATGGGGAGACACAAAAACACAATCACACTATGTGCTCACATTACAGTTCAGATGTGCAGAAACATGTAGACATCACAGTTATATATAAGACACAGTGCATTTCACATTTTGCAGTACAGTGCTAATGTACAAAAACAATAGACAATTTCAGACCATATACAAGAGTACGATCTGAGGAGTAAGGTGCAATAGTGATAACATATTGGAAGACATACCAGTTCTTAGGTGCAAAACTTACAATATGTATGAAGCAAGTTGGCAATAATAATAGTTGAAGTTTTTCAGCTGGAATGGGGGATTCACATGAGCAACGGCTTCAGCAGCCGCTTTGTCGTTCTCACGCCAGACCTCCCTCATGGCGGACTTCCTGCACGTCTCGATCCACACATGGTGTTACAACCCCAAGTGTCTAGGGGTAAAGGGGTGTAACATTTAGGATAGTTTTTGGATACAGGTGGGTTCTGGTAAGGGACTTTGGAAGCGTGACAACAAGTGTTGGTGCAAAAGTGATTTATTTTAAGGTGAATAAGTGACTGGTACTGTACATAATAGGACACAATAACACACAGTGAGAGGGAACTAGAGTGGTGCCAAAGGAAAGAAAATAACAAACAAAATGGAGCTGGCTAAGAAAGTGAGGGAAAGCTGACCTAAATACAAAAGAAAACCCAAAACACTTGGTCTTTGGCATCTTCAATCACCCTAGCTAACCTTCACTGACTACCCAAAACCACCCATACTAAACTAATGAGACTAATACAAAAATCAACTACGTGTGTAGAATGTACCCGACAACCCAAACTAACCCTATACACAAAAGTTCACACAAATACACAAGTGAACTACGAATACAAACGAGAGTAGACACAAATAACACAGTAAAAAAGAACACAGAGGTTGATACAATATGTCTGGACAAGGTAATGGCTAAATACAGGATAAACACACAAACAAACGAAAGTACAAAGAGACGAATACAAACCAACAAAAGCCGAAGCTATACGAAAACACACACATACACGAGGCGAAACGAAGCCGAAGCAAAACCAAAAGCAAAGCGGGACCTAAGTCAAACAAAAGGCCCATTCATTCAGAAAACCTCCAAGTTATATACTAAATAAGCTGCACTCTGATTGGCCGAGAAGCTGAATGTTGATGACGTCATACGGAAACAATGGTGTAATGATGATCTAAAGGGGGAAGGAGAACAATCAAGGTCAGGAAGTGTGGAACATAGCAACAAAACACACATGGACCACACACTGGGACGTAACACATGGGCAGGGCAGTATGCTCCCCCATGAAGCAGACTCTCTGAAAGGGCACAAGCAGGTCCTGGTGATAATCCGTCAGCTGGAAGGGCGTGAAGAGCGAAAAGACACCCAGGCTGGACTCATCCAGGCTCCACTTCTTCACCAGCCCACCTTCGTACAGAGCGCAGGTGCCCTCGCCATGGATGGCGGCCCGGTCGCTCAGCACCAGCTCCTGGGAGGCCTCGCCGCTCCTCACCAGGAAGAACAGGGACTCGTCCGACCAGCTGTGAGATGCCAGACCAGCCTGTCCCCGCTCTCGAGTGCTCGGGTAGTAAATTAAGATCGACAGGCGATCCATGACAGACTTGTCCGCGGATCCCTTCCTTCTCCTAGAACCGTTCCTTGAAGAGCAGGAAGAGTTCAGTCCAGCTGTCGTAGTGGACACTCCGCAAGCCCTCTCTCTTGCGCAGGGGCAGCGGGGGGTTAAATCTGACTTGTATGAGGGTCCCATAACTATGACATGGAATCTACGCAAAGAGAAACAAGACTTATGGGTGTAATGAGGCTGTTTAAGGTGGAACTGTAACAGTGGTGTTACGAAACGTTTTTCAGGACCCTATGCAGACAGCAGAATTCGGAAGTGAGTGAAACAAACACAGGGAGGAGACAAGGAACTGGGCTGGTAGACAAACAGGGGGGCGTGACGAGTGTGCACTGGTGCTCGGGGGGGGTGTGGTCCAAGCGAACAAATCCGAGGAAGTCCATATGGAGAAAACCGGGGCAAAGACCAAAAGTCCAAAAGCCGTGAAATCCAGGAGATGAAAACAAAAAAGCTGGAACAGGATCTGGTGCAAGGACAGGGAATAAAAATGATTAACAGGACCAGGCGCTCCAAGTCCTGGACTCGGCTGGTTCAGGACGCCGATAGGAGGCCTATACCCTCAAGCCGTGGACATAGGGCTACTTGGTGGTAGGTGGGCCACCAGGCTACGTGTTCCAATGCAGAGCCAGGAACAGAGTGAGTGTCTGGCTTTTGTAGGGAAGGGCTGGAAAAGGGAGCAGGTGCACAAGATCAACTAAAATGTGAAAGAGCCGGAGCGCCCTTAAGGGGGTGGGATTACAATCGTGACAAGTGGCCTGAAGTGATAAGATGAACCCTAGAGCTGGAACAGGGCAGCTGGTGAGCAGCAGGCAGGAGCAGCAAACAAAGCACAGACCAGAACTGAAGTCAGGATACAATTGCAGCTCTGAGCTGGAGAGACACATCAAAGGAACAAGGAAACATCTGATGGTTTAGGACTAGAGAGGTCCAGGTACACAGTTAAGTGAAACTCAAGGAAAATGCAAAGCCAGAGTTGAGACAAATCGGGTCGATAGTCCAAGGAGAAACACAGACACAGCCAGGAACAAGGCAGTGGCTCAGAGCTGAAGCTCTATACTGGAGCCCAAAGAAGAGCTCAGTCAGACCTTAAACAGCCTGCTTCACCAGGAGACGGGGAGGACGTGGTGATCCACAGGTGAAGCCAGCTTCCTGTGTGACTGCGTTTCCACAGCAACCAGAACTAGCCAACACCACAGCGCCCCCGCGAGGACAGGAGAGACAACTGGTACATTGTACTAGCAGCCAGACCCAGACATCACAGTGTTCCTGAGCTGATTAAACTGCAGGAGAATTTCTTTAGTTTCTTCTAAAGTTTAAGAAATAAAAACTATCCAAATCCAACTATCTTTAAAACAGACCAGTGGTGTTTCATTAGTACCAAGAGATATAATCTTATACTTACAATGTATCTTTGAAGTATTCAACTGTAAACAGAGGAGGATAAAAACTTTAAAGAAATATAAAAAAAAATCCCCAAAAAACACTACAATCTGGTATTGAGCTCACATGTCATTCTGTGAGCAGTGTGATTAAAAATACAGTTTGTAGCAATGATTTCTTGAGTTCTGGCATTGCTGCCTGGAAGCGCTGGGGCACTGGATTCAATTCCCTGGGCGTACTGTAACTGTAATACTGTAACTTTGTGAAAAGATCTCTTATAGTACTAAAATCAACATGTAAGTCCACCTGCAGTACTGTAGGTCTCAGCTGCAGCAGTGCAGTCACTGTACAGTGCTGCTGAGGGAGGTTTTTGTACGGCTGTGTAACACTGTGTGAACAGATATTTACTGTTGGGGTAATGTAAACTCTGACAGTAATAATCTGCTGCATCTTCAGCCTGGACTCCAGTGATGGTCAGAGTGAAGTCAGTCCCAGATCCACTGCCACTGAAACGTTCTGGGATCCCACTCTGACGGGTAGTTGCAAGATAGATCAGGAGTTTAGGAGCTTCTCCAGCTTTCTGTTGGTACCAGGCTAGGTATACATTACCATGCACTGCAGGACTGGTCTTACAACTCACAATGACTGTCTGTCCAGAGAGAACAGATTTCACTGCTGGAGTCTGAGTCACAGTAATCTGTCCACTGGATTCTGAAAAAAAGAAAAAACAAAGGAAAAGCAGGAATTCAAGAACTAGAATGCTTTAATTTATTTTAGCTATTTTTACATTTCTGTAAAGCTTGTACATAATATGTTAATAGCCATACCTTCCATCACAAATTAAAAATATGTTTAAGACAACAACTAGCCAAGTATTAAATTATACCCTGAACAAAGATGAGAAGAGTCCAGATGAAGATGGTGCTGAAGGTCATTGTTGCTGTGGGTTCTGTTGCCATGAAGGGCAGCTCTCAGTCATGAAGTGTTAAACTCACAGGGCTATAAACAATCCCAGAGCACTGAAGCATGTGCTGCCAATGCAAAGTGTCTCTTCTATGCAAATTGTCTTTCTGTGTCTGTAGAAAATGGAGAAGAGCAGCTGTTGTAGTTGTTAATTAAAATAGTGTAGCTCTGGTATGCAAAGCACTTTATTCTCCTGTATATAAATCCTGTGCCAGACCTGACATTTTGATCTGAGCAGTGAGCAGAGGTAGGACTTGAAAATGGATGGATAGTTTTCCTCTGTTCTGCATCATTCATTAGTCACATTTTTTTTGAAAGATGAGAGAGAGGGGCTTTCTGTCTGATCCCTGACTGAATTTAAAAGAGACATTGAGCAGAACATGCATGAACAGAATACATGAACAGAAAAAGTCCTGATGTGCCACACACATTTAAGATTTCCATGAAGTAATATCCACAGACATCCATGTTGTGCATCAACTAAAGTATTAGTAGCATTCTTGCACACTGCCTTCATCTAGATGCAATTATTTACATTACAACACTACAATGCAACTTACAGTACATGACAAAGTTATTGAAATCAAATCAAATCAAAGTTTATTTATGAAATGCACAACAATACAGCGTGCAGCAGTAGTTGCTGGCAATGAAATGTCTTTTCTGCGAGCTCACAAAAATCACAAGAATCACAAAAATCACAAAATTATGGTTACGGAAATAAGGTTACATAATAATAGATAATAATGTAATAGAAATTGAATAAAACGTAATATTAATAGAGCTGCTATGTGTCCATGGTGTATGCAATATATACAAGTAGTGCAGTATGCTGAATACAATGAAAAATATCCATGTAGCCATTACAGGTGATTTGCTAAAGGAGCTGCAGGTTTGCTGTTTAGCAGTTTTATTCCCTGGAGGTAGAAGCTGTTCTGTAATCTGTTGGACTTTGACCGAATCCCTCGGTACCGTTTACCAGATGGTAGGAGAGAAAACAGTTTGTGACTGGGATGACTGGGGTCCTTGAGAATAGACCTGGCCTTCTTAAGATATCTAACTGAGTAGATATCCTGGATGTTTGGTAGCTCACAGCCGGTAATGAGCTACACTGACTTTACCACCCTCTGCAGTACAGTACTTTGCGATCCTGGGCGGAGCAGTTCCCATACCAGGCAGTGATGCAACCAGTCAGGATGCTCTCAATAGTACACCTGTAGAAGTTGGCCTGGATATGTGACGGCATGCCAAACTTATTTAGCCTACGGAGAAAGAATAGGCGCTGCCGTGCTGTTTTGACCATGGTGTTGGTGTGGTGGGTCCAGGTTAAGTCCTCTGAGATGTTAACTCCCAGGAACGTAAAACTGCTGACCCTTTCCACTGCAGTCCCATTGATATAGATAGGTGTGTGATCTCCTCCCTGGTGTTTCCTATAGTCCACAATCATCTCCTTAGTCTTTCTGATGTTCAGAGAGAAGTTGTTCTCCTGGCACCATGCTGCCAGGGTTTCAACCTCCTCCCTGTACGCAGACCACCATCTGTGATCAGTCCGATGACTGTTGTATCATCCGCAAACTGGAGTTTGAGTTAAATCATTATTATTATACAAAATGTGAACATCTTACAACCAGTTTTAGACTGTGAGGAGGGTACTAGTGGCTAGATCATATCTGATGCAACTGTTTTGATGCTGATGATTTAATATAAATTTTTATTTCTGTGCACTATAGGATTGCAGTTCAAAAAGAAGCTGTTGTTTGTCTCAGAATTTGTTACTTGTCATTCTGTAGGAGCTGAGAGGGAATTTCTGTCCCTGTGTTCTTTCACTGTGTTTTTTTCTCCTTTTCATGAGCAGTCCCAACCCACCACAGATTCTCCAAAAAACAGGAAGTCAGTATATTTTGAAAGAAATTTGCTGCAGCGGCGTCTTACAAAATTAGTTTTTACATATACAGTAAATTGCACAATGCACATTGCACTTTATATACCCTGTACCCTGTTAGAAATGTCTATGTCAACATTGTAAACATTGTCTGTAGCATTGTCTTGTCAGTTTCTAGTCTGTATTCACACTGTAGACCTGGAAAACGATATCTCGCTCCTATGTATACTTGTATTTGGCTGGAATGACAATTGAACTTGAACTTGATGTTCTGTAAATGTCCCCATTGTGGTTTAGCCAATGCACTTAGAACAACACCCTTACTACAAGAAATTGACAAAAATGCAATTTTAAATGTAAGAGTTTTATTATTACATTTGTGCATTTGGCAGATTCTTTTACATAAAACTAGATGCTTCAGTCTTTATCTGCAGAAGACAACTCCATGTGTCTCCCAGGTTAGTGTGTAGACCCTGGAAATGATCATTAAGCTGGAGCTGCTCACAGTAGGCAATTTCAAAGTTGAAACTAGACTGCCCAGGCATGATGGAAAGAAAGTTATTTGAGTGACAGGAAACAGTCCAGGTATTTTTAAGAGTATCTGTGCTAAAGGTACAGGTGTAAAAAGGAACAGAGAAACATACTTTAACACTCAACAGTCTCAATTTGATGTGCGTCTGCTGAGACTCAACATAACTAAAAGACTGAAATGAGATAGTGAGGTGATGAAAGCTGGAAAACAGTGTTAAGTGATGTAAGATACTCATTCTGACCAACAGCAATGGTGCTCTTAAACTGATATGAAATAAGGGATTCTGGTTACTACTTGGAGACTGTTGCATAGTGTATATCATTTTTACCATGACCATATTTCACCAATCCATCCATTTCACTTGAATCCTGATTTCAGACTCCAAAATTAGAGAGAACACGCCAGCTGTAATATTGGATGACTGCTATTCTTTCTTTCACAGCAAAAATAATGTTCTGTAGCCGGCGCTTTAGAGACAATTTCCAATTCAGTGCTCCTTTGATGTGCTCTATGTGTATCTGAAAAGTTGCATGTATAGAAAGTACTGTATGTTGTAATGTACATACAGTACGTGTTGTAACAGGAATGTAATTATTGCACTCCAGCACATTAGCAGTCCATTTGAAGCAGCTCTACAGTTGGTGGTTTATGAGCCAGATCAGCTCCTGGAGAGCTGAGAGAGGTTTTTGTACAGATTTGTATCAAAATTCCAAAAAGGTCATTTTTCATTACAGAGAATTGTAATAGGTTACAGATCTGTACCTGTTTCAGAGTTTCGCTGTGGCACCTGACGTAACCAATTGGACCTGCGGAATTAAAATCCTCTTTTTGGTGTGTCTCATACCTTGTCTGGCTCCAAAGTGGGCATGTTCAATAATGTCATTCCAATTGTGGGTGCTTTTCTAATAGTGTCCCACATTAAAATTAGCGGGTCAGATATAGGGTCAGTCCTGCTATAGGCATGTCTGATACCACATCACTCCCACCCTTCTGTTAATTTACAATTCACCATCAAGTAAGAGCTGTTTAATCAGAATCAACAGCCGGCAAGTTGAGGACAGGCCACCTAAAGATCTGTGTGCTGATGCTGCACAGCTGAAGTTTGATAAAAGTCTGAACAAGCAAGAATATCAATAATGTTATGAACACGCACTGGAGGAGTTCAGCTGGAATGAAAACCAGCAGACTGTGTTCCTGCAGCCCCAAAGCTGAGAGCCACTGCTCTGATTTATTTTCATGCCCAGGGAAATGTGAGAATGACTGTCAGTGAGACTGACCTCTGGAGGGGCTCTGTCTGGGCTTACAGCACTCCAGTCTGTAGAGATCACTGTGCTTTGGAAAGAAGAGTCCAGAGGCCCTGCAGGCTTTTTGAAAGCTCCATCTTTACTTGATGAATGGATTCAGCAGATACTTTGTCGTTCACACGCCATGCCGCCCTCACAGCGGACTTCCTGATCATCTCAATCCCTGCGTGGGGCAGGGTGGTATGTTCCCCCGTGAAGCAGACTCTCTGAAAGGGCACGAGCAGGTCCTGGTGATAATCTGTCAGTTGGAAGGGTGTGAAGAGCACAAAGGCACCCAGGCTGGACTCATCCAGGCTCCACTACTTCACCAGCCCGCCTTCGTACAGAGCACGGACACCCTCACCATGGATGGGAGGCCTCTTCACTCCTCCCCAGGAAGAACAGAGACTCGTCCAACCAGGTAAGAGACGCCAGGGGAGAGGGGGGTTAAATCTGATGCTTAGTGTTGTGTCGCGCACAGCATTCGTTTGGGTTTTACTGCTTTATGGTACTTATATGCCTTGGCGGGTTTTTGCCATTCTGTGTCAGTTACGAGTTATGCACAGTAAAGAGCAGACCTCTGTGAAAACTGTCCCCCTCATTCCCTGGTCTATTGCGGTGTAACACTTAGAGTCGCCTTGGCCGTGCTTGTGAACAGGAGGGAGTCCGCCGCTGTTGTTTTGACTGAGTTGTCTGTGTTTGTACGCAACCTGGACACCTCCTCTGGTCTGGTTTATTTCCAAAACTCTTGAATCCAGAAGCACACAGCTGCTTCGAAGGTCTTTACTCACAGCCTGAGGCAGCAGATCTGTGCCTTCATCTCTTTTGTAAAACCTGATGGAAACAGATCAGACGGACAGATCATTTTTATTTTCCTTCCCATTTCCCAGTACTGTCAATCTGAAAGCATTGTAAATATTAATATGGTTTCTGTATTCAAATTACTAGATTTCTCAGGACTATAATAAGTCATCTCAACACTTTTTAATCAATTTTCTCTTTGTTTTAGGGAAGAGTCACCAGTTCTAATAGAAATTTAGAGCTGCAGAAATTCTCATTCAGACATTCTGTATCAGGGATCCTACTGTACTGTATAGTTCTTAAGGAATAACAACATCCAAGAATCAGGGGCTTTGCCGATGTTTGATTATTTAATTATAAAAAGTTTTGGTTTTATCTGCTTTGTTAAGAGGTGATCGAATGAGGACGTTCGACCTTCAAAAAGAAGCAAGTGAACCCCAAAACCACCAATGCAGAAACAGACAGGAGGAATATTGAAATACTTAAATAACATTAAAGGAGAAGGCAAACATTAAATATGTGGGACACTCTGAGACAGAGATTGACCATTTGCCTGTGTGTCACCTGATCGACACTGTTTGTCCCAGAGAGTAACAGGCCGACAGTGTGTACTGTCTCAATCTCTCTGTCAAGATACCTGTTACTGACTGTGAGCAAGCATTTTACAGCCAGAACTGATCTGTCCTTAATTAAGAAATGGTATATATATTTGAGACATGTTAAAACAAAACGGGCAGATTACAGGTATAAATCGAAAAATGCTAGGCTTTTTATGCATTTTATTTGAGTACTTTGTATGTGAGTAAAAATACAGTTTGTATGAATGATTTTTTATTGTTGCGTGGTAGCACTGGAGCCCTGGATTCAATTTCCGGGATGATCACTGTGTGGAGTTTGCATGTTCTCCCCAGGATCACGTGGGTTTCCCACCAGGTGCTCTGGTCTCCTCCCACCATCCAAAGACATACTGGTAGAATAAGTGGCTGCTGGGAAAATTGACCCCGGCGTGAGAGTGTGTGTGTTTATGTCTGTCTGCCCTGCAATGGAATGGCTTATATGTGGTTGTTTTTTTCTTGTATTTGTCATTTTTTTGTATCTCAGTTATTTCAAGCACACCACAAAAGAAAAGGTCTGGTTTGGCATGATGTTTACGTTGACATTGTGCCCCATTATAAGTTAAAGTGGTTAGGAAATGGATGGATGGACTTTCTGTCCCACCAGGAATCATGGTTCTTGTGAGCATGATCAATACCAGAGATATGAGATGTGATCAGTATCTTGCTTTTCAGCCTCATAATCAATATGATTTAAATAAGAAATAATATAATTATATTTCTTTGAATATTGTGACTGTTTTAAAGGTCTCTTACAGTACTAAAATAAACTTGTAAGTGCACCTGCAGTAGGTCCCAGCTGCAGCAGTGCAGTTGCTGTGCAGTCCTGCTGAGGGAGGTTTTTGTATGGCTGTGTAACACTGTGTTAACAGTTCTTTGCTGTTGATGTAGTGCCAACTCTTACAGTAATAATCTGCTGCATCTTCAGCCTGGACTCCTGTGATGGTCAGATTGAAGTCAGTCCCAGATCCACTGCCACTGAAACGCTCTGGGATCCCAGTATGACGGGTAGTTGCATAAGAGATCAGGAGTTTAGGAGCTTCTCCAGCTTTCTGTTGGTACCAGGCTAGGTGATTATTACGCACTGCAGCACTGGTCTTACAGCTCACAGTGACTGTTTGTCCAGGGAGAATATATTTCACTGCTGGAGTCTGAGTCACAGTAACCTGTCCACTGGATTCTGTAAACAAGACAAAACACAGGACATGCAGCAATTTAACTTGAATGCTTTAGTCTCTTTTAGCTATTTTACACTTTTCTGTTATACTCTGTCACAAATGTAAAAAAAAATAAGTCAGCATCCAGTCAAGTATTAAATTATACCTTTAGCAGAGATGAGTAGCGTCCAGATGAAGATGGTGATGAAGGTCATTGTTGCTGTTGGTTCTGTTGCCATGAAGGGCAGCTCTCAGTCATGAAGTGTTAAACTCACAGGGCTATAAACACTCCCAGAGCACTGAAGCATGTGCTGCCAATCCAAAGTGTCTCTTCTATGCAAATTGTCTTCCTGGGTTGAGCAGCACTTGTAGCCAGTCAGTGCTGGAAACACAGGCTTGGTGCTGTGTATTGTGACAGAGCAAGAGGAGCAGTTTGCATGAACACTCCCAGGACAGCAGGACTAGACAGAGGGCAGCTTTATAAAGAGCAGAGAATGAGACACAATCAGCTGAGCCCTTATTCCACTCAACACAGTTGGAATGGAGTGGAGTATGGAGAGTCTGGTTAAAGCAGCACTTGGCTCTGTGTGCTCAGACACATCAGGACTGAAGGATTAAAGATCAGAATAATAAGGCATCAGTTAACTTTTTCTTAAAGTCAGGTGAGTAAGTCCCTCCTCAATTCCAGCACTTTGTGTGGGGGATGGAGAGCGAAACATTGAACAGGACATCTCTTGACTTCAGGGAGAGACTCTAGGGTAGTGATCCCTCTTCTGGAACCAAAGTTATAGTTTGTTTAAATGAAAGTAAATTTACTGAAATCTCCCCCCTATAGATTGTCTTTTCACCTGAAAATGCAGCCAGAAAATTATTCCTATACATTGTGTTTCAACATGGAGCACATGCTTGTCTTGCCTGCTTAGATAAAATGATCAAAGAAGGTACAAACTGTTCAGAGACACAGGGATACAAAAAAACAGGGAGGCTAGTGGGCCCATCTTGCTGTCTCGTTTCCAGTTAGCTAATTGGAAGACTGTTGTTTGAATTTTCTGTTGTTGTGCCCTTTTAGAACACACTTCACCCAGATTGCTGCAGTAAAATGCTTGGATGGATCAATGGCAGTCTTAAAAATGACAGCCAAACTAATTGGTGATTTTTGATGATTAGTGGTGTTCTTCCAGCCCAGCCTATTCTTGAATAGAATCACCTTCAACACAGCAGCTATGACAGTTTGTGCCACACACCTACACTTCTGTGTTTAAAGAAGTACTTTCTGTTTTCAATCCTATAAAATCTCTTTCCTCTCCTATTACTTTCCCAGAATCCAGCCTTGATCCAGGTGTTGATCTTGACATAGGATATTTGATAACCTTAGACCCTTTCAGGATTTTGAATTTTCAATCCCAATTCCTCTCTTGTGCTCTCTGTTTTCACTGTGAATAATGTCTGAGGTGCATTTGGCTTCATTCAAGATGTTTTGGCCACAATATTTCACCAGTGGGACTGGAGAATAGGACATCTGTGACTTCAGAGAGATAGTCTGGGAGAGTGTGCCCTCTGGTAGCACCAAAGCTACCACCTCAGCTGTGACAGCTTGTTCCATGCACCTACACTTCTGTGTGTAAAGAATTACCTTCTATTCTCAATGCTATAAACACTCTTTCCACTCTGTGGTGGCTCAAGCCAAGGCTTTGTCCAGGGCCTCTCCTGGGAGTGAGAATTGGACATACCTGGCTTCACTGCCTGGTCAGTGTCCTGTGTGACTGGAATGCCACTGGAGCTCATGTGAGTGGTCCAGTGAGCAAGGCCAGCCCTGGGCACAGGAGAACTAGGACACTGCTCAGGGCCCTGAGGCCACCAGTGGGCCCCCTCAACATGCAACAGAACATCTTTTTAATCGGCAAGTTTTTAAGTGAGAAAAAAAAGTCCCTATAGTGGCTTCTGTTGCTGCTGTGGCTTATCCTAAAAAATGGCAAATCATAATAATGAACGTAATGCTTCCGAAGCACAGAAAAAAATAGTGGGATAAGTGATCGCAAAATAGAGGTGCACTCAAAGTATTATAATAATGCATAATATGCATGATAGTGTAAAACATTGTATTTTATTATGTTTTGAATCTGTCAGATCAATGTAATTAGCAAGCCGTTTCAAGTCCCAGTCAATGCTGAGGGACAATCTTTTTCCAATTATAGAATGTAAGTTGTATACTGTTTGACTTGTATTAATTTTAAACTGTATTACAGCATATTAAATATTGAACTAATTAAAGAGGAGGTATATTTTACAGAAGCAAGATTGGTCAGTTGGATATATAAAACATAGTTTATTATTATACTGTAGCTTGTGAACGAATTGGGCCTCTTTCAGGTTTACTGTATATAATCTTCTTAGTGTAGACTGTAGTTCAGGACCTGTTAACTGATAGTAATTTCTTTATCTATCTGTCTGTCAGAGAGTTAGTGTAAAAATACTTATCAGTTACTTTCAAAAATAGAACTGCCTTGCATGAGCACTTGTGAAACACTACAGAATTGAAAAAGATGGAGGATCACTGCCATTTAACTATTTCCAGGCAGCACTAAAAGAAATAAGGCCATGCATTTGTAGCTTTTTCGATTGGTCCTGACATTGTTTCTTTTTCTGCTCACACAAAACACAGTCACTTTCATTATTCTGATGAAAAAAAAGTTTGTTTTTGCAAAATGTTCATGATAATGAAATCTCCAGCAACAGACCTCACTAAAATGCACACTGAATATCAAAAAGCCATGTTACAAAGGGTGAGAAGAGGTACAGTACAGAGCAGAACTCTTTAATTATTATTATACTCTGGGCTCTTGTTTGGATTTTTTACTGTATCAGATGCCAGCAATTGCTTATTGCTTCTATTTTCACACAAAAAGGGCAGGGTAATTAGATCTGTTAGCCAACCATTTAAACTGCTTCTAATGCAGATAGAATAAACGCTGAATGTGCGTTTCTTTCTGCACAGGATGCTGCTGAAGGACAAGGCTATGCTTTCCCTGAGCTTGTGGAGAGCATCCAGACAAGCCAGCGAAGACCTCAGTGCTGTCACTGCCCAGCTAGTGAGGACTGTGCTCATGTCTGGTTTCCACAGCACAGCTACTGGTGTTTAAGCCCTCGGGATATATTCACAAGACATCAGGCTCTGAAGACCATCAGCAGTCAATCCAGTGTTTCCTACATTCATCAGAACGAAATATTCAGAATTAGAATTAGAATAACACTTTTCTCAGCCTCTTCCTAAATTTACATTGTTAGCACTTACAGCTGTATTTTTAAAGAGGTGTAACTGGTATGGAATTAATTACATTATTTTTCAAACAGGAAAAAATGTATACTTTTTTGTACAGATGCAGCCATTCAAAACAAGCGGTCGATACTGCATTATTTTGCGATGCGCTTTACACAGTGTACTGCGAGTTACCGTAAATTCTCCTATAGTACCGCAAGCAAAATAATAGTATCCGGAATTTCCGCAAGGTGGAGCTAATAAAGCTCAACCTCTCATGTTTGAGCTGTCGCCATCAAAGTCTTTAACGAAGATATTACTAATAGTATTAATAATGAATGACCTTGGACAAGCTGTAAAGTCAAAGTATTGCCCTGGTCCACATTCTTTTTTTCATTGACCGTCTTTGTAAAAGTAACATCACAGCATATCGCAATCACGCATTTGTTTCCAATCATGCAAAGTACTGTAATTTTTGAGAATCTCCGATTCACCATGCCTTTCACATGTTCATAAAAAAGATTGATTTAGGAGCATAAACATATTACTGTATGCAAACTGTACTGTATACAGTATGTATATGTATATGTATATTTAATGTCTTTACTGTGCCCGTTTAAGTATTGAATTTTTATATGGAATTTTACCACTGAAGGGAAATCTTAGTAGCTGAGCATAAAAAGAATAGGAGCATACTGTAACGCGTGTGAAGGCCATAAACAATATTAATTTTGGAACATAAACATACATTAAATGGCTGGTCTCGGTACTTTAAAGAAAAAATACACACCAGTATTCCATTTCTCCCTAAACATTTTAGCATCAAAGTCTTTAACTAACGTGATACCGGAGTCAGCAAGCATACTTTTAGAATTTGATTAAAAGGGAATATAATATGGAATCGCGTATCTAAAGAAATTATTAACGATATAATTATATTTATGTACCGCAACACAAGATTAGTACATGCTATGTTCCTGACTCCCATATCACACGTTGCCTGTTCAAATCCAGCTTTTAACAAACATTTCTTTGAAAAAATAAAACGTTTCACTGGCTCAGAGATTAAATAAAACTTCACTCGCACCAAACAAATTTAGATTTCTAAATATCACAACATGATCGAATTTAAGTCATTTTAATAACAATGAATAGTCACCTATGCGTTACAATATAAACATTTATATTGATTTAAATCGCGTTTAAATCACCTTTATTTAAAACCCATAAATAAAGCTGATACTGTTTAGACTTTTAATTATTTAAAACTGTATTACAGCAGCACAATGCACAATGCAACGTAAATCGCTATCTTTGTCTTCTGCGTAATAATGTTAAGAAATAAGAAATTAGATTTCTCATAAATGCGCCTTATGATAAGGTTGTTTAATGACTAAGTATTGTTTATCTCATGGCTAAATAGTCAATGAAAAAAAGAATGTGGACCAGGGCAATACTTTGAGTTTACAGCTTGTCCAAGGTCATTCATTATTAATACTATTAGTAATATCTTCGTTAAAGACTTTGATGGCGACAGCTCAAACATGAGAGGTTGAGCTTTATTAGCTCCACCTTGCGGAAATTCCGGATACTTTTATTTTACTTGCGGTATTATAGGAGAATTTACAGTAACTCGCTGTAGACTGCGTAAAGCACACCGCAAAATAATGCGGTATCGCCCGCTCGTTTTGAATGAATGCATTTGTACAGTAACTATGTTCATGCACAGTGGCATGTTACATTATTAATTTGGGTGTCTCCTCTTGCCAGAAAGCTCTAAATTGCATTTTGAGTGTGGTTTTTGACTTTTTTTAAATTGCAACCCGTAAATAAAGCTGCTACTGTTTAGACTTATATTAGGATTTAGACTTATATTAGGATTATATACTTTGTGAAAAGTGATAGTCTTTTAACCTTTTCTGTGAATTCGCTTGTTATCTAACAAATGCATAGAATTTGATTAACAGATAATATAATATGGAATTGCGTATCTAAACAAATTAATAACGATATAATTATATTAATGTACTGTCTGGCGGAATAAACTGAAGAGGTTAGTTAATGCGACACGGAATTATTAAGAATTATCACCTCTTTTTACAATTTAGAACAAATGAGAACATTCCACTCAGTGGGCGGTGCATTGTTATCTCAATCACCTGCTAATTCGTTTTACAGCACTGGACGACAGGAGAATGTGACTGTATCTGTACAGAATGTGTGTTTCAATCAATACAGTAATTGATTAAAATTGCAATCGCATGTTTAATTAAATGCCTTTTTGATTCACAATCTGAAAATTAAAACCGCGGTAAAGTCACCTTGAATTAAAAATAACGATTTTGGCACGCCTGTAGCATTTTCACGAAACCTCCTAGAGTTGTGAGAACACTTGCTTTGTGTATAAAGTACATTGTGAATGTTTTCTCAGCCTTCACTTTGTTGTTTTTATGCCATTTTTTTGACCACGCATGAATATTCCTATGTCCGTATCTTCGCAAGGGAATCAGTGTGACTTTTAATACTAATTAAATGACCGCAAGCACTTTCCACCCCCTCTACATTCTCAGAGTAGAACAGACTAACCTTCTAATGTCCACCCCCCACGGACAGGAAAAGTGCCCACAGGCATTTAAACTTAATATGGTCAGTAACAGTAAACAGTAACATGGTCAGAAGGAGCACGTACAAACATTTCCGAAATAACCACATGTAAGACTCTGGTGCTTAAAATGTTTAGGGAGAAAGTGGAATACTGGTGTGTATTTTTTCTTTAAACTACCAATACCAGCCATATACAGTCTGTAACGTAGGGATTTCTATATGTCTTTATATAGTGGTTACATTAGTGATAAAGGCTAAACTTTTAGCTTCAGTAACGCGTACGCCATATCGCATACATGTTTGTTTTGGGTTTTGCTTGTTCACATATCTCCCCTTTTTATAAAACGACATGGTTGAAAACTGTTCCAGAGCCACTGTTGTTTCATCAGTGAAAAGTACATCATGAAATGCCTCTCCCTGTTCAATCCACTGGAAAAAAGAAAAGGAGCATAAAGCGTCTGATGGTCATAAACGATATTAATTTAGGAACAGCATCAGAGATATGTTTTAACTGCACTGCATCGGAGAGAATACCATAGTGTGTTTTTTTTTTACTCCCTGGCGGAAACTGGCTTCCATAAGAATCAGTATGGCTCAGAGATTAAATAAAACTTCACTCGCACCAAAAAAATTTAGATTTCTAAATATCACAACATGATCAAATTTAAGTCATTTTAATAACAATGAATAATCACCTAGGCGTTACAATATAAACATTTATATTGATTTAAATCGCGTTTTGATTTAAATCGCAAACGCGGGTTTAAATATATGTATTTTATGATTCACAATCAGACAAATGCAACATAACTTGATATCTTTGTCTTCTAAGTATCTTAATAAACTTTCAGCATAGCTTTCTCCCCGTTTAGATTTATTTTTCTTGGGTTCTTGGGATCAAACATGGAAAGATTAGATTGTAATCGTTTTTATTTTTTAAATACATTTTAGAAAAGTGTAATCTATACTAAAAAGCTGTACACCACCTGCTATAAAGATACATATTGTAATACTTTCGGGTTCGGATAGGACAGACACAAGAACTCAGACTTGCGGAGTTAAAGCAAGTTAAAGCCTTGATTTTATATATCACCTTTAAAAGTGGTATCTCAAAGCAAAGTAAATACCCAACACTGATTGTACCCATCTGTCATGCTAATAAAGCACCTTGAATTGAATTGAGAGGGGGGGGGCGAACGAGCGAGAGAGCACAGCCAGGACAGACAGGCAAATAAGATACACTCCACAGACATTCACAACAGCGACATATCATAAAACTTTTGCACATATTGTTAAATTATTATTTGTTTTTCAGGAAGTTAAAAAAAACACTTGAATTACTTATCCAGTCTCTCAAAATAAAATTATTTTTCAAGCAATGCAACTACCGTTGGGCAACGTGTTTTTTTTAATTCAACATTGATAGCCACATCTTAAATCTTGTCAGTCAGCTCTTTTTTCTCTATTTGAATTGTGGCGATTCAAACAACCTGGGATAACAAGTGGTCTCAAAGTCACCGAGCTCACAGAGCTTCAACAACAGATGACAATTCCCTTAGTCCTTCTTTAGTCTTCCTGAAATTGTCAAATTATGAGTGAATAAAAGCATTTTATTAAAAACGTAATAACAATTATTATTTAAATGATTTGTTTAATTTAAAAACTCCCTTGCTTTTAACAGAGCGTTTCATAATTTCTAACTACGAAAATTATTTAAACTGCGACACTTATCATTCAACCAGAGCTCGAAATATCACAAGGATCCTCAAGAGCACAGCAAAGACTGTATTAAAAGAATACTAGTGACAAACTAGTATACATTAGATCTTTTTTTCTGAACCAGGGAAAATCTGATCATGTTTCTCTATAACAATAATAAAAAACATTATTTTACATATCACCTTTATGTGATATCACCTTAAGGACAGCACATACAAGGGTTAATTGCACAATGGACCGCACAAAGAAATTTAAAATAGTCTTCTTTAGGTGTGAGGGCAGGAGTGGATCGCAGAAGGCATAATCAGCAAATTAGGAAAACAAAGAACAGGACAGGCGAGACGTTTATCCAGAGAGCGAATGATCAGAAAAAGGAACAGCTGTTACGCCCAGGTTTTACGCTCTCTCTCTCTGCTGAATGAATAAAAGCATTTTATTAAAAACGCGTTTGTGTTTGTCTGGGTATTTACTTTGTAATCTGTGGTTTACATCTACTGTATTGCTTTGAGATGCCACTTTTACAGGTGATATGTAAAATAAAGTTTTTTATTATTGTTATAGAGAAACATGATCAGATTTTCCCTGGTTCAGAAAAAAGACGATTAAAATCTGTAATCTTTCCACTTGTATGTCATCGGAAAATACAAGAAGTTTCTGCTTTTTGTAAGGATGGTATCAAAAAGTAATCTAAGTGGTGAGAAAGCTGTGCTCCTCAAAGCGCTTTACAGGATAAAAACAATAACAACAATAGTGTTAGGCTGGGCAAACGATTTTTTTATAGAAATACAAAATGAGATATAATGATGTGTTCCGGTTTAGACATTTAAGAGTACAACCCCTTTCTCTGTGGGAGTGCTAGCTGTGACGAATTAAACCGGTTTCACAGGTATTTTCAAAGTAAAAGGGGGCGAGATTTCCAGCGAAAGACACCTCCCCCCTCCAAAACCAAGGAAGTACAGTACTTAGTAGTTAAGAAAGCTAGGCTCCTCAATGAAATCGCTTTAACATGCTAATGCATTGGTGTAACAATCCGGGCATGGCAAGCTTCTAATGTCAACTCGACTACGGCGAAAGGAACCCTTCTTTCATTGGAAGAAAATTAACATATTCTAGCCCTTAATGAATTAATAGCAAACATGGTTTACATAAAATACATTTTTCCAAGAAAGTTTATAATAATACAATCTATAGTTGAAATCTGAGCCTAAATAAAAAGAAAAAGCATTTTCAGAGAGCAATTACGCTGTGTTTATGTAGAAAAAGTGATTAGGTTTATGAGCAATCTAATTACTTATTTGTTTAAAACGCTATATAAAATAAAGTTTATTATTAATTTGCTGGACAGAGCGGTGAACATTATTATGGATAAGACAAAGATAACGATTCTGATCAGTTTAGAAATCTGCATACACTGTAAGGTTTTTACTTCTTAAACTTTTAAAATACACGTTTCGAATAGAAAGAAATCACCTTCCTGGTACAGTATGTATAGCAAACCAGCACGTCTTTTTTCTCCAATCAGAGGGGTTAGACGCTTGGTTAAAAGCAAAGAAGATTCGTCTGTTATAGTGGACATAAAAACAAGAGTTTGCTGGTATTATATCCTAGAAGACATAGATCGGCGCCAGACCGGGAGAATGCCCGCAGCGTAAAAGAAAATGCCTGATGAACTAAGGATTGGACAGTTTCCAAGTGCTTGTACAATCGATGGAAATGTTCAAATAAATGTGCAAAAGAAATAAAATAACCATTTATTTCTTTATCATATTGGCTAGATAATGTCCTCTCTTTGCTAGTTAGTGGCTGTGTTTCTGCGTTGGGTAGCAACGGGTGACTGTTCTCTTAATTTTTGTGTTAAATAATTTTTTTAAATTAAAATTCATTCCATACAGCAATTTGGGTACCGTTTCATAAAACTTTCATGCTTAAAATGTTTAGGGAGAAATGGAAGACTGATAATGGAATGGAATGGAATGAATGATAAGTGTCGCAGTTTAAATAATTTTCGTAGTTAGAAATTATGAAACGCTCTGTTAAAAGCAAGGGAGTTTTTATGTCCGTTGCAGTAAAAGAAAATGCCTGACAAAGTAGGGCTTGGACAGATTCCAAGTGCATTTTTGCAATTTACGTTGCATTGTCCATTGTGCTGCTGTAATACAGTTTAAAATATGTTTAAACTGTATCAGCTTTATTTATTGGTTGCAATTTAGAAAAAGTCAAAAACCGCACTCAAAATGCAATTTAGAGCTTTCTGGCAAGAGGAGACACCCAAATTAATAATGTAACATGTCACTGTTTGTGCATGAACAAAGTTATACTGCTATTTCCTTAGATAAGCGATTAAAAAAATACATTTTTTGAATCCCCAGGGGAACACATTCCATAAGATTCAGCGCTTTTATATATCGCCTTTAAAGGTGGCTTCTCAAAACGCTTTACAGGATAAAAACAACAATAACAGCAGCAACAACAATATTGTATTTCATTGCACTTTGAAAACCAAGTAATAACTTAACTATATGTGCAAACGTTTTATGATATGTCGCTGTTGTGAATGTCTGTGGAGTGTATTTGCCTGTCTGTCCTGGCTCTCTCCCTCAATTCAATTCAATTCAAGGTGCTTTATTAGCATGACAGATGGGTACAATCGGTGTAGGGTATTTACTTTGCTTTGAGATTCCACTTTTAAAGGTGATATATAAAATCAAGACTTTAACTTGCTTTAACTCCGCAATGTATTTAAAAAATAAAAACGATTACAATCTAATCTTTCCATGTTTGATCCCAAGATCCCGAGAAAAATAAATCTAAATGGGGAGAAAGCTATGCTGAAAGTTTATTAAGATACTTAGAAGACAAAAATATCAATTTATGTTGCATTTGTCTGATTTTGAATAAAAAAACACATATATTTAAACCCGTGTTTGCGATTTAAATCAAAACGCGATTTAAATCAATATAAATGTTTATATTTTAATGCCTAGGTGACTATTCATTGTTATTAAAATGACTTAAATTCGATCATGTTGTGATATATAGAAATATAAATTTGTTTGGTGCAAGTGAGGTTTTATTTAATCTCTGACCAAGGGAAACGTTTCATTTTTTCAAAGAAATGTTTGTTAAAAAAAGTCATGGTTCCACAGTGGGATTCAATCACAGACCATGTGACATGGGAGTCAGGAACCTAACCCACAGCGCCACCGGCAAGGTCACATGCAGAGTGTTGAAAAAGCACTACAGAAACATTATCAACAGACAATGTACAGCATGTATTATTCTTGTGTTGCGGTTCATGAATATAATTATATCGTTATTAATTTCTTTAGATACGCGATTCCATATTATATTCCCTTTTAATCAAATTCTAAAAGTATGCTTGTTGACTCCAGTATCTTGTTAGTTAAAGACTTCGATGCTTAAAATGTTTAGGGAGAAATGGAATACTGGAGTGTATTTTTTCTTTAAAGTACCGAGACCAGCCATATACTGTATGTTTATGTTCCAAAATTAATATCGTTTATGGCCTTCACACGCGTTACAGTATGCTCCTATTCTTTTCATGCTCAGCTACTAAGATTTCCCTTCAGTGGTAAAATTCCATATAAATATTCAATATTACAACGGGCAGATTAAAGACGTTTAATGTAAATCTTTCTACAACAGACCAATGGATCACGAGTGCCCCTGTCGGTCAACCAATCACGTACCGCGGTACCGCGCGTCATCGTGCGTCACAATGCACGACACCGTAGCCAATTACCTCCGGTACGTGTCTGTACCGTGAACTTTGAATGGCTGCATCTGTACAGTAATGTTTATGTTCCTAAATTAATATCGTTTATGACCTTCATATGCGTTATGCTCCTCTTCTTTTTATGCTCAGCTACTAAAATTTCCCTTTAGTGGTAAAATTCCATATAAATATTCAAAACTAAGGCGATTTAAATGTGCACAGTAAAGACATTAAATGATGAAATCTTTTCACTACCAACCAATGCACCATGAGTGCCCGTCGGTCATTTTGGTCAGCCAATCACTTACCGCGGTGCCCTATGGTGCCCTGCGGTGGCTTGTGGGTAGATTACCGTACCGCGGGTTTGTACCACGCATTTTGAATGGCTGCATCTGTATATAAGTGTATATATATATAAGCTATTATAATTATTATTATATGTATTAGTATTGGGAAAATGGAAGTGGAATTACTGACATTGCTTAATGTATATGTCCCACCTGGTAGTGATTTTAATTTTTATAAAAAATTTTTTCGATTTGATGGCTAATGCACAAGGGATACTGATTTGTGAGGTGATTGGAATGTGCGTCTTAACCCAGGCTTGATTCTACAAATATATCTTCTCAGAGGGCTAAGTCATTGCATAAAAAGATTAATTTACTAAAGGGGGAAATGGGAATAATAGATCTCTGGAGCGATGTCTATCCAAGTGGGCGTGATTACACTCACTATTCCTTCCCTCATTCATTATATACAAGGATTGATTATTTTTATATATACCAGAGAGATAGTCATAGGATTCAATGTTGCGATATTGGCAGAATTGATTTTTCAGACCATTCTCCTACTGTATGTCATTGTCCAACCGATTAAGTAACAATCGATACAAACAGGTAAATACTTATGCAAGTAACATATTTTGTTTTTTGATCATGTTTGCTGTTTTTAGAGACATAACTTCTTTCACCCATAAAACTGAAACAGGGTTTCTACGTACTGGTGCAGGTACTGGCTGTGCAGCTGATAGAGAGAGCCTCCTGGAACATCAGTCTGCGCTGGAGAGTCACAACAATCTGGACTCTGAGGGGAAAGTGATTTAAAATAAGTTATAAATGTTTATAGATTGTGAATCTATAGGGTATAAGCACTCAGAATAACCTGAGTGTGACAGTCAGGGTGAGTCACTGCTTAAGAGGAGCCAGCTGTCAGTTGTTATAGTGCTGATGCTGGACAGCTGAGCTCCTCCCTGTTAAAATATCTGGCCTCTTGTCAGCAGGGTGTGAAGCAGCCAGGAGAGCTAGATAAGGAGCATACCTGCACTCTGTAGAACAGCCCAGTATCTGAAAGAAAGACTGAGAGAAATACAGAGAGAGGGAGGGATTCTGTCCAGTTGCACTCATTATTTTTAAACAGCTTGCAACACCTAGATAATACTGTACATTTTTCATTAACTCAAAGGTTGTAATTGCATATTCAGGCATAATATTTAGAAAGATAATATTCTTTTTCAGAAAAGAAGGTTTCCTCTTCATCTTCACATTCAGGCAGGAGCCCCAGTGTCCCCAGCAGTAAAATCAGTGACATCATTGTCCTGTGTGTCAGTGACTCTGAAAGGGCTGTGTTTTACCTAGAAGTTAACAGAGTCATGTTTCCCACAATTGTACTCATGTGTGTGGGGTCACCTGCTGAAAATCAGCACTGCACAGCCAAACAAAAATGTGAAAGTGAATGTACAGTACAAAAGACTGTTCAAAAATTATATGTAATTGGCATTAAAATGCATGTTTTTTTAAGTTTCCCTTGTATTTCATTAAATGGTGGTATTGGGAACCCAGCTTGTACCCCTTCGGATTGCAGTCGCTCTCCTAGTGACAGCAGCAGGAGCAGAGAAGAACTTTTTGAAGCTCAAGTTGATTAAAACATACCTGAGGTCTAAATTACAGGCAAATTAATTTATAGATTTAATAAATCTTTCCCATCTGCTTAGCCTGACTGATCTCATCTGCCTTGGTATTGAGTGCACTTGTATTTTTCAAAATTTTTTACATAATTTTATATTTATTCCTGCAATTCCTTTCTACAAAGGTTTCAGTGCAGTACTCTGATTTACTCAAATTTGGAAGTAACAGAGATCCTGTTTGTCATTATGTATTGTTGTTAATGCTCCTTTGTATTACTTTCAATGTTAGAATATGTTATCTTTGTAAAAGGTATGCCTCATGTGTCCTGTGTATAAGTTCGTTATTATGTGTTACGTTCTGTTTTTTTTAACTCCCCTCCCATGCGGGAATCCATTTTTGGAAGTGGGCGTTGTCACACCCTGTACACCTAGAGGGTGCTGCTCTCCTGTCCTGTTCCTAGTTTCCTGTGATTATTCATGTCTTTCTGGTGTGTCTTGTTGTGTAGCCTATTTACTTCCTGCTTCTGTTCTGCTCCTCACTCAGCATTGAGGTTCGGATGTCCTGAGACCCGCCTAGCACCAGGTCACTCCTGTCCTTGACCTGAGGGCATAGGTTTCTATACGGCATGTCCTGAACAGCTGAACCCGGGCTAACCCCCATCTCTCCGCTATGCGTAGGGTCTTTTATGCTCTCCTGCCATTTCATGGTTCGTCCCTTCCGACATCCGTGACAGGTGTATGCCTAAATTAAGTCTCTCTCTCTGGATTGGTTGAAGAGAGCGGTCCAGTTTTAAATGCCGGTACAGGACTTCCTCAGATGAGTTTGAAGTGAGGTGTAAGAAGAAGAACGGTGAAAATGAGAGAGGTGTCAGACTTGTTTTCTTAGCTGTGGTGTTGGGATTGTTGTGGCACCTGTGTTTTGTTTATTTTTTTTAGTTTAGTACAGAGTAGAAAGATAGCTTGGTAAAGACTTTTCTTTGGCTTTGCTTCTTTCTCAGATACATGGGTTGTGGAATAGTGTAGTTAGTTGATTTTTTTACTTCCTAGTTTTTTCCACCATCCTACACATAGGGGTGTATTTCTGTCTGTTAAACCTTGGCTCATATGTTAGTCCCCATTCGCCCCTAGACTGAGCCATATTGGCGACGTAACATATGTGTTCATCAAAGCTGTATAATTAAGGTTTTCTAGTATATAATTCATTTATCTTAAAGTGATATCTTATAATCTGTTATCAATGAAGGCCTGTTTCCTCTCTCATCATGCTGTCTGCAACAACACCTGTGGCTCCCGCCCATCACACTATTACACTTAAAAAGCTCTTGCAATGCCCACAAGAGGGTGCTCATTGCCAACATCAACAGTACCAATATCACTGAGCTGCTCTGTTTCTGTCTCTACCTGGCGTGAGTGGGTTCCAGCCTATCAGTCTTCTTCCTCTTCTCTCCAGCTCTATCAGGCTAATCTCCTTGTCTCCTATCTCCTCTCACACTGGGCATATTTTATCCTCATGTACTTTTCAAAACAACCCACTTTTCACACAACATTATAGGGCAGTTAATAAAAGCTTAACTGTGGCTATCTTTACCTGTACTCGCGAATGAAGAAATGGGACACTTTTACATCCCTGATTTCTTCTGAAAATTATTATATTATATTTGCAAAAGATCTATACATTTGTCAAATTACACTTTGCACAGTGACAATGTAATGAGAAATACATTGCAATGAAAAGCAATATAATTATTAATATTTCATCTGTATTGGTATAATATGGGAACATTTAGATGGTCAGATGAAGATCAAGACTGAGAAAGAATTAAACTGCAAGGAATCTGGGAATCAAACTTATTGAAGGACACTTGGATATCTTTGACTGATCGTGGATGTTTTTTCTGGTTTGAATCCCACCTGTGGAAGGACTCAGAGTGTGTCCTCTCTCTTTTTGCATCTTCTAAATGTTTTTTGAAACATTAAAAAATAAATTAATTTCATCCCTTTTTTATATCACGGGCAACTTTATTTCTTCAGGAAATATTTTAATACAGAGACGACAGAAGGACAGTGCTGGAGATCTTGAGTGGGTCCTCCCTTGTCTTTAAAGTCTTTTGTACTGTACCACTGATGGTTTCTTTAACTTATAGCTCAAGGGCTGTTTGTTTTACTGCTGCTATCAAACATTCCTAATCAACAGCAGTGTATTCTTTATCTCAGATTTTACATTCCAGGTGTTTACAGCTGCCATTCAAGTGTTTGTACCATACACATCTGTCCCATGTCAATATGGTTGTGCATGTCCCAACATGTGTGGCACAGTTCCATTAAAAGAACTAACTAAAGTAAACCAGAAGCTTAATAATAATAATTGCTTACCTTTATAGCGCTTTTCTGGACACTCCACTCAAAGCACTTAACAAATAATGGGGACTCCCCTCCACCACCAGCAATGCGCAGTATCCACCTGGATGATGCGACAGCAGCCATAGTGTGCCAGAACGCTCACCACACATCGGCTATCAGTGGGGAGAAGAACAGAGTAATGAAGCCAATTCAAAGAAGGAGATTATTAGGAGGCCATGATTGGTAAGGACAAATGGGAAATTTGGCCAGGATGTTGGGGTTACACCACTACTCTTTTCGAGGAACGCCCTGGGATTTTTAATGACCACAAAGAGTCAGGACCTCAGTTTTACGTCTCATCCAAAATACAACACATTTTTACAGTATAATGTCCCCATCACTATACTGGTACATTAGGACCCACATAGTCCACATGGTGAGCACCCCTTGCTGGCTCCACTAACACCTCTTCCAGAAGGTCTCCCATCCAGCTATTGATCAGGCTCACACCTGCTGAGCTTCAGTGGGTTGCCACTTGTGAGTTGCAGGGTAATATAGCTACTGTCCCAAATGTTTCTTACATTCTGGGTAAATTATTAAGATTGCCAAGTGTAGGATAAAAGACAGAAGACAAGCCAGTTAAAAAAGAGACCAGAACAGAAAGAGAGAAAAGAGTGGATAAGAGGGTACAGAACATAAATTGGTGGTCAGGTAAGAGGTCCTTGTCCAGGTAATCCATAAAGACCAGATTGGAGCTGAGTATTTGTACCTTGCTAAGAGCGAACTATGATTTCCTGAGTGAGGAATCCCTTGGTTAAAAACAGCCTTTCTTGATTAGTTGGTGCATTTTAGAATAGGAAAATAGGTTCCCATTCATTTTATGGCATCCAGACGTAGAGAGAGAAATTTAACCACAGGTTGTAAGACCATCTCCTGTTCTTCTGCTGAAGAATTTCCCAAAACATTCTTCAGGTTTTCTCAATTACCAGGTGGCCAAATCAGCTCATGGCCATAACACAGCCAAGTGACAGCAAGCCATATCTCTTTGACTGCAGAAGAAAAGAGGAAAACCAACACAAAACCCAAACAAGCTCCAACTGTTTTCACAGCTCAGATTTCATCTAACTGTCTGTGACATGATTTGTAAACAGGAAGGAGATTTGCATACCTGTGCCGCCATACTGCTCCAAGCACTTTAAGACTCACAGTGTGGATCAGTCACTGATCAGCCCTTTCAGAGTCACTGACTCACACAGGACAATGATGCAACTGATTCTACTGCTGGGGACACTGGTGCTCTTTGCTCAAGGTGAGGATTAAAGTCTTTGTCTTACTATTGTCTTACTATTAACATGTATGTCCGCAGACTGTACATTACAAGACACTCGTTATCCATCTTGAGTTACACACGACTTTGCATACACTTTCCTGTCGGCTAGCTAGCTCATGAGGGTGCACACTCGGGGCTTGGCTAGCAGTTTCCTATTTTCATACACGCAATACATTATCTCCTCTTATTTCAAAATCCGTTTCTGTTACCTGAAGAGACACAAACACAAACTCCGTTTATCTTCATTTGTACTTATCTGTGTGAGAGCGCGCTCTGTCTGTTTGACTCTTCCATCTTGCTATCCGAATTCCTGGTATGGTGGCCTCTTGGGTCCAAACTCAATACCCGTTTTCAGCTCGGCTTTATAATGTCAACGTGGAGTGGTGCATGCGCCCATCTTCCAGTAAAGGAAGTACCATTTTTACAGGAGGTTAAAAATAAGTGAAATATATTCAGGGTTGGTGTTTTTTTATACATTCTGTTTACACTATTCTTTAAAAGAAAGAGAGAATTCCCATGTTAGGGAAATTAGTTTATCTGGGGTGAAATGCAGCTCCATAATTTTCTAACAGTGGTACAGTCCAAGGGAGCAGGGCCATATGGTACCTATTTAGGAAGGGGGGATAGATCTAACGGGGTTTTAGTCTCGTTATCGCTACAGTGTGGAGCTGATAGAACCTAAGTGTGCTAGAACTCCTGACCTCTTTCTTAGAGAAAGGTTTTTTTTTTGTTTTGCTATATATAAATAGTCTGTGGGGAGCATTGTCATAATATACCATCATCTTTGCACCTAAGCGCAATTGAGCCATCATTTACTTTTAAAAGGACTCACTTGGGCACCCCTCCTGCCCTCCCTGTGACAATGTATCATAAGTACAAAAGGTAAGTTTTAATTCCTTAGTGTAAATGTAGCACATGTGTTTACTGAGACAAGTTCATACACAAATGTTTACTGTATAACAAGCAAGTATTAACAATTCTTTTTGTTACCATCTCACTTTCAGAGTCCAGTGGACAGATTGTTCTGATTGTTCAGTCTCCAGCTCAGTCTGTTCTCCCAGGAAGCTCTGTCTCGATCAGCTGTACAACTAGTCAGTCTGTTAGCAGCTATCTCAACTGGTACCTGCAGAAACCTGGCCAGGCTCCACAGCTCCTGATATATTATACCTCCAACCATCAGTCTGGGATTCCTGACCGTTTCAGTGGCAGTGGGTCTGGGTCACAGTATAAACTAACCATCACAGGAGTCCAGGCTGAAGATGCAGGAGATTATTAATGTCAGCAGGGTGTAAGCTTCCCTTTCACACAGTGATACACGTCTGTACAAAAACCTCTCTCAGCTCTACAGGAGCTGCTCGGGCTTATCAACAGGAACTACAGAGGACTGAGAGCAGCTGCAGAGCTGCTTCTTCTGCATTGAACTTAGCTGGGTTTGTATATCATTTATGAAATGTATTCTTATATTAAATTTTAAAAGTAATCTGTAACAAAAGTACAGTTATTGTTCATAATGTTCTGATACAGAATATGAAAATATGTTATTTTCTTCTAAGAGTTGCATTACTTTACTGTTTTAAATTTACAATAAACAAAAACCTTTTTTCAAGTTAAACAATGAAAGTGATAGAAAGTGGACAAATCTCTAACTAGAGCTAAACATTAGATTTACTCCTCACCAAAATAATATTACAAATGGGGGGTTACAAAAAAGGGAATAGCAGACAATGACCAAGCAGATTATATATAGACAAATATACCCAAACAGTTTATATGATTAGAGGCACATGAGTTCTTTGTTTTCTGGGACAGCTATGGTTGAAAAAGAAATAATGAACACTCACTGGGTTAAACAATATTTATGTCATTTATGTCATTATGTCATTTATGGTTACAATATTTATGTTATTTACATATTTACAATAAAAACTTGTTCAAGTAGGGGCTGCGTCAGCATTCGTAGGCTACAAAGGAACAAGTAAGGATTTATTCCATACTGAAAAGAGAAGAAGAGAAACAACGTTTTGGTTGTGGAGCCTTCCACAGACACCTGAAGAAGGCTCCACAAATGTTATGTTTCTTTTTTTGTCTTTTCAGCATGGAATAAACCCTTACTTGTTCGTTTACAATAAAAAGAATGTGGATTTTAAAATGGTTAAAACTGTTACATTTATTGTAACATGATGGATTTTGATATGCATATGTTAAAGATGGTGAACCCTAAATAAAGAAACTGCTTTTAAAATTAGCTCTGTAGCATTTAAGACTCCTTTTCCCCCACAGTAGGGTCTTTACAGATGCAGCCATTCAAAGTGAACGGTACAGACACGTACCGCAGGTAATTGGCTGCGGCGTCGCGCATCGTGATGCAAGATGACGCGGGATACCGCGGTACGTAATTGGTTGACCGACAGGGGCACTCGTGGTCCGTTGGTCTATCGTAGAAAGACTTACAGTAAACGTCTTTACTGTGCCTGTTGTAGATATTGAATGTTACCAATGAAGGGAAATCTTAGTAGCTGAGCATAAAAAGAATAGGAGCATACTGTAACGCGTGTGAAGGCCATAAATGATATTAATTTTGGAACATAAACATACAGTACTGTATATGGCTGGTCTTGGTACTTTAAAGTAAAAAATACACACCAGTATTCCATTTCTCCCTAAACATTTTAAATGTTCATTTTGTAACGCATAGGTGACTATTCATTGTTATGAAAAAGACTTAAATTCGATCATGTTGTGATATTTAGAAATATAAATTTGTTTGGTGTGAGTGAGGTTTTATTTAATCTCTGACCAAGGGAAACGTTTCATTTTTTCAAAGAAATGTTTGTTAAAAAATAAAGTCATAGTTCCATGGGATTCAATCACAGACCATGTGACATGGGAGTCAGGAAACTAACACACAGCGCTACCAGATTTGATAACGCTATAAAAACGCTATAAAATAATGTGACTAGGCACAGAACAAGTTTACAGCACAGTACAATAATAAATGCTGACCATGACTTTAGAAGCATAAATTACCTTACACTCAATTTAAACACAAGCTGTCTTTCTGTATGAACCTCTAAGCTGGTTCATACAGAAATGTAGAAATCCATTAGCCTGATTATGATTAAAAAACACATAATTAAACACGCGTTTGCGATTTAAATCAGAACACGATTTAAATCAATATAAATGTTTATATTGTAACGCATACTGTCCAGCCTCCATTTCTCTATAAAAATTTACTCTATTGCACACACACACACACAATAGAAGCAGGAACTGTTGTCAGAAGGGAAGAAGGTGACTATTCATTGTTATCAAAAATGACTTAAAATTGATCACGTTGTGATATTTTGAAATATAAAAGTCAATTGATTGTCCATAATATCGCTATTCTATTTTTTCGAAGAAATGTTTGTTAAAAGAAAAGTCCAGTACCAGCTGGATTTGAACACACAACCTGTGAGTTGTTAGTCAAGCACATAGACCAGTAGGCTACAGGGGAAGTTGCATGAACAGGGAGGCAAAACAGCCCTACACAGCCCTGTCGCAGTACACGAATATAATCATATCGTTATTAAATTCTTTAGATACGCGATTCCATATTATATTAGCAGAAAAGCTTAAAACTACCACTTTTTCACACGCTATTTCACATGCTAGTTAAATACTTCGATGCTTAAAATCGTTAGGGAGAAATGGAATACCGGTGTGTATTTTTCCTTTAAAGTACCGATTCCTGGAATCTGACTGGCTGACACCCTTCTGAAGTGGTTCCATAAAATCTGTCATACGGAAAAGAAAGCGTTGATACATACAAGTATCTTTTAATACAGTCTTTGCTGTGCTCTTGAGGATCCTTGTGATATTTTGAGCTCTATTTGAATGATAAGTGTCGCATTTTAAATCATTTTCGTAGTTAGAAATTATGAAACGCTCTGTTAAAAGCAAGGAAGTTTTTATGCCCGTTGAAGTAAAACAAAATGCCTGACAAAGTATGGCTTAGACAGATTCCAAGTGCTTGTACAAATGTGCTAAAGAAATTATACTTTGAGTATATAGCTTGTCCAAAGTCATCCATTATTAATACTATTAGTAATATCTTCGGTAAAGGCTTTGATCCATAAATATTTCTGATAAAGGTATGTTGTGTACTTTTGTCCAACTGAGCAATCTTGCTTTCATAAAATATACCAACATTTTAATGACTGATGATTAACATGCTGTAATACACAGTTTAAAATTAAAAGCTCAAATGCTGTACATGAGAGGTTAAGCTCCCCCTGGCGGTTTTACAAGGTGACGCCGGATAGTTTTCGGCAGAGCGTCAAATGACATGCGATTAACCACGTGACACTGCGTGTCACTGCGTGTCACCGCGTGATACCGCGACACGCCCACCGGGGTATGCCGCAAAATACCCCACCCATTTTGAATGGCTGCATCTGTATATCTCTCAGAACCACCAGTGCACCCACAGTCCAGCACCAGACTTTAGTCTTGCATAAATGCAATTTATTCTTTAGTGATTACAACATGTCTCACTGTGTACTCAAAAACATTGAACCCACGACACACAAAGTTTCTCCGAGGGACACACTCGATCACCAGAGGTTCAATAACCCATTTACTGTAGGTAGAAAAGAAAATGGTCCTTCAATATTATTTTCCCTATACAGTACATCAATTCACAAACAAGGAAACCATTTGTCCCCAATAGTTCCTGTTTGGAAGAAGAAGCAAGAACTCCCCACAGTCTAGTCTCCCCAGTCTCTGTACTGGAAATCCTCCCCCAGGCATTGCTCCACTCTGTCTGTGTCCTCAGTTCTGACTCTGCAGCCCCGTTCCTTTGTTCTGCCCCCAGGAAAACGAAGTTCTAGCACAGGGCCTCAGTTCTGGCACTAAGGTCTTTCCTCTCCCCTGTCTTACAGAAGACAGCTTCTCCTGCTCTGCCCATCATGCATAGAGGCCCGTGGGAGGAAGAGAGTCCTGTATCCATTCAAGTCAGAGTCTTTTGTTTCCTTTTCTGCTTCCCCTCTGCCTCAAGTGTGGTCCGGAGTGGATCAGCACCACCTCAACTTTCCCCATGTCAATTTCCAAGGTGTAATAATTGTAGGGACAAGGCCTATTATTTCACTTAGAATTAAGTGATATTAAGTATTTCTAAAAATCTTTGGGTGCCTGGACCAAACAGCCTGTTGCCTGTCACAGGAATGTAGTGAAAGAGGCCCTTCTCTGTGTTCAGCCACAGTATGACCTAGAGGTCTTTGCGTGAGAGCAAGTGAGGGAGACCATTTTATCTTTTGGATAAGGATCTCTCCCGGGACAATGCAGAACCATTATCAATTCTCCCTTAAGATGAATGTTGACTGCTAGCATCTGGATGTCTGGCAGAGGGACATAGGCACATCCAGAAATAATCAGAATCAGAATCACTTTTATTCGCCATTATGTGTCAGTTACAGGAATTTGCCTTGGCACATTTGGAACCTGCTCAACACAAAAATCATAGAGGTGCAAAAGGAGCATTAACATTACTAACATAATTACATTAGACAATATACAAAAGGTGGGAAGTCACAAAAACACAGTCATAATACGTGCTCATAGTTCAGTACAGATATGCAGAACATATAGACATTTCTAAGACACAAGAACATTCACATTTTACAGTACAGTGGAAATGTACAATCAACATTATAGTATATGCAGGACACATTGTAAGTTCAGAGCATATGCGAAAGTACAGTCTGAGGAGTTAGCTGCAACTATGTAAAGATGTTGGGAAAACGCACTGGTTCTTGTGCAAAATCTATCTACAAGATATACTGTATGAACCAAGTTGGCAATAATACTAACTCAATGTTTTTCAGCTGAAATGGGGAGTTGTAGGAGGAGGATGCTGGTTAAGCAGAAATATGGCATTGGGTAAGGAACTGTTCAAGTGTCTGTTGGTTTTGGTTTTTATTACTTTGAAGCATTTTCCGGAGGGAAGCTTTTGAAATAAGTGATGTCCCGGGTGGGAGGGATCTGCAGCAATCTTGGTGGCCGGATTTACTGCTCTAGATTTGTAAACCATGGCAAGGGATGAAAGATAAGGCGCTGCAATTGGTTTTTGGACTGTGCAGTAGCGGAGCCAAACCGGACAACAATAAAGGAAATTATCACACTTTCAAAAATTGCTCTGTAAAATATGAGAATAGATTGTGCAATGCCAAGCTTCTCGGGATGTCTCAAAAAGTACACGCTCTGCTGTGCTTTCTCTATAATGGAAAAATGTTTTCATCCCAATGGAGAGTGTTAGAGATAACATGACCCAGGAATTTGCAGGATTCCACCACATTGACAGTAATGTCCTTAATTACCATGGGAGGAAGGTGCTGGAGGGTGCTTTCTGAAGTCAATTATCTACAGTTTTAGTGGTGTTGAGATCCAAGTTGTTAGTGATACACCACGTTGTGAGGTGATCCACTTCCTTTCTGTACCGGCTCTCATTGCCATTTGTGACGAGGCCTATAAGAGTGGTGTCATATGCAAACTTGATAAATTTAACTGAGGGGTCGCCAGAAGTGCAGTCATTGGTGTACAAGGAATAGAGTAGAGGAGAGAGCACATTTGTGCTGATAGTTCGACAGGTTGAAAGATAGGGACCCACTCGAACATACTGCTTATGGTTAGTCAGAAAGTCGAGAATCCATTTACAAATGGACTGGCTTACATTAATTTCTGAGAGTTTGCTAGGAATGATTGTGTTGAATGCTGAGCTAAAATCCACAAACAGGATTCTAGCGAACATGCCTCTAAGGTCCAGATGTAGCAGGACAAAGTGTACGCCCATATTCACAGCATCATCCACTGACCTATTAGCCCTAGATGCAAACTGCAGGGGATTAAGGTGAGTAGCAGTGACAGTCTTCAGGTTATTAAGAATCAAGTGTTTAAATGCATTAATTATCACTGATGTTAGTGCGATGGGTATGTAGTCATTGAGGCAGGTTATTTTGTCCTTTTTTGGAACAGGAACAATGATTGAAGATTTAAAGCAGTGCAATTTAAATTCACTGCTTTATCAGTGCCTGCTATGAATCCTTAAGGTGTCCATCCTGCAATGTTGTTATGAACAATATCAAGTGCATATCTGCTATCAGCATATACTGTATTGTGAAGTCTTTTAGATGACATCTACTGGTTTTACATCCATTCCCGGAGGACATTAATCTTGGGTTCCACTTTGGTGGCTGAATTAAACTATCCTGTTGCTGTTTACTGAGCACTATTCAAAAGTAGGTGATGTAACTGCTCAGTGTAAATGAAATAATTTTTGAGGGTCAGTAATGCCCAATGCTGGAGCAGCAGTTCATCAGATTTTGCTCTGTGCAAGATCTAAGGGGAACTGTCAGTGATTCTTTCAATCAACATTAACAACAAACTTCTATTAGTCTTTTTGTTACGGTCAAATTATTTTTTTTTATTGTTGAAACGTATCTACTTACATCCTGTATTTTCCTCAGCATATTTTATAAATTGGCAGCAATAGGTGTGAAACAAGCAGTTCTATTATCCAGATGCTTATAATCAATAGAGAATCTCCAGGAGCCATCTCAAGCTGGGACTTGATATACTGACAAATGTTTATTGGATATCACTGGAGATACCATACCCTTAGCACAGCTATTGGATTTCTTTGAAATCTGCTTCAGTTTCTTTCATTGTTTCATAAGGTTATGTGGTTGACCTTTATTTACAATTTCCACACATTCACCTCAATAATTTTTCAACATCACCTATACTTTAGTGTGGTTCTTAAAAATAATACCTATATCTTTTTTTTAGTTTCAATGTGATTCTAGCCTTGTTTGTTCCCATTTGACTAAAGTCATGTTGTATTCTGTATTATTTTAGTTCCTGTAAAAAATTAGAACTATGTTTTGTGTTAGTGGTAAGGTATGACCAATCCTTGGCAAATATTCCAGGTTATGGTGTTAGTGTTTAACCCTGTGTATTCCTTGTTGTGGATAAACAAGTGATAATTTGTAATAATTTAATCATTTGTGTACTGCCCATATCGATTACCAAAAAGGCCCCAGATCAGAGCAGTACAAGAAGTGATTTTGTGAAAAATAGCAGTAATTGGTTTGCGCCTAGCAGGGTTGTTAACAGAAGAAGTGGTCAACTTGAAAGAACAGGATGTAAACCACCCAAAACTGAATCAAACCCACCTCACCAGTTTGTACTGCAAGAGGCTATACTGTTTTAGAAATCTTTAGTAAGTTGTCTGTTCTGAGAGGCAGACTCCTCACTGTGGTGTTGCATATAATGGCTGAATCTGCACAAGGGCGACTCCTGCTCCTCTGTTGAACAACCATGGGAAGAAAAAAACAAACTTCACAAAAAACAAGATCATCTTTCTTTATAGCATAAATAAATGCGGATTGAAAGATGAAAACTATTTTTTCTCAATTGTGTGCACATCCAAAGATGACTGAAGTTTGCAGAGAAATGTGCTTATCTTATAAAGTTGACCATATGGGAGCAGTGATGTTTTTCACTCAATATGGGAATGAAATTTCTTTGCTTGTTTTCAGAAATTATGAAATCAATGTTAAAAGTCAAACCCCTGTATCTGAGATGATAATTTAAGAAAAGTACAACATTATTTGAAGTAGTAGTTCAGGTGGGTAGCTGCGTCGGCATGTGTAGACTGCAAAGGAATATAGGTTTATTCCATGCTGAAAAGATAAGAAAGAAAATACAGTGTTTCGGCTGTGGAGCCTTCTTCAGGTGTGAGAAAGACAGGGCAGTAAGCAAAGATAATGTAGTGGGAGAACAAGAGCTGGGAGAGAGGAGGAGAGAGGGGAGGAGCAGGGGACAGAAAGAGAGGCCAATCAGGAAGTATGAAGTCAGTATAGGTGAGGAGGGTGTGAAATGAAACCTACAATGAATAGAGAGAATTTAAAAGAAAAGTAGTCTGTCGTTGAGAGAAGGGGGAAGGTGTGATCCTAGCTGCAGGATAATTTTAGTTTCTGTAGTCTTTCTGATGTATGACTTAGGAATTATATTCATTATTGAAGTCTAGTTAAATGACTTTCAGGTGAATTTTCAGGTGACCCATCACTGGAGATGGTATTTTATATTAAGTATACTGTATATTGAAGATATAAATACAGTTTACTGATGTGTCTCAGTTTGAACAATGCCAGTCTATATTTGGAAAACTTGTCTATTTACTAGCTTTTTGATACAAATACATTTAAATTTTGCAATCGCTTTTCCTAGATGTAAAGAGAACCTCCACTGTAACTAGATTAGAGTTTGTTAAATAGTTTACTTTCCTTATATTTCAATTAATACTCAACCTGGCTCTTCAGGTAGTTCTGTTTTGCTGATGAGTTAAAGCATTTATGATGTATCTTACATTTTAAAAATACAGTCTAATAAAATAAAATGTAATGAGAGAGTAGTTGATATTTCACAAAGATGGAGAATTAAAAAAAAGAAAATTAAAGAAACAATGAGCATTCAGATATTTAAGAGTCTTTATTTTCTGAGTTACCTCTAGAAAAGACATTATAGACTGAAACACCATTTATTGTCACTTACTGAGCAAAATATAATTCCAGAAACCTTTCCACTAATTTAAGTCAAACAGGGGAAATAACACAGCATAGCTTCACTGCCTGACATTCACAATGTGATCTGTAGTAGATCTGTGACAATTCCAAAGCTATATTTTACTGCATATGTTTACTGGCACTGATCACTCTATCTGAAAAGACAAACAGAAACTTAAAAACTTTGGCTAAAACATATTCATCCTTGTTACATAACATTTGCCAAATTAACATGCATGTCTTTACACAGATATCAAATGATTATTTGCAGTCTGGTTTCATTATGTTGAAGTTTCTGCAGACGTACAGTATTACAGAGAATTAGTCACAGTCATTGTTTCTTGTCTTAACAGTTCTCTCAAGGTGAGTCTTTCCCCGCCAGCAGCCTGATGCTTTCCAAAGGGTTCCAGTTCATATTCAGCTGCAGCAAGCGTACTTTGAATGATGCTTTCTAATTTTTCTTTGGCAGCAAGGGGCGCACATGGCTGGCCACATCATTGAAGGAGATCTTGACATAATTGGGAACATTTTCCCCAGGGAAGGAAACAAGCTGGGAGCCCTGGCGATTGACACCCTCGTACAGCACCCAGACACCACCTTTCACTTTGTGGGAAGAAGCTATGTCGCTGAAAGCGATTGCCTGAAGATTGGTTTCCTCTCGTAGGATCACTTCCCTTCCTTTGTAATTGACATGCTCAAACAGCTGGATTTCAGGGTTGTCCAGTTCATCTGTGATCATCCGTAGGGAAGAAAATTTTCCTTTGTCATCAAGGGTAGGGTACTCTCCTTCCTCAAACACCCGTTGCTTTCCAACAAAATTCTTTTCATAATATGCTACCCATGGCGCACCGATAACTTTCAAAGATGAGATGGCGTTGTCGAAGCCCCTTTCCTCTAGGTCATGGACATTGTTCTTGAATTCAGCTGTTCTGCCGGTGAACCCCTCGTTTGTAAAAACAATGATCTTGCTCATTTTGAATGATGGCTGGACGAGGTCAGAGGCTGGGAGAATGCAAGCGCTTCTTATGCAGCTTCTTGTGACTCTGCTGAGAACAGTGACTGTTACCTGGCGAGCAGAGCTGCCCTTTTATCCTAATCTCTTCCAAAGTGGGTGTTGACAAGGACAATGCGATGGGCGTGTCGCATCATTTCGCGTCATGTCGCGTCATACCGCATCATATTGTATGCAAATTAGATTATGTTAATAGTATCAGGAATCACCTTGTAAAACCACTAGGTGGAGCTAATAAAGCTTAACCTCTCATGTACAGCATTTGAGCTGTTGCCAGACAACACCTGGTTTTGAATCCCGATCACTGCTGAGGGATAATCTTAAGAAATTAAGTTGTATACTCTTTAGACTTTTAAATTTAAACTGTGTATTACAGCATGTTAATCATTATACATTAAAACGTTGGTATATTTTATGAAAGCAAGATTGCTCAGTTGGACAAAAGTACACAACCAACCACCTTTATCACAAATATTTTAATTGTGCAGAAATATTTTATGCATCAAAGTCTTTACCAAAGATATTTCTAATAGTATTAATAATGAATGACCTTGGACAAGCTGTAAACTCAAAGTATTACCCTGGTCCACATTCTTTGTAACCGTCTTTGTAAACCAAAATACTGACAAAAAGTAACACCACAGCATTTTGTTGATCCGATCACACATTCGTTTCCAATTATACAAAGTAAGTCTTGCCTTTCACACGCTCATAAAAGATATTAATTTAGGAACATAAGCATATTACTGTATGTAAACTGTACTGTATATTGCTGGTTTTGGTAGTTAAAGAAAAAATACACACCAGTATTCCATTTCTCCCTAAGCATTTTAAGCATCAAAGTCTAATATGTGGTTATTTCGGAAACGTTTTTACATGCTCCTTCTGACCGTATTACTGTACGTTTATATACTTTGAGTGAAAAGTGATCGTTTTTCTGCGAATTCGCTCGTTATCGGAGTAGACAAGAGCATTCTTTTAGAATTGGATTAATAGGGAATATAATATGGATTTAATATGGATTAAACAATATAATTATATGTACTTTGTACTGTTGCACAAACAGTAGTATAAGACTTTCCATTGATATGTGTACTTCTGTTTCACTGTTTAGCATGTGTCTGTGGCATGATGGCTTAAGTGACTGACTTATAAGGCTAAGGTCGGGTGTTTGTATCTGGCTATCATCAAGAGTTTACTTTTAACAAATAAACATTTCTTTGAAAAACTAAAATAGCAAATATTATGGACACTACTGTATATTGACATTTTTTATATTTCTAAATATCACAACATGTTCAAAGCTAAGTCATTTATTTATAACAACGAATAATTTCAAACTGCTACTGATATTATTACTGACTAAATATTATCAAAACTATATTGAATTTGTTGGTCTTTCTAAATATCACAAAACATTCAAAGTTAAATGAGTTGAGCGATTACCATTTTCCATGAATTCTTGCGCTCGTTATCGCAGTAAAAGAAACTCATACTTTTCAGAATTTAATTATTTAAGCAATAAGGCATGAGAGGCCGTGCTATATTGTGGATATAGTCACAGTTAAAAGGTGGTGTTAGGCCTGACGCGATGCAGAGGGCCGGCAACCCTTTTAACTGTGACTATATCCACGATATAGCACAAGCCTCGAGTGCCTTATTGCTTTTATAAAACTGTCCCCAAATATGCGATTGCTGTATAGAATGAATTTTAATTTAAAAAATTTATTTAACATGAAAATAAAGCTGTTTACGTTCCTCCGCTTGAGAATATAGTCCGTCATTGCTATGCAATGCAGAAACACAGCCACAAGTAACATTAACTAGCAAAGAGAGGACATTAGCTTGCCAATATGATAAAGGAATACATTTTTTTGTTTATTTCTTTAGCACATTTATTTTAACATTTCCATCGATCGTACAAGCACTGAAAAACTGTTCAATCCCTAGTTCGTCAGGCATTTTCTTTTTTGCTGCGGGAGTGCTCCCACTGGTACTGGTCTCAGTGCCTTCTAGGATATAACGCCAGCGATTTGTTGTTAAAATTGGGTTTCCAATAACGCCGTAGCGAACTCTTGCTTTTATGTCCACTATAACAGACATAATCTCCCTTGCTTTTAACCGAGCATTTCATAATTTCTAAGAATGAAAATTATTTAAACTATGCAACACTTATCATTCAACGAGAGCTCAAAATATCATAAGGATCCTCAAGAGCGCAACAAAGACAGCAGAAAAAGATACTTGTATCAGATACACGAGAATCCAAGCTTTTTTATCTATGCTTTCTTACCTACGCTAAGAAGTAGTCTTTAAAATTTCTTTATCACACAGTAAAAAGTCAAATTTCTGGGATGTGCGTGTATCAGAGAATATAGCTTCAAAAGTGTATCAGCCAATCAGATTTCAGGACCGGAATTATCCGTTTTATAATAGGGAATATAATATGGAATCATGTATCGAAAGAAATTAATAATTATATCAATTTAAGGATCTAAATATCTAAATAAATGTATCTATATAGCTGGTAGTATTACTGTATTCCACTTTCTTTGTAAACACGTTTTATTAACACCCAAATTGCAGCCGGTGTGAATGAGAAAAAAGTGAATCCTGTTTTTTGTTATTGTCTGTAGCTCAAATCCTGCTTAACTAAAAATTAGACACAAGAAGAGTATTATTGAATAATGTTGTGAGGCTCTGGCACAAGTTCTCTGTAAACTGAAGAGTTATAGAGGAGACACGTTGTGTATCGCCTCTTTTTACATTTGTAAAAAAAACATTCCAATGTTAATACGACACAGAAGATATTATTAATAATGTAGCATTTTAGGGGTCACGTGGGTTTGCGCCCTACACCCTGAGGGACCGCTGTGCACATACAGAATGTTCACAATTCGAGAAATACTGCTCAACACGAGTTCGTGCGAACAACCCGCATAGGTGATATTTAGAGATACTGTATATATTGTAGTATTTTCGGGTTCGGCGAGGATCGTTGACTGAAAAACTGCACTTTTATTTTTTGGCACAGCTAGAGCACCACAACTCACATTCAACCACATCACAGCACAGATCAAACAGCAATATCTTACACACTGGGAAACACACACACAAACACATCATAAACTGGAATTCTACAGAACCCTAAACAGCCAATACACACTAGCTTAATATTTGACCAAGATAAGAAACAGCAAAAAGAAACAGACCTTGAGGAAGTAAAGGCTCAGTGACCACAGCCTGGCCATAGAAACTGGACACAGGCAGACCTGGCTGCCCAGAGAGGACAGGCTGTGCTCCCACTGCCAGCAGGGAGAAATAGAGACAGAGGAGCACTTCCTACTGCACTGTGACAGATATTCTGGGATTAGAGAAACATTCTTCCCTAGTTTCAGAAATCTAATCCCAGAGTTCCCACACCTGCCAGAATCACAATGGGTCCCAATTCTACTGGGAGAGGGAGGCAGGAACTCAGTTGAACCGGCAGCCCAGTATGTGATCTCCTGTCACAGCCTGAGAAACAGTGAATTTTTCTCCCAATATTACTCAATATGTATACAGTATAAGTAAATATTTTATGATATTTTATGAAACCTCTAAGTCATACTGTGGCTGTAGTCATACAGAGAAGGGCCTCTTTCGCTACATTCCTGTGACAGGCAACAGGCTGTTTGGTCCAGGCAAACAAAGATTTTTAGAAATACTTAATATCATTTAATTCTAAGTGAAATAATAGGCCTTGTCCCTACAATTATTACACCTTGGAAATTGACAGGGGGAAAGCTTAGGTGGTGCTGATCCAGTACGGACCAGACTTGAGGCAGAGGGGAAGCAGAAAAGGAAACAAAAGACTCTGACTTGAATGGATACAGGACTCTCTTCCTCCCACGGGCCTCTATGCAAGATGGGCAGAGCAGGAGAAGCTGCTTTCTGTAAGACCACAGGAGAGAGGAAAGGCCTTAGTGCCAGAACTGAGGCCCTCTGCTGGAACTTTGATTTCCTGGGGGCAGAACAAAGGAACAGGGTTGCAGAGTCATATAAAAATGTCCGTATTATTTTGCACTGTTCGCCATATTACTTTTGCACTTGTTTTGTCCAGTTTGTATACTTTTCTCTGTGTATCTGCACAGTTTTTCACAATTTTGCACTGGTACCACACTGTTGTTTACACTGTTATTGTTATTGTATTTCTATTGTCTTGTCTGCTGTTCTATATATTGCATCTCATAGACTAATGAAAAACATTTTTCACTATACTATACACCTGTGTAAGTATGATGACAAATAAAGTTGAATTGAATTGAATTGACAAGTGAGAAGGGAATTGTCTCCAAGTAATCAGGGTCTACAGTCAGGTGGTGTCCATGACAAACAGTGCTGAGAGACTTGTAGATGGAGAAGAGGCTGGCTGCCACTCCAATGATATCTCGAACCACAGACCAGCAGCCAGAGTGAACACAACAGTCTTAAATTGAATTAATAATGATACTTAATAATTAAAGCAAGCTATATAGTAAATAAGGAAATCTAATATTTGTGTAAGCCATGCAGTGTGTCTCTTACATGATTGTCTTTTGGGATGGAGATGTCCTAATCTTAATTTTTCTAATTTTTCTAATCTTAATTTTTGAGCACTATTAGATGGATGTGCACCTTGAATCCAAGGTATAAGCATGAGACGCAAGTTTGCTGATGTGAAGATGTAGCAGAGATGCATGATCTATATGATCCCTTGTAGCAATACTGTGTGCACACCACTTTTGGATTGAAATAGGCTTCTGAATGTAAAAAGAATGCCAGGCACTATATCTTGTTATAATGGAACAAGTAATAGGTTTATTCCATGCTGAAAAAAAGAAGAAAGAGAACACAACGTTTCGGCCGTGGAGCCTTCATCAGGTGTCACACCTGAAGAAGGCTCCACGGCCGAAACGTTGTGTTCTCTTTCTTCTTTTTTTCAGCATGGAATAAACCTATTACTTGTTCCTTTGCAGCCTACGCATGCTGACGCAGCTACCCACCTGAACTATCTTGTTATAATGTTTCTTTAGATAAATGGATAAAGAGATCCAGTTTTGAAGGAGTCTCTTTGTCTGTAACAAAATAATTAGAATTATATATACTTATATTACAATTAGAATATTTATGAACAACTGAAAATGTAAATGAACGCACTCCATCCATGGTCTTTCAACTCTGAGCTGTATCTTAAGTGAGATGCAGAAATGTCAGAAATCAATTGTCTTCCAGAAAAAAAAAAACACAAATTGCATATTTACCCTCACACCTTTCCAGTTAGGTCGTAACGAACTCTGAGTCACTCCTGGTTAACTGGAAAAAGGAACAAGTTCATTTGAACTCTAAATTGCACCTCCAGTGAGATGCAAAATGATCCAAATCAATGTTCTTCAGAAAAACAATATTTCACTATATTTTCCAGGTAACCAGAAAATAAAAAATGTGTCTGAGATTAACATCCAACTTAAGGGATAACAAGATCCAGTTTTGAAGGAGTCTTTGTCTGTAACAAAATAATTAGAATTATATATAATTATATTAAATTAGAATATTTATGAACAACTGAGAATGTAAATAAACACACTCCATCCTGTGGAGCGGTGGCTCTGTGGCCAAGGATCTGTGCCTGTGGCTGGTAGAAGTATCCTACTCTGTAGGGCCCCTGAGCAAGGCCCTTCACCGTAGCTTCTCCTGGGGTGCTGTACAATGGCTGACCCTGCACTCTGAACCCAAGCCTTCTCTCCTTGTCTGTGTGTCTCATGGAGAGGAAGCTGGGGTATGTGAAAAGACAAATTCCCAATGCAATAAATTGTATATGGCCAATAAAGTGATCTTATGCTATGTTCATGCTATGACCTAAGTTGGCATGGAAAAAGGCTCAGTAGCTGACAAACACAGAGAGGCAAAAACAAAGACAAGTAGAGATTCAGGATAAAGAAAAGAAGTTTAGCAAAGGTCAGGAGTACAAAGCAATGCCTGACAAAGCCAAGAGAAGTATTAGGGAATACAAACCTTGAGAGACACAGTAATGGAAATCCATAATGGAGCCCAGAACACAATCAGAGCAGTCTTTAAATATCCCCCTGACAAGCGAGAAGGGAACTGTCTCCAGGTGATCTGGGTCTCCTGTCAGGTGATGCCCATGGCAAACAGTGCAGAGAGACTAGTGGATGGAGTAGAGGCTGGCTGCCACTCCAAAGATAGCTCAAACCACAGACCAACAGCCAGAGTGACCACAACAGTCTTAAACTGAATTAATAAGGATACTTAATAATTCAATCAAGCTATATAGTAAATAAGGAAATCTAATATTAGTATAAACCATCCAGTGTGTCACTTACATGATTGTCTTTTTCGGGATGGAGATGTCCTGGGAGAGTTCATCTTTGACCACTGTCAGATGGATGTGCACCTTGAATCCAAGGTATAAGCATGAGACACAAGTTTGCTGATGTGAAGATGTAGCAGAGCTACAGGATCTATATGATCCCTTGTCATGATACGGTGTGCAAACCACTCTCTCTCTTTCCTAGCGTTAATCCCACATCAGCAGGGTTCACTTGTCGGCACATCAATCTCCATTTGGTGGTTGGAACCAAATCTTTGACCTGACGTTGCCATTAACTGCGACCGTGAAATACTCCAACTGGCACGTCGCTCCACCTGCCGTCAGAGTGGTGGGGGGGGAGGAGAACAAAGTAATGTAGCCAATTCATAGAGGGGGATTATTAGGAGGAAAGGGAAATTTGGCCAGGACACCGGGGTTACACCCCTACTCTTTTCATTTGAACTCTGAGTTGTAACTCCAGTGAGATGCAGACATTTTTCAAATCAATGTTCTTCAGAAAAACAATATTCAGAAAAAACACCCTTTTTCTAGGTAGCCAGGGAAATAAAATGTGCCTGTGTTTGGCATCCAAATTAATAGATAAAATCAAATTTACAAAAGCATGAATTTCTAAATGTCTTAATGGCTGAATGATAAATGTTTATTAACATTTGAGCTTTTGTTTTTTTAAATCCTACAAAGCACTGATTTGCTCAGTTAGCTGCACCTGATACTGTCTGCAGTGAACTAGCTGAATGTGCCACTGATCCAGACACATTACAATAACTGTCTGTTAGGTACAGTCCACCATAGTCCACTACTTGAGGCTCATCAGGTGAAGGTTTGAGCTTCTCATTTCTGTTTTTCAGCACTGAATTAACCTTTATTTGTATAGAACCTGTGACAATACCATACCCTTGATTATTCAAGCTTGAGTACTTCAATCACGCTACTCTGCATTTCAAGTTATAGAGCTGGTGAACAAAAAGGAAATATCAATGCAATGAAAGACAATGCAGAATTTATTGCCAGTATTGGGATTGTATCAACATCTAACAATAACTTTTTCACACCGAAATGTAAAAGTCTTGGCACGAGATTTATTTCTAAAAACACAGTTAAACTAAAACTGGAACTATGCAATCTATGTGGTTTATGAATTTTGTTCTGTTACCACACTCTGTGATGAGATCCAGATTGTAAAATGTAATCATGTGTCTGGATGTTAAAAATAGAACCAGTTGTATTTCTGTTGTCCTGAGAGCATTCTTGACAGCTGCACTCCAGAGTGAGTGCTCCAGTGTATCCATACCATGTGAATGCTTTCCCCACTCCCTTTCCTACACAACAAGTTTGTTTTTTGAGTACAAATCACCTCTTACATTTGTAAGCAGTGTTTGAAACTCCTCTCTGGTGCCTGAGATGCTGGAGGTGTGATTCAAACCTGTGAGGCATTCTGACCCCTTTATTTTTCCTCCAATACCAGGCCTCCTCGGTCCCTAACAGCCCCATATTAACACCTCAGCTCCCAGACACCTTCAGACTACAATAGACCCACTTTAACCTGTACTTGGACATGTCCAGGTAAATCTCCTGCCCTGGCAAACTTCAACCAAAAATTTTATTTTTCAACAAGAATATTATTTTCACATACTGTACACTCATGCATACGCACCAACCAACACACTGCTGGCCATGACATAGAGGAGCAGGGATGTTACTTTTCATGATGTGTGCATTTGCTGTACTCACTGCTAGTGTTCCATAGTGTTGTTGGAATACAGAGTCTGGAAAAATGGATAATCTAGGTCTCTAGAACCTCTGAACACTTATATTCACACACTTTGTTATTATGGAATTATTTGTAGTTGTGTTATTTCAGTGATCATAAACATTTATATTACAAACAAATGAGATAGAATAGTCATACTTCAACAAAGTGTCAACAAGCATGGTAGGTCACATACTGTTGTAGTGGCAAGGGTTATTAAAGTACAGGAATTAAGTTTGCTGCTCCCTTGCCAGTCCCTCTCTCCTTCATCTCAGTGGTGCTTGATGCAGACAGGCCTTTGTATCCATTTGGTTCACAATTAAGGTGTTTTTCTAGCTGATAGAGTGTCCTGATAAGATTCTCTGGTGTCTTACTGTCTGGGAGAGTCTCATCCCAAGTTGTCTACAACTCTAAGGTCAGAGTGCATTATTACTCATCATCAGCCAATCAGGAACTAGTAGGGCAGGTTAACCCCACGTGGGTCTCGGATGCCCATGAAACTTTCAACCAATGAACCTTTGGTTCCTCCAGGTAAAACTCAGAGCGCTTCCTGAACATTCTCGACTCAGAGCGCCTCCTGGACATTTCTCAGACTCAGGGCTTCTCCTGGGAATTCTTAGATTCAGCTCGGACAATCACGTAACAGCCAGTGTGTCCGAGTGCAGGACTTAGAACTTTTTTTTGTTCTAAAAATCGAGAACGGAGGTTGCCAGAGCGCAACCAAAGGATCCACCCGAGGTTAGCCCAGCAGCAAGCCTCGTGAGCCTTGTGAACACACCGCAAAGCTTACCTGATCAACAAGTGAATTAGAGCTGTGGACAGCTGAAATCAGTATTCAGAACTAGCGCTACATCGGAACAAACCGGTCTTCTTCCCGTCTAAAGAGTGTGACCAGCTTGAACCCGCAGTCACTTTTCTCCTGTGCACAACTCTGTTAGTAAGCCAGAACTAACTAGCCTGTCTTCAGAGAGCCCACAGGTCGATAATTCAATTGTTACCTCAACCTGAGTTGATATCAATTTAATTCCTAAGAGTGATGTACATGCTTTTGAGTATCTAGTGTAGAAGTTGTAATCCAAGTTCATTTACGAAACGGTCTAATTGAATGATATACTGAACGTATGTCCCTCTTGGTATTTGTAACTCTTCGTGACTGAATATATACCTTTTGTATTCTGCTAACCCTCATGATAAGACCTGTTATGTTTATATGCACATTTTATTTATTAATAAATGTATTCTCATGTATTAGTATCCGTGTGTGCGTTGTTTGAGTTATCCCACAAGGTTGATTCTAATAGCCATCAAAGAATCATTTTGTGACTTACTGCTACAATTAATAATTGTCCCAGTTAAGCACAAAACCCCTACATTTACTGGTGCCTCGTGAGAAGATGCCTACTCTGTATATCTACACATTGTGAGCCACTTATAGAATATATCTCCCTCCTTTTTCTCTTACAAGCAATTGATTATGTTTTGCTTTTTACCACTTTCTTTATCCAAATGCATCCATTTGCTCAGACATCAAACAGATCAGGTTTAGATTATAGTGCTTACTTACTGTACATCATTAGTTACATCTTTATAGATCTTATCCAATGCAAAAATATTAGGTACTATCCTGTACTATATGCATTTAACACACACAAGCATTTAGTTCAAAAAGTTCAAATCTAACAAAAAATAAAAAGTGAAACATTAATCTGAGTAGATGTAAGAAAAAGAAGAATTACTGTAGAAGGCTTGTTTTCATTAACAACAGGTGGAAATTACTACATCAAACTCACATGGAAGGAAATTGTATTCAGTGAGATGTATCCGGAGAAATTCAGTTTTTCCCAGGTGAAGCTGGTACCACCGAATAATAAGCTTAATACATTAATATTTAGGTGTATTAAAATTAAACATTTAAAAAACTTAAAGGTAATTCTAAAGGTTTTAAAGGTAAAACTTGTAGGTTTTTAGGTTTTAATTAGTGTCTTGTGTCTTTTAATGCTGTGGCTGGTGATTTATATGAACCCAAGCGCAAGAACCCGGAGAGTGGCTGGACATCCAAAGAGACCCGACAGATAGGGGTACAAGCGCTCTGGGACGAAGGGAGAGTGAAAAACGAAAGAAGTTGATAATTAAATAATTGATTACTGATCATTGGGGCTAAATCAGTCAGTAATAGAAAAGAAAAGAGGAAGGCACATAGATTGCTGGAGAAGCCAGGTAACTGCATCCCTGGCAAACAGCGGTTGTTAAACACAGCCAGCGAGAGAAACTGAATAGTGAACCTCGTGAGAAAGGGGACCAAACGGGTGTGCAGGACAGGCTTCAGGTGCTTAAAGCTGCTGCAGAGTGAAGTGCCATCTTGCTCAGCAGAGATCTGTGGAGAGAGAAAGCAGTACTGTGATTTGTATACAGGAAGGAGCTTTGCATACAGGAAGGAGCTTTGCATACCTGTGCCGCCTCACTGTTCCAAACACTTTAAGACTCACAGTGTGGATCAGTCACTGTTCAGCCCTTTCAGAGTCACTGAAACACACAGGACAATGATGCCACTGATTCTACTGTTGGGGACACTGGGGCTCTTTGCTCAGGGTGAGGATTAAAGATGATTGTTTCATTCTGTGACTGAGATTATTATAGTAATATAGTAAATGTTTTTTTTCCAGGTAAAACAACACATACAGTACATGTTTATAACAAGTAATTATAAATTACTGTATCTCTTACTTACTGCATAACTATTCCCTCTCCAGAGTCTAGTGGGCAGATTGTTCTGACTCAGTCTCCACCTCAGTCTGTTCTCATAGGAAGCTCTGTCTCTATCAGCTGTACAGCCAGTCAGTCTATTAGCAATGAGCTCAACTGGTACCTGTTGAAACCTGACCAGGCACCACAGCTTATAGTTTATCATGCAACAAATTATCAGTCTGGGGTTCCTGATCGATTCACTGGCAGTTACTCTGGGACAGTCTAAACACATACAATCACTGGAGTTCATGTTGAAGATGCAGGAGATTACTACTGTGGGCAGGACTGAAGCACTCCATTCACACAGTGACACACCTCTGTGCAAAAACCTCCCTCAGCACTTCTCTGGTTTATCAACAGGTCTGAGGCTGACAAGAATAGTTGTGCTTTGACAGGGGAACTGAAACAAAACTGAGTCTGTACATAATATAAAAATCTATAGTATAATATGTTATACTACATTTTTTTACTAATGGCTTTTTGAATGTACAGTATCTATTACTAAATAGGGTGCCACACTGGTTTGTATGCCTTGATGTGCTTGGGCCCTGGGACTTGGGGTGCTGTCTGTGTGGAGTTTTTACTGTATGTCCTCCCCGTGTTTATGTGGGTTTACTCCAGGTTCTCTGGTTTTTAACCACTGTCTAAAAGCACACCAGAAAGTTTATTGGCTTCTGGGAAATCTGACCCTTTTGCAAGGGAATTGACCTCCATACTGCCTTTTTGTTCTCAGTTATTACTCTAAATTCACAATTGGTCTTTAAACATTTCATTTCTGGTACATATGTACTTTGAATATGTTTTAAACATATGTGTAAATCCCACACATAATTCATTGCAAATCTACAGTATTTGGTTAAGATGACCTAAGATACCATTTTCATGTATCCATTATATCCATTTGGTTCATGCCTGTGTACTTCTCTCTTTATTTCTCCTTCACAGTTTATTAAACTGCTCTTTGTTAATTAAAAGGTATTCCTTTAATAAAACCCAGAAGCCTTTTGTGGTTAAATGCTTAAACATTTCTTAAGACAGGAAGACTTCTGTATAGTCAGATCTCCAGCCTTGGAAACTTAATGGAAGTTTGATTTGGGGTTGATATAGAATTATTTTCTGATAGAAAAATCAAACATTTCAAATGTTCAATTAGCTTAAATTAAAAATTAATTTCTGTACCCTCTCCCCCATTCCACATTCATAGTGGGCTGAAGAAATAATTTTGCTGCAGACAATATTAATTTCCTGCTCTGGTCTGGCAGTGAACAAGGCCACTCACAGTCTTCCTCTTAGTCCAGTATGCTGGTCAAACTGATTGGCAAAAGAACACTGGGGCTGAGAATACAGACACCAAAAGTGTTGAGATGCTCCTCAGAATCAGAGACATCGTGCCTGTCGGGTGACATTGAAGAAAGAGGTTTCTTTGCAGAGTTCGTATTTGACCATTAGTAAACTGCTGATGTGAAGCTGGGTTCTGCATGGCAACCTCTATGATGAGTGGTCAATGAGTGCTGAAGATGTACTTTAGCATGAATTACTGCATATACTAGGAACAGTATAACTACTGTATACCTGTAGGTAAAATATTTCTCCCATTTACTGGATAATTAATTCTAGCACCCTTAATTAGCTTTACAACTTAGTTATATTTGATCTTCACACACAGCTTTATCTTTTCACTAACCACACTCACTTTAGCACCTGGTCATTTCTCTCTTCAGTTCTAACAGCTAGCTAGAACCATGTGAGCCTTAATCCTCTCTTCCATTAAAAATACATTTTTAGTACATTAACATTAAAAATGTCTATATCTAAACAAAAAGACAGGAACCCCTGTCAAAATTCTGAATAGAAAAATTCAGAATTCTGTCCCTAGAAACTAGACAGTAATAACTTGACCAAGTTTTTTTAGGTTGAGAATTCCACTGTATTTGAAAACAGATGTTCCTGATATAAAGAATATGCATCGTTCCATTATACTAGCACTGGATGTGCCCTGGCCTTGAGCTCACAGATCTGATTTTAGAGAGAGGAGTGAGACACATCTGTCATTGATTGCTACTGGGAGGAATTGCTCGGACGGGAGCGTTGACATTTATTTCTTTTCACCACCTGGGACCAGCTCCCCACAGTCTGTGTCTCTGTGTTTCTGTGACAATCCAGGTACCCAGCTCCCTGGGCCCTGGCTGTGTCATTTAACAGGTGTTTAACCTTCTCATTCAGTATCTGAAATCTGTGGATGCTCCACTTTTCATGGAAATTGCATTCCATGCATTGGCAGCACATGCTTCAGTGATCTGGGAGTGCTTATAGCCCTGTGAGTTTAACACTTCATGACTGAGAGCTGCCCTCCTTTCCCATGAGTCATGTATCAGACTATGTAAAGACATGTACCAGGATTAAGTCGCCCCGTATGAGACCGGCAAGCTCACTACAACCCTTACCTATACCTGATTGTCCCTGGTCTCACATCACTGCTGACTTTATTACAGATCTTCTCAAGAGTCATGGACATATTGGTTATCGTTGACAGATTTTCCAAAACTACACATTTTGTTTGGCTGACTTGTTTGTTTAACATGTGTTCAAACTTCATGGTCTCCCAAAAGACGTTGTCTCGGACCATGGACCACAATTCATCTCCAGGTTTTGGAAAGCCTTCTTCCATTCTTTATTGGCATCGGTTTCTTTAACATCTGGTTACCACCAACAGTCCAATGGACAAACAGAACACATAAACCTGGAACTGCAGACATATTTATGGGCCTACATGTCATCAGTTCAGGACGAATGGATACGTCTCCTACCTTGGGCTGAATATGCACACAATTCCCTCTCAACGTCCTCAACAGGTATGTCTCCTTTTCAATACTCTTTGGAATATCAACCACCTCTCATACCAGAATCCTCCCCAGTACGGTACAGTGGACTGGCAAAAGAAAACCATCGACCACTACCATTGTGCGGTATCCCGGCTCAGACGTGGACAATTTGTGTGGTTATCTACCCTTAATTTACCACTTCGGCAGTGTTCCCGCAAATTTGGCCCTTCAACCCACTCTCAGGATTCACCCTGCCTTTCACGTTTCACTACTCAAACCCTACCATAAATCTCCATCGTTGCAACCTCAGCCTCGTCCACCCCCACCTTGAATCATTGATGGTATACCAGCCTACACAGTAAATGAAATCCTGGAATCCAGCTTGCATTGTTGGAGATTGCAATATCTAGTTGACTGGGAAGGCTATGGATCAAAGGAGCGTTCATGGGTATCCGAGAAAGACATTCTTGACCGCACATTAATTCATGATTTCCACCACTAATTCCCAAACCGTCCCGCAAGGGTGTCAGGAGCTGCCCCTAAGGGGCCGGTAATGTTATAGTTCCAACATCCTGCCACCACAGGACATCCCAACCAAGAGAAAGTGCTTTATCCACTCTTGGGCAGCGTAGGTTAACCACACCTACAGGCCTTCTACTGCGTTACCTTCTCTGGAATCCTTCTTGGTTTTTGGACTTTTGGTTACCCTTTTGACCATGATTTTTGGAATTCATCTTGGAACCCTTTTGCTAAGTTTCTTCTAGTTTATTGGCTCCTTGACCCTTTTGCTAGTCTTTGACCATGACCTTGGATTTCCGTGTTGCTTCAGTGTTTTGTGATATCCTGCCCGCATAAGGTCTATCCCTTTACTAATCGCTACCCCACAGTGTAACAGTAGGAATGGGACTGAAATAATTTAGTTTTACTTAATGTGAAAACAATACATTAATAGAAAATATATTGAAATCAATTTAATTAATGAATTAGTGTTTTCAATATTTTTCTGACACATGTATTATTTTTTTTTTCATTTTCAGAATTGAGTGAAATATGCTACTATAGGACAGTCGCTGTGAGCTATAATGTGTGCAGTGCACACTGATGGCTCTAAGCACTGCCTAGCCTGGTGCCCAACAAAGGCTGGAGAAGCTCCCAAACTCCTGATCTATCAGGAAATGACCCACGAGAGTGAGATCCCTGAGAATTTTATTAACAGTAGATCTGGGACTGACTAAATATCTGACCATTACAGGAGTCAGGCTGAAGTTGCAGCAGACTATTGTTGTCAGAGCTTACACTTGCCCAAAAGTCTGGGGGCTACACACATTGTGCTACACACCCTTACAAAAAACCTCCCTCAACAGGACTGCACAGCAACTGAACTGCTGCAGCTGGGACCTCGTGCAGAAGCTGAGGGTGAAGATGAAAACACAGGACATCCTGAGAAGGTGCTGGAAATTTCATTTAATTGTTTCGATTCCATCTCTTAAATTAGTGTTGCCATTTTTTCAGTTTCTTTGTTACTCTCCATTTTGTGAAACATGCTGTACAGTCAGTTCTTACACTTTACAGTATTTTGAAGGATGTTATTTCTTCTGTTGAAGAAGGTGATTCTGCCCAGTAAGATGCATTATTCTCATGTTTTCCATAAACTCTATTACATTTAAAACATAAAATGCAATCTAAGACAACATAATTAACACTGAATAATGCTTATAGTAAAGAGTTCTTTATTTTCAATGTTTTTTTCAAAATTTCCTGATCAGGTCATCATTAAACAAGTGATTGTTATAGAGCATTTTGCAAACATTCATTCCTCAAAGGATAGTTGTACCTTTCCCTTTGTGTAATTAATTAAATTAAACAGTAAAAATCAAACAATATACAGGTGTTTTCAATGTACAGGCGACTGATAATACCTTTAAAGTTTTGCCCAAAAACATAACATTCTTCATGGGTTAGATTATCTTCAATGGTTATGTATCATATCGATTTTAAGATTGTTCTCTATATTTGCAAGCTACAGAAATAAAAGTTTATTGAGGCTATTTGTATGAGACTATTATGTGGAAATTACCTTCTAAAGAGCCAGTAAACATTTGCATGGTCACATGATTGTTCTTTTATGCTACCGGATTAGTCGTCTGACATATTTTGGTTCATACACTGTTTGACTTCATGGTCTGAGAGGTGGCAGAGTGAAGCTCAGCTGGGGACAAACTACACTTGTGACAGTGGCTGTGAAATAGTGTTGTCTGTCTTGGTCCCTGCAGCCCCAGTGTCCTCTGCTTTCTGTTCCAGCCTGAACTCTCAGTAACATGTTGAGTTAAATAATGAGATTCATTAAGTATATTACTTCTAACTTGTCTCTGAGGTGTTTCTGAAGTCACTGTGTTGAGGTAAGTGTAAAAAACCATAAGCAACATCCTGCATATGTCTGAGGGATACGATAGTAAGGTTAATTGTTTAATTGACTGCTCAGATTGTCAGGAATCCCTGATGGAGAGATACGAGGATCCTGTGCAGACGCAGGAGTGGGTAGCTGACAAGGCAGGCAAACAATCCAATACGATAGGTGAGTTCATGGTCCAAAAGAAAAGGGTGTTTCAGTAACCAGGAAGAGCGATAGAAGCGAACAATCCAAAGCAAGAGACAAGGTCGTGTTCAAAAGTGGTAAGGTAAATCGTAATCCAGAGAGAACATAGAGCAAACAGCCCGAGGAGAGAGGCGAGGTCCAAAGTCGAAAAGGCAGAAGGGGTCCAAAATCCAGAATATACGAAGTACGGGAAAAACGCCAGGTAGAGCTCTCAAGGAGCAGTCTCAATACCGAGCAGTGGGAAGCAGGTTAGGGTGGTATAAATAGCGCAGCGTGCCGCACGGTAGATCATGTGCAGGTGAGTTAATACGTGCAGCGGTGCTTGTTAATAATAACCCGCTGCTGGTGCTGATTAGATCGCTTAAGAGTTGGTCTCCGCTGGCTGATGGTCGTGACAGTACCCCCCCCCCCACGGGCGTCCCTCTGAAAGTCGCGGATTTGCAAAGGGTCCAAAATATCCTTCTCCGGAACCCAAGATCTCTCTTCGGGGCCATAGCCCTCCCAGTCGACTAGATACTGAAGGGTACCGTGGTTCCATCTGGAGTCGAGGATCTTGTGGACCGTATACGCCGGGCGCCCCTGAGTGAGATGCGGGGGTGGCGGGCGACATTGGGGAGCCGCAAGGGGCGAGCGCTAGAAGGGTTTCAGGAGGGAGACGTGGAATGACGGGTGGATTCTGAGGGTGGGGGGAAGTGCAAGACAGAATGTAACCGGGGTGATCCGGGAGAGAATCCGTAAGGGGCCGATATACCTAGGCCCGAGCTTCTTGGAAGGCAGGGGTAGAGTTAAGTTCCTCGCTGATAGCCAGACGAACTGTCCTGTCCAAAAACGGGGGGCTGGTCTGCGGTGCTGGTTGGCGAATTTAGCCTGGCGCTGGGTTGACTTGGCGAGAGCTGTCCTCGCCGTTCTCCAGGTCCTCCGCAGCTTGGAAATATATTGTCCACCAACGGCACTGCTGTATCCGGAGGGTTGACAGGAATGATAGTGGGTTGATAACCTAATGAACAGAGGAAGGGAGAGAGACCTGTGGAGGAGGAGCTAAGAGAATTGTGGGCATACTCTGCCCAGGGAAGCAGCGACGACCAATCATCCTGTGAGTTGGAGGTGAATTCTCTCAAAAAGATAAGGAGACTTTGGTTGGTGCTTTCCAGCTGACCACTGGCCTCAGGATGATAACCCGAAGTCAAAGATACATGGGTCCCCAGAGCTTGACAGAAAGCCTTCCAAAAGGCCGAGACAAATTGAGGTCCCCTGTTCGTGACCACATCGTCGGGCAAACCATGTATCCTGAAGACCTGCTGCACAAACAGTGACGCCATTTCCTGGGCTGTGGGCAGTGCTGGGAGGGGGACGAAATGGGCTGCTTTGGAAAAATGATCGGAGACCACCATGATTACCGTATGACCTTGACTGTTAGGAAGGTCCGTAATGAAGTCAACAGCTATTTAGGACCAGGGGGGTGAAGGGGGTGAAGGAGGCCGGCCTTCCTAGTGCGTGGAGTCTTGGTCCTGGCACAGACCGGGCAAGCCTGGGCGTACTCTGCAGCATCAGATCACATGGAAGGCCACCAGAAGTCCCTCATGAGGAGGTCCAGAGTGCATCTGCAACCAGGATGGCCCGCAAACCGGGAGTCATGCCCCCACTGCAGGACAGCAGAACGCTAGTGGTCCGGTATAAAAAGCAGAGAGGAACTGTAGTTCTGTTGAGGGCACGTCTGACCTGATCCTCAATAGAGCAGTGGATCGCCCCCAGGATTCTGTTGGATGAAATGATAGTCCAGATCCGGGGGATCATGGATCTGAGAAAGAGCATCAGCCCTCCCATTCTTGGAGCCGGGCATATAGGTGATAATAAAATTAAAGCGAGAAAAGAAAGGAGACCTACAGGCCTGACTGGAGTTGAGGCGTTTGGCAGACTGAATGTAGGCCAGGTTCTTATTGTCCGTAATAATGACAAAGGGGTGATGAGCCCCCTCCAGCCAGTGTCTTCATTCCTCCAGGGCCAGCTTGATTGCTAGGAGTTCACGATTACAATTTCGCATTGTAATTAACCGCGGCAGGGGAGAGCTTCTTAGAAAAGAAGGCACAGGGATGTGGAATGTACTTTTCTCCGTGGCGCTGAGAGAGGACTGCCCCTACCCCATAGGCTGAGGTGTCAATCTCAACAATGAAAGGCTGAGAGGGATCCGGGAGTCGTAGAAGTGGCGCCGAGCTGAAGAGTTGTTTTAAGCGTAAAAAAGCCTGGTTAGGCTCCGGGTTCCATTTACCCAAGCCTGGTCGGTTGCGGGTTAGAGCCGTGATGGGCACCACGACGGAGCTAAAGTTCCAGATGAAACGTCTATAGAAGTTAGCAAAACTTAGAAATCATTGGATTTGCTTTAAATTAGGAGGAGCTGGCCAGTCATTGATAGCCACAACCTTAGCAGAGTCCATCTCTACACCAAGGGGAGAAATGATGTAACCCAGAAAGTGCATCTTAGAGGCGTGAAAAACACTTCTCGAGCTTGGCATAGAGATTATTGTCAATGAGTCTGGACAGGACCTCCTGGACATGATGGACATGTTCCCTAGGGTTGGCAGAAAAGATGAGGATGTCATCCAGGTAAACCAAAACAAAATTCCCGATAATGTCCCTGAAGATGTCATTCATGAATGACTGAAAGACCGCCGGGGCATTAACAAGACCAAAAGGCATCACCTGATACTCAAAATTCCCGTGCATGGTCATAAAGGACGTCTTCCACTCGTCCTCTTCAAGTATCCTGATTAAATTGTAAGCCCCCCGTAGATCTAACTTCGAGAAGATAGAGGCTCCACGTACGGACTCCAAGGCAGCTGGAATTAAAGGCAGGGGGTAACGATGTTTGACAGTACGTAATGGAGTTCAGTCCTCTGTAATCAATACACGGCCGCAAGGAGCCGTCCTTCTTCCCAATGAAGATAAAACTGGAGAAGGCTGGAGAAGAGGAAGGACGAATGAATCCTGACTCCAGAGCCTCCTTAACATAATCTTGCAAAGCCTGATTCTCTGCCTGAGTGAGAGGGTAGATCCGTCCTTTGGGTGGAAGGGTTCCAGGGAGCAATTCTATAGCACAGTCGCAGGTCCGGTGAGGGGAAAGCAAAAGAGCCTTCTGCTTATCAAAGGCTTGTTTTAGATGCACATATTGGGGCGGGATGGTAGACTGCTCCTCCAGAGGGGTTACTGCAGCAGCAACCTTAACTGGCGGGTGAAAACTGTTGTCATGACAGGCATGGCTCCAGGCGATGATTTCATTCTTGTCCCAGGAGATGTGAGAATCATGCTTCTGGAGCCAGGGAAGACCCAGGATTACCGGGTAGGCAGGTGAGTCCACGAGAAGGAGTGAAATATTCTCAATGTATCGCACCAACTGTTAGACAGAGAGGAACGGTCTGCCAGGTAATCCGTCCAGGCGCAATCAGTGATCCATCCAGAGCTTGAATGCAGATAGGGGGCGAGACCGGAGCCAGGGGAATATTCCGCATCTTAGCAAAAGTGGTGTCTACAAAGTTCCCCGTTGCCCCCGAGTCAACAAAAACCGAAAGGGGAAGGTATAAGTCAGTTCAAGAAACTTCTGCCGGGAATAAAGGCCCAGACGAGGTTTGAGAAAAAACAGCACTACTGACTCTAACAGTAGGCTGTGGAAGGGTTCGAGAGGGATACGGGGGTCTCGAGGGACAAGCAGAGAGAAAGTGATCTGGTGCAGCGCAATACAGACACAGTCCCTCCTGACGGCGCCATTCCTTTTCCTCCGAGGAAATGGGTTCATGATGCAGAGTGGCCACCGTGGGGGTAGTACCATCAGGACGTCCGGGACTCTGCTCTCCACAGCCGAATGCGAGTGTCCAATTCAACCACCTGAGCGATCGCCGCCTCGAGAGAGCGGTTGTGAAGTTACGTGAGCACCAGGTGGTCCTTTAGTTCTTCCGAGAGACCCTTAGAAAAAAGGCAAATCAGGGCTTCAGGGCTCCAGTCAGACTTTTGGGCTAGGTATTCTGTCAGGAATCCCTGATGGAGAGATACGAGGATCCTGTGCAGACGCAGGAGTGGGTTGTTGACAAGGCAGGCAAACAATCCAATATGATAGGCGAGTTCGTGGTCCAAAGGAAAAGGGTGTTTCAGTAACCAGGAAGAGCGATAGAAGCGAACAATCCGAAGCAAGAGGCAAGGTCGTGGTCAAAAGGGGTAAGGTAAGTCGTAATCCGGAGAGAACACAGGAGGCAAACAGTCAGAGATGAGAGACGAGGTCCAAAGTCGAAAAGGCAGAAGGGGAGCCCAGAATCCAGAATAAATGAGGTACGGGAAAAACGCCAGGTAGAGCTCTCAAGGAGTAGACTCAATTCCGAGCAGCGGGAAGCAGGTTAAGATGGTATAAATAGCGCAGAGTGCCGCACGGTAGAGCGTGTGCAGGTGGGTTAACACGTGCAGCGGCGCTTGTTAATAATAACCAGCTGTTGGTGTTGATTAGAACGCTTAAGAGTTGGTCTCTGCTGGCTGGCGGTCGTGACACGGATTAGAAACAATAACAGTAAAAACTCGGACCTTCCTCCAGTGCAGGTCCACTTCCCTTAGGTGAGTTTAAACTGTCTCTTTTCTTTTTCTTATAAAAATCTTATCAATTGTTTTGTTTTTTTAAATTGTGGTTGTGACACTGCACAGCAGAGACTCTGAAAGCGATAGCGATTAAAAATTAATTTGATAAAATTTTTAAAATATTGATCAGATGGCATTGTCTAAAAAATGCAGGCCTGAAATTATTAAAGAAATAAAGGAGATGAAATTATCCTCAATCACTATAATGCAGACTTACAGATGCAGCCATTCAAAACAAGCGGGGTACGCTGCAGTAGACCTTGGTGGGCTCGTTGCATCAAAACACGTCTTAAAGCATCATACCGCGCTTTACCGTATGCAAATTATACTATGTTAATAGTATCCGGAATCATCTTGTAAAAGCACCAGGTGGAGCTAGTAAAGCTTAACCTCTCATGTACAGCATTTGAGCTGTCACCAGAAAACACCCGTTTCGAATCCCAATCAATGCTGAGGGACAATCTTTATTCAATTAAGAATTTAAGTTGTATGCTCTTTAGACTTTTAAATTTAAACTGTGTATTACAGTATGTTAATCATTATACATGAAAAAGTTGGTATATTTTATGAAAGCAAGATTGCTCAGTTGGACAAAAGTACACAACCTACCACCTTTATCAAAAATATTTTAATTATGCTGAAATATTTTATGCATCAAAGTCTTTACCGAAGATATTACTAATACTATTATTAATGAATGAGCTGTAAACTCAAATTATTACCCTGGTCCACAGTCTTTGTAATCGTCTTTGTAAACGAAAATACTTTATTTTTTCATTGACAAAAAGTAACACCACAGCATTTCGTTGATCCGATCACGTATTCGTTTCCAATCATACAAAATAAGTCTTGAGAATCTCCGATTCACCATGCCTTTCACATGCTCATAAACTATATTCATTTAGGAACATAAACATATTATGTAAACTGTACTGTATATTGGTGGTCTTGGTAGTTTAAAGAAAAAATACACACCAGTATTCCATTTCTCCCTAAACATTTTCAGCATCAAAGTCTTACATGTGGTTATATCAGAAACGTTTTCACGTGCTCCTTCTGACCATATTATTGTACGTTTATATACTTTGTGAAAAGTGATCATTTTAACCTTTTCTGCGAATATGCTCGTTATCAGAGTAAACAAAAGCATACTTTTAGAATTAATAGGAAATATAATATTGATTTGCGTATCTAAATAAATTAATAATGGTATAACTATATTCATATAGTGTTGCATTGATATGTGTACAGCTGTCACATGACTGCATTGGTGGTGAGATAGCTTACATGACTGACCTGAACCCTGAGCTCGGGTGTTCAAATCCATCTGTTGCCATGCGTTTTCTTTTAACAAATAAACATTTCTTTGAAAACTAAAATAACAAATATTTTTGGCATTATATTGACATTTTTTATATTTCTAAATATCACAACATGTTCATACTGTATGTACACAGCAGTTCCGCAGGGTGTAGGGCACAAACCAACGTGAGCCCAAAAGCCCTACATTAATGTTGTGCATTCACCTGGCGCTGCGTGACTTTCACACCCCTGTGTCCTCTCTGCTGGAGTGCTGGCTGTGCCAAATTACACTCCACAAAGGCTCTGTGTCTACATTGTTTTTGTAAACAAACCAGTTTCACAAGTACTTTCTCAGCTTCATCATTTTCAAAGTAGAATAGGGCAAGTCTTCCAATGAAAGACAGTCCACCTTCCCCCCACAGACAGACTGACACATGTTTTCTTGTGTCAGTCTTCTGTGTAAAAAAAAATCGGTTTGAATACCATGGGTACTGTTTTTAATAAGCTGCTAAAGAGTAAAGAATTGGAATTTTCCTGCTGTCAGCAGTATTGTGTATATAGTTTTAAGTACAGGCTGCGAAAAGTTTCACAAGTAGAGGTCTTTAAAATTAGGCTGGGCAAACGATTTTTTTCATTCTTAAAAAATAAATCAAAAACTAGATATAATGATGTATTCCTGCTTAGAAATTGCACGACTTTAAAAGGTATAAAACAGGTTTGTATAATTAATAACCACTTTTTATGCACAAAAAATGGGTGATTTTTCTTCCTCAAGTTCAGTTTAGAATCTCTGTGTTTGCTGTAAGGTTTTTACTTATTAATTCAACATTTAAAGAACACAAATTTCATCAAAACAACACACGTTTCAAATAGAAAAAATCATATTCTGTTGTCTTCATCCTATATATATATTTCATGTATACATACACCACAAAACATTTCTAATTTTTTTGTCAGAATGCTATGTTACACTGTTTTAAATACATCTAATTAAGAAAGTTAGGTGTTAGCATAAATGATTAGTGATCAATAATATTAAATTTAACACTGTAATAAATTGTAAAATATAATTCAAAATATTATATTTTGCTAACAACGTTAACTGTTTTTAAAAATAAAATGTATTAACTAAGGAATAGGATGGCACAGTTTAGTATGCTTTTGCTATGTTTTTTTCATAAATACAACAGAAGTACCAAATGTCTCAGTAGCCATCAAAATTAAATTATGCACGCAAACCTCTGAACAAGAAATATAAGATATCCATCCATTTCTAATGGTGGCAAAGTGGTTAGCATTGCTACCTTGCAGTACTGGGGCCCTAGGTTCAATTCTTGCCATCCTGTGTGTGGAGTTTGCATGTTCTTTCCGGGTTCCATGGTTTTTCTCCTTATGTGTGATATGATTCCCTCTCGCAATCCAAAACATACTGGTAGGTTAATTGGCTTATGGGAAATCTGGCCCTGTTGTGTGTATGTTTGTGTCTGTTTGCCTGTCCTGTGATGTACAACATCCACAGTGCTGCAACCAAGTGTTTTACACACCAGACAGCCCCCCTCACCTTTTACAACCTTGCTTTGGGTTGTGAAACTTTTCTTTATTTTTTCTATACAGCACCATTAGAGAAGCAGTTCATGGGGATAGGGGGGTGCTCTTCACATGTCAATAGCTTTTCAAGCACAACATTCACAATATTGCAACCAAGTGTTTTACACACAAGGCAGACCCCCTCACCTTATACAACCTTGCTTTGGGTTGTGAAACTTTTTCTTATTTTTTATTAAGAAATTTTATTAATAAAAATTGTATTTTTATTTTTCCAATACAGCACCATTAGACAGGCAGTACATGGGGAAAGGGGGGTGCTCTTCACAAGTCAATAGCTTTTGCACTGCCATACACATTATGCTGTAACTGTCATGAATGACCCGCTGAGCAAACGGGAAGATGAACCCTATGCAGTACCTTAGGGGGTCTAGAGATGAGGGTGAAGTTCCCGAAGGGAATGAGGGCAAGGCGAGAGGCGAGGTCCGAGTTTAGTTCCGAGGTTAGTAACAAAAGGTAGGCGAGTAGGTTCCTCTTATCATACATGGTATGCGATAAAGATCTCTGCCAGGATATAATTCACACAAAAATCTCTCTTACTGTATCTCTCACACCTACTGTAGCTGAAAACAAAGTGCCATTAAGAAGTTTATGATTTTATTAGCAAAATGTATGATTCCAACTTAGAAAGCTATATAATCAAATTTTATTTGCTTAAAATACTGATAAGATTGTATAAGCTCAAGTTCCAAGGGTTGTATTCTGAATCACTTTAAGTGTTACTTAGTGAATAGCTTAACAGTCTAAATGCACTGCACATACAATAACATGGAAGAATAATGATAAAACAGAATTATTTTTTTAGGGACAATTTTAAAGCTTCTTCAATGTTTATAATTGACCCTTTTTGGATTATTCAGGTGTTTTCTCAAAAGATGAATCAATAAATAACTTACAATGACAAAAATTATTTATTTCTTGAATTCAATAACTTCAACACAGAACTTACCACCCTCTGTCGATGAATGACTATGTACATCAAAGTATTAAATGCTTGACACTGACTTCCGCTAAGCATTGCTTTGAAGTTCCTTTCTATCTCTCAGATCCTGGGCTATTGCCAGAAATACTTAGAGATACTAGACTAGGTTTTCTAAATAAAGTTCACAACAGGGTAAGAAAATGTAATTGGCACACAGTTTACATCAGCTTTCCTATGAGGAATGGCTTTTCTTGGTTAAACACAATCAAAAGGCCTACTTGAAATGGACACATTCACCAAATCAGAAATGATGTTTCTGTTTAAAAGCATGGGCATTTCATACTTCAGGTGTTTATAATTAGATACAGTATAATGAAATATAAAAATGATGAATGACTACATAGTTTTCAACATTTCTGAAGTTGGTATTTGGAATTTCAGTATTTATAGTATGAGTTGTTGTTCATACATCAAGAACAACTGAATAGTTGTGTCGTGTTAAGAAATCCTGTATTCTATGTTCTATGTTTCAAAGTAGACAGGATAGGAGCTGTGAAAGTCTGGCTTGCAGATATACAATAGTTTAGGCTACAAACGGATATTGCTGAGCATGATAATCTCACTGCCGAGGCTAAAAAGACAGCACATTGCAACCAGCCTTCATTCCAATATTACTGCAGCTTGTCAGAGACATAGTCATTTTACAGTACAACAAAGCTACACAGCACCACATACAGTAGCTAGAGATACATAGACTGGACTTCATGGCCCCTGTTATGGCTAAATACTTGTGGGACATGGTGGGTTATCATGTTCAGCATAAATGTACTGAATCACAGAGAATTACACCATTGGAAGTTCTTCCATAAAGAACTTGTAAAATGTAAAGTATCAGTTTCAGACAGTGCCTTGTAGACTAGAGGGTACAAGCTGATCACATCAGTTACTCATCATCAGTGAACACAGTGTGTTTTTATGATATCTGTTCTGCCTCTTGAAGGGATGCTGCTGTTTCAGGGTCTAATGGAGGAATGTCACCTTGCAATCACACAACCTCCTTTTCCTGGGCTGTGTGTGTCCCCTGCACTCAGTCCCGGGCCGATGGGATCTCTCCTCGAGCCTCTTGCTTCAGATAAGCATCTCAGTTAAGCACACTGATTACTCAAGTTTGTATAAAAAAGATTTAAAATAAGCTCTTTTTTTCTTGTATTTTATTCTGCTCTAGCGATGTCACCAGTCACTGCTGTATTCAACGTAAACTGTATTGGATTAAACAGAGCATTTTACAGGTCCACTATACAGTATGTTAATTGGCATTGGCAGTAATACATATAAAACAGTAATTAATTTTTTAGGTGATAAAATTATATTTTAATACAACTCAAAATCATAGTTCTTGCTTCAGATATCCGATTGAGAACAGATCTCTCCGAGAGTTGGGTATCCTGATTTTCAACAAGAGGAACATTTGACTCAACATTATTGAGGTATGTTGTGTTTCTTTTCTTCTCTTTTCAGTGTGGAATAAGCCTTTACTTGTTCCTTTGCAGCCTACTCATGCTGACACAGCTCCCCACTTGATACTTCACAGATGACAATTTAAAGAAGATCTTGAGAAGACATGGAAATACTCAGTTGTTGCAAATTAACCACAGTAACCATTTGATTCCAAAGATATTCAAACAATACTTCAGTCATATCCAGATGCTGTCATCTAGGAGGTGTCTGTTAGGAGGTGTACCTCCAAATTGAGCTGCTGGTCAAGGGCAATTCTGGATAGGGATGTAACTGTGAGGTCATTGGCTACTCTTACAGTTTAATAATGTGTTCTGCAAACAAATCAGACTTTATTCTCCCAAATTGTTTTATATCTTTGAAGTGCAATACGGTTTATCAGCTAACAGTGATAAACTACTGCCAACATAGACAAGACATATATATTTTAATCATGTGCACCTTAACTCACTTCAGGATTCTTCTGAATTAAAATTTCCCTGAAATCCTGCAAAATACTTCCAGAAATGTGATCTAGCACTGTGTTACTTGAGTCAATATTTAACACTTAGTATGTTAAGTGTCATACTAAGGGTGCACATACTTTACATGAATAGTTGCACATTGCAAAAAAACAACAACTTTGAAACAGACATTATTAAGCACCCAATTTATGCCATATCTTTATTGCTTCTGATTTCCAAGGTGATTCATCACTGAGTTAAAGTACAGACAGTACAGTTGTGTAGATGGCAGAGTGGATATAGTGGACATTTATGTAACTGATAGCTCAAGTGGCACAAAAGAATAGCTTGGTCTTGTGGGAATTGAATGTATATCTCCATCAAAAGATGGATAGTCATCTTATCTGCCCATATCTGTTAATCAGAGCTGGTAACTTGACTGTGACACTACTCAGCTCATGAAAGGAATGTAAGATTGAAAGAGGCCATACCAACAGCAGCGTGTTGCCATCAAGGTCTAGCTGTCAGCAATGACAGCAATGACCACTGTGGCTTTCCAAACACCTGATAGCCTGTTCAGTGCCACAGTCCTCCTCCCTCTGATGATCACCTGGCTGGGGCACTTCAGAGTTCACAGTGTGAAAAAAGCAGATGGGTCCTACAGTGCACATGTTCTTAATAGCAGTGGTAGCGTGAATTGAAAATTAGTGTTAAAGGAAAAAAAAATACTTTTGGCCATGGACACCGTCTGTAATCAAAAGAGGTTTAACCACAGTAGACTTCATGATAAATGCATCTGTCTCTTTCAGTTCCCTTTAAAGACTTTAGAGTTCTGAACTCACTTATTACTTCACAAAAATGTCACATCTCACTTATCGCACAGTCATATGACAAAGACTCTTGTCTTTGAGAACAAAGAGCTCTCAAAACAAATTGGCAGCACAGTGGTACAAAGGCCCAGATCATGAGAAAGCAACTTCACTTTTTGCATACAGTCACATCCATCATTAAGAAGTGGAATGTGTGTCATAGCTCCCAGACCTCATCTGCTGTAGATCAAGCCAAATTCACAGATGAGCAAAGGGACCAACAGAAAATGTACCATTAAAAACAGCAATAATTTTGAGAAATTTGTACATTTCTGTTGCTAAGGTGGTAAAATATTCACATAGTCCTAATAACTCAGTGCAAGGGAAATTGTCCATTCCGTACCACGCATAAAACAATAGATTGACAGATTGCATTCAGAAAAAAATCACAGCCTTTTTTGAAGAAAACATTTCATACTGTACTGAACAGAGATGGTAAAACTGTAGAAGAGACTGTAAAAGAACAGAGATAGCCAATGGCAGTCTGGGTTAAGGTGCTCTTCTGGATTAAAATGCTTAACGAGCAGTAATAAAATACTAATCTAAATTTAATAACTACAAAGCAGGTAGTTCCCTGGAAGAATAAATTAGAAAAAAATATTGTCCCCAATAGCACATAAAACATGTTTGTACTTCAATCTCCTTAAAGATTAAAGGGAATCAGTTCTGCAAAAAGATACTGAGTAATGAATTTCCATTAACACAAGGTCTGCCTGTTCCTTCTGTGAAAAAATGTCATGTGGTAGAAATGTCAACATTTTTATGCGGAACAAATCTTTAGGTACTGTAGGTGGCTTGACTTATCTGAGGTAGGAGTAAAAAGTTAGAAGTATAGATAACTGCAGAAGAAGTCTGATATAGATACGATGCTGTAGGTACAAGATACGACATGACTCCTTTGATCTATCGGGGAGAATAAAATCTGATTTGTTTGCAGAACACATGATTAAACTGTAAGAGTAGCCAATGACCTCACAGTTGCATCCCTATCCAGAATTGCCCTTGACCAGCAGCTCAATTTGGAGGTACACCTCCTAACAGACACCTCCTAGATGACAGCATCTGGATATGACTGAAGTATTGTTTGAATATCTTTGGAATCAAATGGTTACTGTGGTTAATTTGCAACAACTGAGTATTTCCATGTCTTCTCAAGATCTTCTTTAAATTGTCATCTATGAAGTATCAAGTGGGGAGCTGTGTCAGCATGAGTAGGCTGCAAAGGAACAAGTAAAGGCTTATTCCACACTGAAAAGAGAAGAAAAGAAACACAACATACCTCAATAATGTTGAGTCAAATGTTCCTCTTGTTGAAAATCAGGATACCCAACTCTCGGAGAGATCTGTTCTCAATCGGAAATCTGAAGCAAGAACTATGATTTTGAGTTGTATTAAAATATAATTTTATCACCTAAAAAAATAATTACTGTTTTATATGTATTACTGCCAATGCCAATTAACTTTTCTATTGCATTAACGTACCTACTGTATAGTGGACAGGTAATGTGCTCTGTTTAATCCAAATACAGGTTTACGTTGAATACAGCAGTGACTGGTGACATCGCTAGAGCAGAAGAAGATACACGAAATTAAATATAGCTTATTTTAATTTCTTTACACAAACTGGATTAATCAGTGTGCTTAACTGAGTTGCTTATTAGTATTACCAATTTTTATTAAATATGTCACATTTCTAAAGATTATCAAAGGTGATACTGAACTCAGCTCAGATAAGAGTTCAATTAGACTTTATTGACAGAAAAACAAAAACAAGAAAAAATTAACTTGTATTTACACCACCCCCCCCCAAAAAAAAAAAGGTATTCATAGTTGAAACACCAAACTTAAATAGTTCATAATTTTGCACAATATGTTCTTGAAGCACGGAAAGTTTTCAAAAGGGTGTAATTCTCTGTGATTCCTTATGTTTATGCTGAACATGATAACCCACCATGTTTCACAAGTATTTAGCCGTAACAGGGGCCATGAAGTCCAGTCTATGTATCTCTAGCTATTTGGTGCTGTGTAGCTTTGTTGTAAAATGACTTTTATGTCTCTGACAAGCTGCAATTGTAACGAACAGTTCTTTCCGGACCCTATGAGGACGACACAGTCCGACGGAGTGGGGAAACACTGGGGAAACGTCATGCAGGAAAACGAGGTTGAAGACAGGGGGGCGTGTCCAAGGTGCGCTGGTGCACGGGGGAGGTGTGGCCGAGGCGAACAATCCCAAAGAGTAATCCATAGAGTATCCAAAACACGAAGGTAAGTCCAAAACCAGGAGATCCATCAAAACACGACGTTAAAACCACGAAGGCCGGGTCGGAACCGGCGGACATGGAACGGGAACAGAGGTTAAAACCTTAACGGGACCAGGCGCTTCCAGGTCCCGGACTCGCACGATACGGAAATCAGATGCAGAGCCCGGATGAGCGTCAGCGCCTGGCTTTTAAGGGGGAACGGGAATAGGGATCAGGTGCAAACAATAGGAGGGAACGAAGAAGAGCTGGAGCTCCCTTAAGAGGAGGGGTTAGCGATCGTGACAGCAATAATATTGGAATGAAGGCTGGGTTGCAATGTGCTTCCTTTTAGCCTCGGCAGTGAGATTATCATGCTCAGCAAGATCCATTTGGAGCCTGAGCTATTGTAGATCTCCAGGCCAGACTTTCACAGCTCCTATCCTGTCTACTTAGAAACATAGAACATAGAATACAGGATTTCTTAACACGACACAACTATTCAGTTGTTCATGATGTATAAACAATAACTCATACTATAAATACTGAAATTCCAAATATCAACTTAAAAAAGTAAAAAACTATGTAGTCATTCATCATTTTTATATCTCATTATATTGTGTCTAATTATAAACACCTGAAGTTTGAAATGTCCATGCTTTTAAACAGAAAATTCATTTCTGATTTGGTGAATGTGTCCATTCAAATAGGCCTTTTGATTGTGTTTAACCAACAAAAGTCAGTCCTCATGGGAAAGCTGATATAAACCGTGTGCCAATGATATTTTCTAAACCTGTTGTGAAATTTATTTAGAAAACCTAGTATAGTATCTCTAAGTATTTCTGGCAATAGCCCAGGATCTAAGAGATAGAAAGGAACTTCAAAGCAATTCTTAGCAGAAGTCAGTGTCAAGCATTTATTACTTTGATGTACAGTATATAGTTGTTCAGTGACAGAGGGCGGTAAGTTCTGTGTTGAAGTTATTGAATTCAATAAAGAAATACTGTTTATCATCGTAAGTTATTTATTGATTCATTTATCTTTTGAGAAAACACCTGAATAGACTGCAGATGAGAAGCTTTAAAATTGTCCCTTAGAAAATAATTTTGTTTTATCATTATTCCTCCATGTTAGTGTATGTGCAGAGCATTTAGACTATTAAGCAATTCACTAAGTAACATTTAAAGCGATTCAGAATACAACCCTTGGAACTTGAGCTTACACAATCTTATCAGTATTTTAAGCAAATGTAATTTGATTATACAGCTTTCTAAGTTGGAATCATACATTTTGCTAATAAAATCATAAACCTGTTAATGGCATTTTGTTTTCAGCTACAGTAGGTGTGAGAGATACAGTAAGAGAGATTGTTTTTGTGAATTACATCCTGGCAGAGATCTTTATAGCACACCTTGTATGAAAAGAGGAAGATTTTCAGAGCCAATCTCAGGACACAAATATTTTTTTTTCTCCTCATTAACCTATGCATTTCTAATTAAATTATTATTCATTATTGTTTAGATCTCCAAACAATTTGTGTTTATATGTTATGTTTAAATTATGTATTGATAGACATGGATATTTCTTAGCAAGTCAGGAAAAATATATCACCGAAACCAGAAGAAACATTTCAGTATGGTGATGTGAGGGCCGGTCATTCATTTACTGAAATGATCTGAAATTGAAACAGTAAATTTCTGGAGTGCTTTAGGAACTGTTAGTGATCAATCAAACACAACAATTTACAGTCTTATACAGTACATGGAATCTGAATACTATGTGGAGCAATATACTACAGTATGTGGAATCTTTTTTGCATGTTTTGTTTCCTTACTGTGGAAAAGGTATATCATTGTACAGTATAAGAGTGTTATTTGGAGGTCTACCTGTTGTCCTCTATTTTTATTGAAGATTCAGCTTTAGTGAAGAAAAGTTAACTCCAAAGTGAGCTACTCATGTTTACGGGAGAACCATTCTTGAAAGATAGTGTATGTAATGGCCGTAATACCTACGACAGAGCTAAGCAGATACAACATGATTTAATGTGTTCATATGGAAAATTTGGGAAAAGTGCCATCTATAAAAATACCACAAAACTTGTATTTCTGAATGTTTTCTGAATGTCACACTTATTTTAATGTTTTATACACAGTACATCTAAATAAGAATGTCAGGTGTTTGCATATAGTATTAGAAATCAATAATTAAGATTAAAATTGGCAATGAAATAAAGTGTTGAACTTTTTTCACATTTTGTAAAAATATTAATTGACAATACATTTTCAAATATATGATTAGTCTGACTATCATAAAATAAGTAAAAGACAAAATTATAAAATATCAAAAAGGGTAAAATATAATTTAAAATATTTTACTAACTAAACCATCAACAATTAATAACAATGTAACTGTTCATAAAAATTAAATGGTTTACCGGAATAGGGTGGCACACTGGTTAGCATGCTTTTGTATCTTTGTCATAAATTCAACAGTAACACTAGATGGCTCAGTGGCTTTCAAAATTAAATAATGCATGCAAAAATTTGAACAAGAAAGATGACTATCTATCCATTCATTTCTAATGGTGGCACAGAGGTTAGCATTGCTATCTTCCAGTGCTGTGGTTCAATACCTGGAGTACTGTATGTGTGGAGTTCATAAAACTGCACATTCATAAAAATTGCACTTCTCTCTGGGTTCACATGGGTTTTCTCCAGGTGATCTGATTTCCTCAAGTTTATTCCTCAGTTTGCAGAGTGAGCAGAACCCCTGATATACATGACTAGGCAGTCCACCCCGAAGGTGGTTGCATTGTAACAGTGTGGAATTTCTGGCTGCCTTTTTGCCGGCAGAGGTTCGATACCTCAGGTTGAGGTAAAGAACCAATGTGCAGTCACTTTGAGTTGCGTTCTTTCAGCCCACAGGAAATACTAAATAGCGAGAAGCGAGAAGGAAAAAGGGCTTCTGTAGCCTTTCAGCTGGTGCCGTAGATCACCTGAGAATGTAATATAGGGTTTCTAATGATGACACCAGGTGGTGGGGATATACATTCTCATCTGGAATTAGATAGAGAGGGAGCAGTTAGAGGGCCCTCTAGTGGTGCACCACACATCCTTCCCCCCAGGTTAGAGTGGCGATTCTATAGCCCACTTTACGACCAGACATTCCTATTCGACCACGGTTTATTTTTGTTCTCTCGGGAGTAGTTTCCTGCTCAGGAACATAAGAGGGTGCTCCACTACATCAAATTCCTGAGACAGAACGCTGTCCAATTCCCTTCTCTGAGGTGTGGGTCAGTAGGAGGAACAGCTTCCCGAATCCTGCATCATAAGAACGGGCTCCTGACAGCGGGCATCTTTCAGGTCAATGAAGACTTTGGCTGATTCAGGGGTCCAGTGTACAATCTTTGGAGCAGAGGTAAACGTCAGGCCATTCAGCAAGCTGGGGAATAGAATGCTGATAATAATAAAGTAAGCCCAGGAATGATTTTACTTGTGTCTTTGTTGTGGGGACCGGCCAGTCTTGGATATCCTGGACTTTATCTAGTTGAGGCCGTATTTGTCCTTCACCCACCTTTTCTTTACTTTTCATCTCTGGTATTTGTAATATATACACAGACCTACACTGCTTATTTATGTAAAATGTACATTTTTTTAAAGAGCTCATTTCTAAAACAATGTAGATTAAGCCTTATTGGTTTTGAACTAATCGAGTTGTGGCTGTCGCCAAGCTTTTTACTCAAGGCTCCTCCGTTTCCTGCAGCGGGTCATCCCCATCTTCCTCTCAAGACCTCGAGACTTGAGAGGGCTGGGGATGTTTTTTCATAACAGTCTGTAATTCTGTTGACCAGTAAGATACAAACCTTAACGAAGAGTCAGATAAAGTTTAAGCGAGGTGTTGAAAACCCCCCTTTTGTCACCGACATCCAAAGGGACTAACCGTGGGGAGTAGGAGAGCGTAAAAAGACCCATATGCGTAGCGGCGAGACGGGAAAAAGGCCCGGGCTCATTAGTGCAAAGAGTTCAGGAATGCCGTATAGAAACCTATGCCCTCAGGGAGCGGACGTGGGGCGCCCTGGTGCTAGGCGGGTCTCAGGACATCCGAACGTCAATGCTGAGCGAGGACAGAGTGCAAGACCCGGAAATATATAGCCCAAGGGAAAGAGAGGGACCGGAAGGACAGCAGACCGGAAACTAGGGACAGGACAGAGAAGGAGCGCGTGACACCTTTTCAGACAGTAAATGGGTTGATATGATCAACAAACTAAGTTGCATTTATTTTCTGTTACTCAGTGTAATGTCTGTAATCAGTCATTCACCAACATAAGGACAATGATTTTGCCTGCTAACAGACAAGCCTCCCTATCCAGAGAAGTGGTGCTCTATGTGGCAGCGGAGGTGTCGTCCTTGCGCTCGCAAAATTTGGATTATTTCACAAGTGTGACTCCTCCACAGAAGACAAGCAGTGTCGCCAGGTCCACAGAAAAAAACTGCATGTTTTTCTTAGTCTTTTTTTTGGAGTGTATATTCTTTTTCTTTATACAGTCTACTCACAACGTATGCAGGGGTTAGAATTTAAGTAGCACTCAAAACCAAATTTGCACATAGTTCAATTTTACTCTATAACCCTTTTACCCTTTTACTCTATAACTCTATAAGATCACAGTGCTGATGCTGGGATATTGGGTCACTGAGTCAGTGAGTGGGAGGGATGGGGGTAGGCTTCATGGGAGATGACTATACTGTATACTGTAGGCTCAATAAATAGCTCTAATAGGTTTGTTTGTCAATTTTTTAAATAAAGTATTTATTTTATTATTATCCAGACTGGACCTCTTTAATATAAATACGCTTTATTAATATCAGGGTTTTCAGCAGCCTTTTCAATATTTAACTAAGGTTTATGTTAATGCTGCTTCACTGAGATGTCAGGTCCAGCTCTTTGTTGTGGAGAGCCACACTGTGTCTCACAATGGGTTCAGCTTGGAGCATGCTTGACATGGAGTTTACATGTTCTCCTCATGTCCACATGGGTAAACTGGGGTGCAAGCTGAAATAAATATAACTATGGTACAACTATGACTATTAATGTAATTATACTAGCTTTTGTGTAGAATAATAATTTGAATGACACAGTAAAATGTTTTATTTTGGATATACTGTACACACAATAAATGCAGGATATAGAGATCAGACAGCCATGATCTCAGCTCTGTCTTACATTTAGGGTTTTGATTCTTTCCACAAGATTTCTCAATTAACATCATAAACCATTTTTGTTTTGTCAGAAATGTTGACTAGATTTTGTTGTATTTGTTGTATATGTGTGTTATAGAGCTCACGCTCATTTTATTTTATTTTAGATGAGGCCATTCAGAATGTGGGGCAGAAATCTTTCCTGTGACAAACTCGCTGCAGCAGACTACAATATCATTCAGGACACCAAACTTACCTTTTCACTGGCTGAAGATGATTAATAGGTGGCACTTGTAGTGTCTTAGATGTTAGTGAAACAATTGCTTCATTTACAGTAAGTTTCCCTATTGTACTTCTTTAAATTAACTTAATATGGAATATTAATATGGAATCATGTAACTAAAGGATAGTTTTGATCACTAAAAATAAAACTAACCAAAGTTAACATCTCTGAATGTCATTAACAATATTAAATAATGATTGATAAATGAAAAATAATATACACAGATAGCTGTAAACAGTAGCTAAACATTAAAAAACAAGTTATACAACAGTATTCCAACTTCTACATATAGCTGTACATTTTCTACAGCAATGTCTTTAACTCAGTCACTTGTTGTGATTGTTTTGGAAATATTTAATGTGCTTGTTTTAACTGCTCTTTAACTACATTTGTTGTAAATAAAAATCAAAAGCGAATGAGAATGATGCATTGGTGACTCAGTGGTGGAATTCTCACCTTTCACGTGAAAGGGTCATCGGTTAAGCCCAGCCAAAATGCTAGTTTTACTTTCAACAAAGTTTCCCTTGAGCATAATAAAGACTTCCTCTAATAATACAATAATATGTAAACTTTATTCACATGTATTTTATTTTTATATATCACAGTATGTTAAATATTCAAATAATATTAAGAGTTTGAAAAACTCACCCTATGATGCACCTGGACATCAGTGATGTTATCTAGGGTCACACGGTTTTCATGGTCTCTCAAAATCAGAAACTCTCGCCCAGGTGACCCAGCCAAGGTTGATCAAGCCCTGGCTTGACGGTGGCTTTGATACCCACGGATCACTCCTCTTGATCCATAGCCATCCTGAGGTTCTTTTTGCAACCACTATATTAGTTTGTTTTGACTTTCCTCTTCCTCATCACTGTATTGTCCAAAGGACTGTAGGCTCTACAGAGTGATTGGCCACCAAATCCTCTGCAGCCCACCTCAATGGACTCACACTGTGCTCCTCCACACATTCAAATGGGACTGGTTAGCCAATTCTTCATACTTGGCTCTCTTCCTTTCATTGGCCTCCTCCATCCAGTCTTCCCAGGGAACTGTTAGCTCTAGCATGACCAACTGCAATCATAAGCTTAAAGTAATGACAAAAATTAACATCCAGACCAACAGTTTCCAGGATGCTGAGAAAGAGCAAGGGAATTTAACAACATCTTTTCATCACTTCTCAAAATATTGCAAAATTGCAAGCAATGATCAATATCCTCTAAACATGACCATTAAGTTGGTTTCCAATGCAGTGAAACTATTTAGTTATACCAGCACTTTAGTGACATCTGCACATGGATTAATATTAATGTACACATTTATTCCAGTGGAATCAAAGCAAAATACTATGGATTATATGTCACACAACACAAGGTCATCACAAGATAAATCACAAATCTGAGCTTTTCAGACCTGCATTTTGTAACTAGATACATCAGTATAAAGCAAATGACCTTTTAATAGGAATATTCATCTTGGTTTATAGTTTTAAGAAGCACCAAAGTACAGTATATCAATAATTAATCAGTTTTCCAGCAAAATGCAAGCGCAAAAGAAAAAAATCACTAAAATATATAAAGATCATTTTCTCTTACCTTGAAAAAGGTGTTTTCAATGTACTCTTTTACAATTTAAATAAGATAAGATTTTATTGTCCCCTGAGGGAATTTTTTTATGGACACACAGCACTCTGGTACATTTAAATAGAATACAAACAAAAAAAAAAGAAGAAAAGAAAAACATTACACGTTATTCTATTACAAAAGATAAAAAAAACATTGAACATCACTCTATTGCACATGTACAGTATAACACATAACAACATGTAACATTTATAACACATCACAAAAACATATTGCAATCAAGTGGGTTGTAAGAGTCAAAATTATGTTTATCCTTGACATTTACGTTGACAGCTTTAATGGATAGCGGAACAAAGGAAATTTTGTAAATAGAACGCAATCATAAATTTATTATTTTCATTATTTTTACTTTATCATTTATTTTACATTTTGTGAAAGGCTTAGAAATCCAACCCGATTCCCTGCCTTCATTAAAAAAACATGCAGAGTTTTTTAAACCACTTTCAAATTTTTATCTAAGGTAGTAGACATTTTAGAAAAGACAATTTTAAATCCTGGTTGTTCCTGTTGTTATTCTGGAAATTTATTTCTATTGTGTGTACTAATATATATATAAAAATGTGAAGGTTCAAACTGGATGTCCAAGGGGTTCTCTTGCATTCAAGACCCTGACCAGGCCTGTACTTTCCAAAATCATTCCAAATATTAAAGGGTATATCCATTCCAGGACATTGATTTTGACTTTCATTTGAGGGAGGTATGGATGAGGTTTAATATGTATGCTATATTGTCATTTTTATTTAATGTACATATCACTGTATGTTAAATATTCACTTTACTTTCACAATCTCTTAAACCCATAGCAACTACTACTGTATGTACTGGGGACATATCAAGTATTAAACTTAGGAGACATTTACTTCAGCCCCACCTCCAACCCCTTGACAGACAAAGAAAGCAATTTGGAGACATTAAATATCCAGTCATTGCAAAGGAATCAGTGTGACAGATTAATGCATTTACAAGATAATCCAAAGGTATGAACTGCAGCAGCCATGAGTCCTGGTGCCACAAGGAATAAAAATAAAGCTTTGTTCCCTCCTATTGGACACAGAATAAATCGCTTTAATTAGAATTCCTAACCATAACAAGTTATGTCAATTTTAACTGATGTAATCATCATGAAGTTTAAGAAAAATGAAACCTCTTCTTAAAATATTTGTTATCCCATTAAAATATTTTTCATAAACCACTTTAGATTTAAAATAAAATTAGAAGTGTGGAGGCATCAACATAATCAATTTAAAGATCAAATAGTGTCATAATAATTGTAATACAGCATTCATAACATAACAATATAGCAACATCACTGACGCCACACCCCGAAAAATAAGACACTGTAACTCTGGAATGAAATCCAGTAGGAATCATTGTTTGTGCCATGTGTAGTGCAGGAAAAACTTTATGTGCTGGATGGGGCCACTTTGCAGAGCTGCCCTTGTGTTCAATTCTTGGGGTGCAATCTGTGTGTAGTTTGCACATTCTTGCCATGTTCATGTGGCTTTCCTCACAAAGTTAAAAACTATCCCAGTAAGTTAATTAGCTTCTGGGAAAAGTGGAGTGTGAGTGTGTGCTACTGTAAGTTTGTATCTGTCTGTGTCCTGTGATGGACCAAAGTGGTAAATGAAAGCAAAAGAAAAGGGAAAGTGAGATATTCTTTTTATTGTTAGACAGTTAACAGCTTCTCCTTCGATTTTTCTATGTCACCATGGAAGCCTCACATTTCCCCCCAGAGATATAGTTAACTTCCTACCAGTATGTCTCCAAAATGCCGGGTGAGGAAACAGTGACTGCTACAATATTGTAAAACAAAAAAATCATCAAAAATCAGGACAAGCACTCAAAGTTGGAAACAAACCTCTTTCTGAGTCTGCTACTGTATACACAAAGGGTGTAGAAAGTATTGACCCAACTGGAAAACTCCATAAACTCAAGTTATTTTCAATTTGATCCATGCAACATCCTCTATAATATCAATGTGTTTACAAGTTTAAAGCTAAAAATTAATTAAAAATAAAAGCCCTAAAAAATCTTTATTAGAAATGATTCACCTCCTTTCACACCCTTAGAATTTACATTTATTATGCCCTACTTCAACCAGTTGCCTTCAGAATTTGCTCAATATGTTGATAGTTATCCACCTGTGAGCAAGTAAAGTGGTTAACCATTCAGATTGCACACACAGTGTCTTTGTAAGGTTAAATACCCCCACCCGTGTGTATTCCCACTGTCAGAGTTGTGGACAGACACGAGTCAGGTGAGGGGATATAAAAAGACGTTGACTAGTTCATGGAGCACTGTTAAATCAATATTCAGGAAGTAGAAGACAAAACTTCAGCCAGGCAAGAAGGACATAGGTCAGAGAAGCAGTCAAGAGGCCAAAAACGAGCCTCAAAAACCTACAATGTCTCACAACTGACAAACTGTAAGCAAGTCAACAATATCTCAGGCAGTCCACAAATCTGGGCTGTATGGTAGAGTGGCGAGGAGTTAGTCATTTTGGAAAAAATTTTATGCACCATCATTACTTCCAAGCACGGCGGTGACAACACAATGTTAAGGATCTGTTTCTCATCAGCAGGGATGCTCGTCAAAACTGAATGGGAAATGGATAGTACAAGGGTTGCAAGCTAGCATTGCTGCCTCAGACAGCCGGGGCCTTGAATTCAATTCCTGGGGTGCTATATGCATGGTGTTTTGTACTTCCAAAGACATGCTGGCAGGTTAACTGGTTTATGGGAAACTTGGCTCTGGAGTAAGTATCTGTGTTTGTGTCTGCATGTGATCTCTGAAGGACTATTGTCCCATACAGGATGATTCCTACCTTGCTCCCAATGCTTCCTGGGATAAGTTTTTAGTTAATGACCTAAAACTGGAAAGAAGCTTTACCTTTCAGAAGGAAAATTCCTTAAAAGACAACAGGAAAACACTAGAATGATTTAAGAATAAGAAAGTGAATGTCTTTGAGTGACGTAGAGTCTTCAAAAGACTTGAGCAGACTCATGAAAATTGGTGGCAAGAATTGAATATTGCAGCTGATTAACTTGACAGAGCTAAAGTAAGTTAATAATAAGAATGTGCATTATTTCATTCTTCAAAACCTCTTCCATGGAATAAGGTAACACTTTTCAATCGTGTCTCTCCATGCGCCTTTAGTTGGCTTCTGATTTATTCTGGGAACAGGTATAGGTGACATAAACTAAAAACCTACAATTTACCTACAATACTATTTCTGTTAATTAGATGTCATTAGCACCAACATGAAAGAATAGACTGTCTGATGGAGTGGCTGTTCAATGTGTACTGTATGTATTGCAATGTATAAATAGGGGACAAAGTCGATAGACAAATATTCACAATACTAGTGGATTTTGTGAGTGCTATTTATTAATTTTACATTTATAAAATAAATGTTCCATTTTGTAATGTTCTATTAAAAACAGGAACAGGAAATACCAAGAAAACCATGTACTTTACCACAGTCTTTAATGAGGCACGTGGGCCAAATACCTGGACATTGTTGCACACTGAGTCATAAAGAACTCGAAGCAGGTCTTCCAAATGAGCCCGAAGGGCTCCGAGTCCAAGATGGGCGAGGCAGAAGAGTAGTCGATAGTTCCAGGTCAGGTGGTCGAGTCCAGGTAGCGAAAACAGAGAGGCAAACAAATCAGAGAGGGGCGAGACGAAAGGGAAGTCGAAAGAGTCCGAGGCGAGAAGAGTCTTCATTGTAGTGGTCAAAGGCAGAGGAGAGCTCAGGAGGCGGAAGAATTCCTAATACCGGTCGAGGACTAGGAGGGTTTAAATAGTGAAGGAAGAGGAGATTGAATAATGAGCATCAATTGATGCCAGTTGTGCTTCCAACGGACATCCAAAACTACATTTTCTAACATCCCACACGAGTTAAAGAATTCTGTGAATTTGCAAATTGAAATATTAAAATTACTACATAAAGACATATGATCATTAGACTAAGAAAAGCACAGATTAAATGACGCTGCGCACTGTCCAAAACTGTGGTATGCTTATTGTTAAAGTGAAATCTGATGTTCTTTCTAGATGACTGCTTCTGTAATGCACGCATTCTTTCTGGCAAAAATGGCTTCTACATGGCTGGAAGTGGAAACCCACCAGTATGCTTATGTTGAAGCTCCTCTATACATTGAAACATCTTAGTGACCATGTTTAAGTATTGAGCGAGTGTTTCGTGGGTTTGAATGATAAGTCCTTTCATTGTTGCTACCACAGCTGTTCACCCAATTAAAAGAACATAGTAACATGCACTTTGGCAATGTTGCACTGTGGCTATCTGAAACACACAGCTGCAGCTGTGTCCTGATTTTCAGTGGCTGGCAAGAATGCCAGAGTGGAGGATGAAAGCTCACCAGAGAAAGCTAAGAGAGAGGAGAAATGGCGAATGGAATCTAGTTCTTTTGATAGCATTAGTTATCTGCATAGTAATGGAGCTATAAAGGTACTGGATGGGCTTTGGTGTTTCTGGGAGATAATAATAATAATAATTATAATGATAATAATAATTGCTTACACTTACATAGCGCTTTTCAGCTATCAGTGGAGAGGAGAGCAGAGAGTAATGAAGCCAATTCATAGATGGGGAGATGTCAGGATCCAGGTCAGGAGTTTCAGGTGTTTAGCTTTCTGGTTTCTGGCACTCGTGGTCCATTGGTCTGTCGTAGAAAGATTTACAGTAAACGTCTTTACTGTGCCCGTTTTAGTATTGAATATTTATATGGAATTTTACCACTGAAGGAAAATCTTAGTAGCTGAGCATAAAAAGAATAGGAGCATACTGTAACGCGTGTGAAGGCCATAAACTATATTAATTTTGGAACTTAAACATACAGTATATGGCTGGTCTTGGTACTGTTGTAACAGAAGAAATAAGGTTCTTGATCCCGAGATGAAGTAAAACAGATGAGTTTATTGCATGCAAGGAACAATAAAGCCGAAGTCTTGTTTCCCGCAAGAAACAACAAAACCGAAGTATTGTTCAACGTACTGTTACAAACTTTTGGGTTATATAGTGTTTTCTTCTCCGTTTCTGACGTCACTCGGTCTGATGGTAAAGAGGGGGGTTCATGGTATTTGGCCAGTTTACGATGTTCTGGGCAAATGGTCAGTTTAACATTACACCCAGGGGGGTTCCTGGCTTGCATCTGCAATCCTTATCAGTTAACCCCCTTTCCTGCCATAAACCCCAGCTTGTGACTTAGAAGTCTAAACCCCCAACAGAAAGGATTAAATTCAAACCCCCGTCTTCACATCTTTCTTCATTCCCCCCTTATAAAATATGGCATACGTCAGTGTAGCCTATTTTTATACATACAATGTCAGGGCAGATCTTTCCTTTCTTGGCGAACAGGTATGTATTGCCATGTCATTGTACGTTCCACGGTTATAGCAAGATGTGATACATGTTTTTGTGAATGTGATGATTACAATTATACATATAAACAATACTACTCCTACAGATAAACACTATAAAAAGGTTCCACCCCAGGCCCCAAACACAGACTTTACCCAAGACCCAATTCCCCAATTTTCAGTATAATTGTCCTGATATTTCTGTCCCTCATTGTAAATGTGTTGGGCCAGATCTGAGATGTGCTCAGAATTATCAGGAATATATGTGCAGCATTCAGTGCCAATTACTGAACAAGTTCCTCCTTGGGCCGCCAGTACATAATCTAAAGCTAGTCGGTTCTGCATGGCCACTGTTCTGAGGGCTACCATCTCATCATTAACAGCCTTCAGACTAGATGAGGTAGAATTTGCTAATTCTTCTAAAGTTGAGGCCATTTGAATTAACTCTCGACTCAGAAAGTTCATGCCGGCTTGTGGAAATATTATACCTAAATAATATTCCCAATCAGCCAATTTTCTTTGTGGTCTGTGGTTAGGTCCGAAGGGGCTGTGGATTTGAACACGGATATGAGGAACCACATATCCTAAATAACATGAGCCAGACCACTGGGCTGGCAACCATGGGTAGGCTCGTTTTCCACAAATGAAAGATGTTCCGTTTGGCGCTCCCCATGCCTCTGAAAATAAGAAGCTTATACCGAATTGTGGGGTGTGCCGATCCCATCCTGGAATTTGGAATGTAGAGGTGGATATATTTGCAGCGATGGTAAGGTTGCAACGACTCCATCCAACCAAGTGCAGACCAATTAGTGTGCTGAAAACATATGTTTCCCTCACGTTCCTTATTGAGAGTCAGGTATGGTGGTGTATGGCTTCTGTTATATTTAGGAGCGTAAGAGCCTGTGAAACTCGTGGGCTCTAAGCCTCGCTCCTGTAGATATTGTAATGTTGTGCAGGTTAAAGTCGTGTTATGGCAACCCCCCATAGTTTGTCATATTAAAATCTCCTAAATTATCCCTCCAAATGATCATGCCTATGACTTCCTCGAGACGCCAAGGAATGGCTCCCATAGGAAGTCCTCCCTGTACATATTTGGGTAATGCGGCACACACCCAGCAGGCACTTTGGTTGGTTTTCTTAGCTGTCAGGTAGGAGAGGCCTAAAAAGGAATTAATTCCATGTTCTCCTTTGTGGGAGAGATGATCATTAATTCCTGCGGAACATAGTCCTACAGCAACAATTATTGTTATAAACAGAAATGATTTCATTCTGAGTCTGTAAATGGGGATGAGGCTCGTCGGCAGTGTGGCGCGTGGATCCAGCGATCTTTTCCTTCCACTCGAACCGCAGACTCGGTTGTCAACAGTTTCTGGTAGGGTCCATCCCACCTGGGCTGGAGAACCTGTGAAGGAAATTTCCTGATCCACACCCACTCTCCTGGGATGAGGTTGTGCCCTCCTTCAGGTGGTGGTCCCCACGCCTCCAGGACCTGCTCGCTGGCTCCTTGGGTGGCCTCTGTCAGCTACTTGCAATAATACAAAGGAATGGTTGATCCATCTGAGGAAACCCCAGTCTCAGCACCTGTAAGAGAACTTGTTTCAAATTATTACAGGCGGCTCACCCTGTAAAAAAATATTACAGTGCTCACCCTGTAAAAAACATTGCACCCAGGCCCTGTTAAAATTTCACAATGCTAGACACAAAAAGGCCTTATCATAACTGCTTCTATTAGACACTCTAAAGCTGAAGCAACTCAGACTTGTGGGTTTCCTCGTCAGGGGAAGCACTCAGAATACCATCAACATACTGAGTGATCACAGCCAGTTGAAGCCACGTGATACCCTGTTCTGGATAGTCATTCTTTGTAATACATAATATTCCAACCCAATAGATCTGGGATAAAACCACCCATTAAAATCTGGTACTCAGCAAGTAAAACTTGCTGCCCCAATACTCCTGTGGCCTCCTGCCGTCTTCCTATATGCATTACTCTATAGCACACTGTTGAACAGAGGAGTGAACCAAGCATGACAGTAGTGCTCCAGTATCCCCTAACAAAGAAACCACCACTCCATTAACAGTACATTTTTAACCACTGGACTGGGACAGACTTAGGGAGGCTACAAGGGATTTACAGGATCTAATCGTTAGGTAAACAGATTTTCTCACAAGACGTTATTCTCCCCAGTCTCGATTCTAAACCTACAGCGTTTCAGCATGTCTGGTTTCGAGACATTCGAATAAAACCAAATTGTTTCCACTATTGCAACTAATTGTATAAATTACAATTAATAATAATTTATAATAATACAAAAACTGTTTAACTACTTTTACGTCTACCTGTACTGTACTTATACGTTTCAGACGCTCTTATATTTTCCAATCTCCTTAAGTTGATTTTCGTCAAGTCTCTTTAGTTATGTCTCTAGCCAGTCCCGCTGGCTAAACACACTCACACCGTCATTTAGTATACCAAAACTCACAGTTACACACATACATGCCGGCACACAAATTCATAAAACACACATACACATCGAGAATATATTTTTCTCTTCGTACTACAATGTGCTGTATTCTTGTTTTACTTCTACATTAATCCTTTTAATTCCTGAAGCGCACTCCAGGTTCGCTGCATTTCTAATTTCGGGTGCGGTACTTTAGCCCACCGGTCAATATCTTACGGTTTTGGATTTGATCGTATGGGGGAATCAGGGAAGGTAGGTGCGATTGCAGACCCCCTCAACGGGGTACGAGACAGTGTTAGAGTGGCGCTGTCATCAACGGCGCCAGCCCCTGCTACATCAAGTCCTTTCCCACTTCGAGTGAGAGTACAGATCTGCGGGCGCCCTCCCTCTAACAGGGGAGACCCTGATCCGTCTTTATCACACTCATACCAAGTGTTATCCCAATCAGACCCCCCTTCTCCATATGGCCACTGAGGGAATTGATCCCAATTATTTTCGTTTCCTGCCTGTTTGTTCCCCTGTGGGAGAGCAGGACATAACTTAGTCACCGGCTGCAGCACATTAACCAGTGCAGCGTGACCAGGAGTTAATTCTTTCTTTAGTTTCTCATTCTCCTGTACTGCCTCTTCTAGCTTTTTTTTCCTATACTCTTTTGTAGTGAGTAAAGTATATTTTTTTTCCGGGTTTTTATTTTCCCCGTAAACACACTTTTAAGTCACATCCCAATTTCTTTCTTTTTCGTCATGTATCTGCCACTACTGGTGCCGGCCGTGCACCAGGGTGGGAGCTACATGCTTGTGCTTTTGCCAATCAATACTCATATGCTTTCTTTACAGGCGTCTTCGCCCCAAATTCCCTCTGACAAACTCAGCTTTTTCCATATTTTTCTCCTTCTTTTCCGTCAACTTACACTTTTCCGATATATAAACGGACCCTTCCACCACTTTCTCAAACCATCAGTTAGCACACATGTTCGGTCTCTTTTAAGATTTACTTTTGTCGTGTGTGAGGTAACAGCTCATTCAGTAGGGGGATGCTTTCACTTGAAAAACCTGTGCATTCCTGCATTCATTCAGCCAAGGGCGTCTGTTACCTCCGGATCTAAATACCTCTCAGAGACTTTAGAGAGGATTTACACCGCACTGTTCACAGGTAAGAAACGAGACCTCGAAAACCCCCTTTCTTGATCAGTAATTCACCATCCCCAGAACGCCAGCATCGCTGCTTTTGCCCCGGGGTGGACTTACGCACTGAGCTCAATCAGGGCGATTCTCGGGTCTCAACGTCCTTTAAATCCTGCTACTTAATGCTTTGCTCTTTTATTATGAGGTGTGTTTATGTTAGTGTTGTGCGTGTGTATATGTATTTCACAAACAAGGAAAACACCAAAAACATACATACATATATCTCTTCTACTCCTGTTTCCTTTAAAACAAAAAAAAAACACGCCACGCCAGAAACCACGCCACTCCAATCTGTGCACGATCAAGGCGTAGCTAATCTCAGGACCCCGGGCGTAATTAAAGCCCACACCAATCCTGGATTATACGTGCATTTAATGCACCACTCAGCTCCAGAACCCCGGGCGCAATTAAGGCCCACACCGATCCCGAGCCACAGAACTCCGGGCGCAATTAAGACCCACACCAGTCCTGAACTACGTGCATTTAATGCACCACTTGCTCTAGAACCCCGGGCGCAATTAAGGCCCACACCGATTCTGAGCCTCAGAACTCCGGGCGCAATTAAGGCCCAAACCAGTTCTGACCTTCAGAACTCCGGGCGCAATTAAGGCCCACACCAGTCCTGAACTTCACGGTAAGGGTCCAAAACCCGTTCAAAACTCCACGCGCAATTAAGGCATACACCAGCTTCGAACGCCTGTACACAATACCGCGGAACCCCTGCCAGACCAAATTCTGGGCTTACAGCAAACAACCCATTACATACACCGGTGCCTTCCCCGGGCCAGAGGAATTCAGAAACTCACGTTTACTCCGTCATCTCGGGCGATTCTCGCAGGGAGCAGAGATTTCCCAATTGGTCAGAGAGAGTCGGGACTTTTAAATAAAAGATGAGTCCTTACCTCTTAGTTATGTGCGCGCTGACCATCTCTCCTGCCGATGGGAAGTTCTGCGCCTTCTGGAGCATCCGCCGACTACGCCAAATTTGTTGTAACAGAAGAAATAAGGTTCTTGATCCCGAGATGAAGTAAAACAGATGAGTTTATTGCATGCAAGGAACAATAAAGCCGAAGTCTTGTTTCCCGCAAGAAACAACAAAACCGAAGTATTGTTCAACGTACTGTTACAAACTTTTGGGTTATATAGTGTTTTCTTCTCCATTTTCTGACGTCACTCGGTCTGATGGTAAAGAGGGGGGTTCATGGTATTTGGCCAGTTTACGATGTTCTGGGCAAATGGTCAGTTTAACATTACACATAGGGGGGTTCCTAGCTTGCATCTGCAATCCTTATCAGTAAACCCCCTTTCCTGCCATAAACCCCAGCTTGTGACTTAGAAGTCTAAACCCCCTACAGAAAAGATTAAATTCAAACCCCCGTCTTCACATCTTTCTTCAGCAGTTTAGTAGCAAATTTGATCTAACATTTTACCCAGACTTTTCTTAAAGGTGCCCAGAGCTTGAGACTCATCCACCTGGGTGATATACTGTATTCTAAATACCCAGAACACGTTCGTTACAGCATCAGTTTTCATTTTTCATCCTGTATTATTTCCATTTGCATCCTTGTTTGACTCCTGAGTGTGTAAAGGAGCCTGTATGTTGAATCTGTCTATACCCATTATAGTTTATATATCTGGAACAAATCTCTCAATTTCCTCTGTTCTAGTCAGATGGCTAGAACTTGTCTGTATACAGGTATAACTGTATATGACTTGGGCTTGTCTGTACAGTATATGACAATCCACTGAAACTAGGATTTATTATTGTTGCTCTTCATTTAACTCTTTCTCAGACTCTATTCTCCTTTTTGATATGTTGTCCAAAACTGAACACAGTTTTCTAATCGAGGCCTTAGAGGTGCCTTGTAAACCTGGAGTATAACGTCCCCGGAATTAGATTCCACTCTTCCTGCTCTGTACTCAGTTTGCTTTATTGATTCTCTACATTGTCTGGATGAAGACATAGAACAATCATCCAGATCTCTTTTGCATGTAACATCCTGCAGTCCAGACTCATCCATGCTAAATATACACAACGTACACTACCTGCCTGGATCACCTTGCACTTACAGTAACAATGTTAAATTTCATACCAGGTGTCTGCCCAATTTCTGATTTTGTCTTTAAAGTCTTATTTAGTTCCCTTACCGCTGCTTCTGTGTTAACCACTCTCTCAGACTTTAATTGTCTAAAATTTAACCAGTTTGATAACTATACCTGAAGCTGATGTTTATATGGACCAGGAAGATGATGGGGCCAAAAACCCATCCTTGATGCACACCACTAGTTTCATCTGCCCAGATAAGTGTGGTACCCCTTAAGATTATGAACTATGCGCTTAAGGCTATAAACATAATGTTCCCTCTTAGCCAGTTACCAATCCATATACATAAGGTAATGAGACTCGAACAGTGAATTTGGCCATCATGAGTTCTGTTGCATTTCACTCAGATTTCAGATTGTTCCTTCTTTCTTTTTAGGCCATGAGGTGTTTTGGTCTCTGTTCCATTTAACTAAACCCTACTGGACACTATTATGTTTTTTTTTTTATTTCAAGTTCTCCACTTAAATGTCTAGTCACTTTAAAGCACACAAACAACAAACAAAAGAAAAGTGTTGAGGTTTTCCTAGTTAATTCAATGATTAGTGATTAAATAAAAAAATCTGCAGATCTAAAGGAGCTACTTGCAAATGTAAGTGGTAAGAATGGGCAAAAGAGCATCCTCTAAGTTGTACTTGTAGCTTTCTCTTACGGACAGTCCGACAGAAAGGGCTCAACCGGTGAAGGCACCTTTTGGAGTTCAGGCTGGGCTCTGAAGAACATATATTACTGGACTGAATCTATTATATAACTTACTCAATACCATAACTTAAACACAGACACTGACACACTCAGTCCAGGGACAATCTTCCCAGAAGCTACTTAACCTGCCAGTATGTCTTTGGACTGTGGAAGGCAAACAGAGCACCAATCATTGCTAAAACTGTCAGTACCCACTATCAATCTTAATTCACAGTGTGGCCTTTTCCAAGAGATCAGCTTCTTACATTTGTGGGGAGTTTTTGGGGTTCTCAGCTTATTTATTTTAATTAGCATGCTGTACTGTGAATGGTCGGTGTGAATATTAATATTAATTGTGTAAAAGCCTTTAAAAACATCTGAGGGAACTGTACAGTATTCTAAGTGCTGAAGAAAGAGAGTTAATTAATCTGTCATAAAGGGATACGGATGATGGTCTGTAAGACTGGAGCTGCCTGCTGCTCTCTGAGAGACTCTTGACACCTGCAGCTGGTCTATTCTGGGAGCGCGTCGGTCACGCTGGGGCACCTGCGCATCTAGCTATGCAAATCCTCTCGGCAGCGGTTTCGCTTTCTCCTCCCCGTCTTCCAGTTTCACAGCCAGAAATAGCCCGGGGGCGGCGGGCAGCGGAGCGCGGCTGGGGAGATTTGCCTGCCTTGGCAGAGAGCCAGCCAGGCGCACAGCGCAGTGGTTTCGGAGAGCCCAGCTGTCTGAGCCAGAGGCAGGAGCTCAGGAGGAGGAGCTCAGTTGCGCTGTTTAACTCTTTGACTACGTGAGAGACGGAGAAACGAGAGGTGCTGTAACGGTGCACAGATAATGAATTCAAATTTCTAGATTAAATGTAATTTTCTGAGACTGAAGATATCTGGAACTGTCAGTTACAAAAGAAGTTCAAGAAGGGAGCTGTGACAGCATGTGTAGGCTGCAAAGGAACAGGTAAAGGTTTATTCCAGGCTTAAGGGAAAAGAAAAGAAAAAAAGACCTTTCAGGTGAGAGAAGATGGATCCACAGCTGAAACGTGTTTCCTTTCTTTTCAGCATGGAATAAACCTCTACCTGATCGTTTACAAAGATATGTGTTAAAATCTGACATATTAAAAGAATAATACAAATTAATTTGACTAATTAGTCTAAATTCCCACCAGAAATCTTAATTCACAGTTTGTTAGCACTGGCCTTTTTCTATGGATTATTTTCTAACATTTGTGTAGATCTTTTGTGGTTCCCCATTTTATTGATTTTAATTACTATTGTAACGCCCTCGCCTGGTGGTGAGGAGGAAGCGCCCCTAGGCGCTCGTAGTACCGCTGGGCATGCTGGGAGTGGTAGCCGGGAAGAGTCTGAGGGTCAGCACGATGACCAGCGGCTGACCCTGCCTGTGTAAATAATGTCCTAGTAATTCTAGTGCCCTGTGTAGTCCTGTAAAAGTAGAGTGTGTTGTTAGGTAATTACCACCCTAAATGTGTGTACGTGTTCGTCAGTCTCCTCATGTGTGTGTAGATCCTGTGTTTGGTTTTGGTGTGGTTGTAAAATAAAGCCAGTGCTTGGTTAATCGCGTCTCCACTGTTCTTTAGTTCTGAAAAAGAACCTGCCAAACGCTACATTGGTGTTAGAGTGGGATGGGATAGCCCTTCGCCGGGGACGGCGATTTAAGCGGGGGAGAGTGTAACGCTTACGGCCGACAGGCGCTGTGTAAGAGCCGGCGTACCAGGGCGGGTGACGTCACCGCCCTTCCCTGTGATAGCAGGACCACAGCTACTGGGCTGTGGAGAGATCTCTCTTTGGCTCACGGGGCTAGGTCGCTGCAGAGAGACGCAGAAGTCCAGGGTTCGAGCCCCGGACGGTGCAGGGGCTGACCTAATGCGGCAAGGGCGCCCGCCTGAGCCCCCGTTGCGTTACATTGGTGTCAGAAGCGGGCAGAATGAACAACTCGTGGCAGACACTACCCGATTCCATAAAGCGCCGGCTGACGCTGGAAGACGCAGAACCCATCGGCGGCGCACATAGGGAGCCTGAGCAACTCCTGGGTGCGACAGGTGGCCACAGCCCTTACCAGGGCTACCCAGTAGTGGTCCCGCCAGTAGAATTGGGGCGGCCGCCCCGGAGAGAGGATGCCCTCCCTGCCGGAGCCGATCAGCGATTCCCACACCCATCGGCGCGGGTGCGACCAGGTCGCTACGATGGTGAGGCGCCTTGGGAGACCTATGAGGCGCAGTTCCAGCTCGCGGCCCGGACGAATGGCTGGAGCCGGGCAGAGATGGCCGGCCACCTGGCGGCGGCGCTGGAAGGAGCGGCCTGCCAGGTGCTCCTGGATGTCCCGGAGGAGGACAGAGGCGACTACACGGCGCTGGCAGCAGCCCTCCAGCTGCGCTTCGGTGTAGAGGAGGCGCCGGACTTGATGCGGGAGAGGCTGGCCCTGCGGCGGCGCCGACCAGGAGAGCGACTGGGCCCGGTCGCCGCGGATGTCATGTTCCTCGCCCGCAGAGGATACCCAACTTTCCCCCGGGAGGCGCAGCGGGAGATGGCTCTCCAGGCCTTTCTCAAGGCCCTCTCACCCGAGGAGCTGCGGCGCCACGTGCAGCTGGCCGCGCCAACATCGCTGGAGCAGGCCTTGGCCCTTGCTACACGGGCTGAGGCAGTGTTCGGGGTGACTGGCAGCGCCAGCAGATGCAGTGCGCCCTGCCGGCTGACCGAGGCGGCGACGGAGGAATCCAGCGAGGGGGAAGAGGAGCCAGCCCGTGCAGCGACCGCCGCGGAACAGCCCCGCACGCTGATTTGCGACCGCTGCGGGAAAAGAGGACACCGAGCCCGGTTCTGCCGGGCACCCGAACCTCGCTCGATCGGCGTCGGGAAACGGGAACGGGGCGGCTCAGCGCGGGGAAGGCCGCCCTTGAACACCTCAACCCCCGCTCCGGAGAGCGCTGTAAAAACCGGCGCCCCTCACGCCACCGTGGGGCGAGTCGGCCGTAGCCGGGGCCTGTACCTCCACTGCCGGATTGAGGACCAACCCTGCCTGGCCCTACTCGACACCGGTTCATCAGTGACCCTACTTCGGCCGGGCGTTCTCCCCGACACCGAGGGCACCAACCCCCCAGGATGGGAGGCCTCCAGCCTGCGGCTGAGGACCGTGACGGGACAGCTCGCTGCAGTCCGGGGGAAACGGGTGCTTGCCTTCCGTCTGGGTGCAGCGACGGTGCGCCACCCCTGCTACCTTGCACCCATCCAGGAGGACTGCATTCTGGGGTTGGACCTACTGCAGCGAGTGGGGGCCAGGTTGGACTTGGACCGGCAGGAGTTGGTGTGGCAGGGGGAGCGACTGCACCTGGTGGAGGGCAGGTCCGGCGAAGGCCGAGGGACGCGGGCTTGCCAGAGCCGGGGGAACAAGAGGCAGCGGCGGCGGCGTCAGTCGCCGGGGCAGACCAGGCCTGCGAGCCGGGGAGCGAGCGTGCCGGATCCTGCCCCTGAGTCGGCCGGGGGGCCAGACAAGGCGGCGGCGGGGGCCGAGCGTTGCGTGGAAGCGAAGCGTGCCGTTGAGGACCTCTTCCAGCGGAGCTGCGAGGGCCTCGATCAGGACCAGCGGCAGCGGCTCCGGGAGCTACTCGCCCAGAACGAAGACCTCTTTGCGGCGAGGGATGAGGACTGCACCCGCACTGCCCTGGTCCAACACGAGATCAACACCGGCGACGCTCGGCCCATCCGCATCCCACCAGGACGCATGGTCCACGCCAAACGGACCGCCGCCGAGGAAAAGATCCGGGAGATGGCCGCAGCGGGGGTGATTGAGCCCTCCGCGAGCCCGTGGTCGGCGCCAGCCGTACTGGTAAAAAAAAAAGACGGCTCGTGGAGGTTCTGCGTCAACTACCGCAAGCTGAACAAGGTCACCCGGAAAGATTCCTACCCCCTGCCGAGGATAGATGACGCCCTGGACTACATCACCGGGTCGACCTGGTTCAGCTCCCTGGACCTCCGCTGCGGCTACTGGCAGGTACCGCTTGCTCCCGATGCTCGCCCGAAGACGGCCTTTTCCATCGGCCAGGGCCTCTGGCAGTTTACTGTCATGCCTTTTGGCCTGTGCAATGCCCCGGCGACGTTCGAGAGGCTGATGGAGAGGGTGCTGGCATCGGTCCCGCGGAACCAGTGCGTGTTATATCTGGACGATCTGCTGGTTCATGCACGGAGTTTCGACCAGGCCTTGACGAACCTCCAGGCGGTGCTGGCCTGCATCCGCCGTGCTGGCCTGAGGCTCAACCCCCGCAAGTGCGAGCTCCTGCGGCGGGAGGTGACCTTCCTGGGACATGTTGTTGGACCGCGAGGGGTGGCTACGGACCCAGGTAAGGTCGCTGCAGTGAGGGGCTGGCCGACTCCACGCACCGTCGCGGAGCTCCGCAGCTTTCTGGGGTTGGCCTCGTACTATCGGAGGTTCGTCCGGGACTTTGCCAGCATCGCCGCCCCGCTGCACCGCCTCACCGACAAGGGCCGCCGTTTTGACTGGGACTCGGGCTGTGAGACTGCCTTTGGCCGGTTGCGCGAAGCTCTGGTGGGGGCCCCCGTGCTGGCCTACCCCGACCCGCGGTTGCCGTATATTCTCGACACCGACGCGAGTGACTCGGGGGTGGGGGCGGTGTTGGCGCAGGAGGGGCCGGATGGGGAGCGCGTAGTGGCTTACTACAGTCGGGCTCTGACTAGGCCTGAGCGGAACTACTGCGTGACCCGTCGCGAGCTGCTGGCGGTGATGGCGGCGGTCCACCATTTCAGGCCGTACCTGTTCGGGACCCGGTTCCGGTTGAGGACCGACCATGCGTCCCTCACCTGGCTGCTCCACTTTAAGGAGCCAGAGGGACAGATGGCGCGATGGATAGAGATCCTGCAGGAGTACGACTTCACTGTCGTGCACCGTGCGGGGTCTCGCCATCTCAATGCCGACGCTCTCTCGCGACGCCCCTGCGAGGCCGCGGACTGCCATCACTGCGCCCGGCGGGAGCAGCGTGAGGAGGCTGTCCGCACCGTGGCGGGGGTGAGCGCCGCGGCCACGGCCCGGGAGGGGCCGCTGGGGGTGGGCCTGCCAGACCTGGCGCAGCGTCAGGCAGCTGATCCTGACGTGGGCCCGGTGCTCCGCTGGAGGGCAGCAGGAGTGCGGCCTACACGAGAGGAGCTCGCCCCGCACCCGAAGTCCGTCAAGGCCCTCTGCGCCCTGTGGGAGGCCTTGGAGGTAAAGGACGGGGTGCTGCGCCGGGGGTGGCGGGTACCCTCCAGTGGCGAGGTACGGTGGCAGCTAGTGGTGCCTCGGTCGCTCCGCGGGGCGGTGCTCCGAGCGGTGCACGGCCAACCGGGTGTGGGGCACTTCGGCGGTAAAAAAACCCTGCAGCGTCTCCGAGGCCATTTTTATTGGGGTCTTTGCCACCGGGACGTGGATCGGTACTGCCGAACGTGTGCGGTGTGCGTGGCGCAGAAGGGTCCCCCCGAGCGCTCTCGGGCCCCCCTCCAACAACACCAGGTGGGGGCTCCTATGGAGCGGGTGGGAGTGGACGTTTTGGGCCCGTTTCCGCGCACCGAGGCCGGGAACCGCTACGTCTTGGTGGCTATGGATTACTTTACGAAGTGGCCGGAGGCCTACGCCCTCCCGGACCAGAGTGCCCCCACGGTGGCCGATGCACTGCTGGAGGGGATGTTTGCCAGGCTGGGGGTGCCGGAGGAGTTACACAGTGACCAGGGGCGTAACTTCGAGTCCCAGGTCTTCGCCAGGGTGTGCCAGCGCCTGGGGATTACTAAGACGCGGACCACCCCGCTGCATCCCCAGAGCGACGGGTTGGTAGAGCGGTTTAATCGGACGCTCACCACCCAGCTGGCCACCCTGGTGTCCCGGCACCAACGGGACTGGGACCGCCACCTCCCCCTTGCGCTCTGGGCGTACAGGACCGCGGTCCAGGAATCCACCGGGTGCACCCCGGCCTCGCTCATGCTGGGCCGAGAAATGCGAACACCGGTGGACCTGGTCTTCGGCCCGCCGCCCGGAGACGGGTCGGCACCGCCGGCTGGACCGGACTACGAGTGGGACCTGCGGCAGCGGATGCAGCGGGTGCACAGCTTTGCACGGACCCACCTGACACAGGCGGGGGTCCGGCAGAAGCGGTACTACGACCTGCGCTGCAGGGGGCCTGCCTTCCAGCCCGGGGACTCGGTTTGGGTGTACAACCCGCGGCGCCGCAAAGGCCTCAGTCCTAAGCTGGCGCCGTCGTGGGAGGGGCCCGCTGAGGTACTCGGGGTGGTGGGCGAGGTCTGCTACCGTGTCCGGTTGCGAACACGGGGGAGAGTGGTGGTCCTGCACCGAGACCGCCTGGCCCCCTACCGGGCCCGGGAGGAGGAGCCGTGTGGGGAGGCTCCAGAGGAGCAGCCGGGGCCGGAGCCGGCCGATAGTGGGGCGTCCGTGGATCGCCAGCCGTCACCGCGGCGCAGCGGCCGCTCACGCAGGGTTCCGCAGCAGTTGGCCGAATACGAGTACAGCCTGAGGGGGGTGTTCGACGTCGGCGAGACGCCAGACGCTTCAGGTGGGGGCAGTGTAACGCCCTCGCCTGGTGGTGAGGAGGAAGCGCCCCTAGGCGCTCGTAGTACCGCTGGGCATGCTGGGAGTGGTAGCCGGGAAGAGTCTGAGGGTCAGCACGATGACCAGCGGCTGACCCTACCTGTGTAAATAATGTCCTAGTAATTCTAGTGCCCTGTGTAGTCCTGTAAAAGTAGAGTGTGTTGTTAGGTAATTACCACCCTAAATGTGTGTACGTGTTCGTCAGTCTCCTCATGTGTGTGTAGATCCTGTGTTTAGTTTTTGGTGTGGTTGTAAAATAAAGCCAGTGCTTGGTTAATCGCGTCTCCACTGTTCTTTAGTTCTGAAAAAGAACCTGCCAAACGCTACAATATTATGTAAACTGTACTGTATATTGCTGGTCTTGGTAGTTTAAAGAAAAAATACACACCAGTATTCCATTTCTCCCTAAACATTTTCAGCATCAAAGTCTTAAATGTGGTTATTTCAGAAATGTTTTTACGTGCACCTTCTGACCATATTATTGTACGTTTATATACTTTGTGAAAAGTGATAATTTTAACCTTTTTTGTGAATATGCTCGTTATCAGAGTAAACAAAAGCATACTTTTAGAATTAATAGGAAATATAATATGGATTTGCGTATCTAAATAAATTAATAACGGTATAACTATATTCATATACCGTTGCATTGATATGTGTATGGATATCACATGACTGCATCGGTGGCGAGATAGCTTAAGTGACTGAGATCGGGTGTTCATATCCAGCTGTTGCCATGCGTTTTCTTTTAACAAATAAACATTTCTTTGAAAACTAAAATAACAAATATTATTGGCATTATATTGACATTTTTTATATTTCTAAATATCACAATGTTCATACTGTATGTCCACAGCAGTACCGCAGGGTGTAGGGCACAAACCGACGTGAGCTTGAAAGCCCTACATTAATGTTGTGCATTCACCTGGCGCTGTGCGGCTTTCACACCCCTGTGTCCTCTCTCTCTGCAGGAGTGCTGGCTGTGCCGAACTTCACTCCACAAAGGCTGAGTCTCAATGTCTACAATTGTTTTTGTAAACAAACCAGTTTCACAAGTACGTTCTCAGCTTCATCATTTTCAAAGTAGAATAGGACAAGTCTTCCAATGAAAGACAGTCCACCTTCCCCCCACGGACAGACTGACACATGTTTTCTTGTGTCAGTCTTCTGTGTAAAAAAAATCGGTTTGAATACCATGGGTACTGTGTTTAATAAGCTGCTGAGTAAAGAATTGGAATTTTCCTGCTGTCTGCAGTATTGTTTATATAGTTTTATGTACACGCTGCGAAATGTTTCACAAGTAGAGGTCTTTAAAATTAGGCTGGGCAAACGATTTTTTTAATTCTTAAAAAAGAAATAAAAAAACGATATATAATGATGTATTCCTGCTTAGAAATTGCACGACTTTAAAAGCTATAAAAACAGGCTTGTATAGTTAATAACCACTTTTTAAGCGCAAAAAACGGGTGATTTTTCTTCCTCAAGTTCAGTTTAGAATCTCTGTGTTCGCTGTAAGGTTTTTACTTCTTAATTAAACATTTAAAGTATACAAATTTCATAAAAACAGCACACGTTTCAAATAGAAAAAATCATATTCTGTTGTCTTCCTGCTATGTAGAACAGTTCAGCAGGTCTTTTTTCCCCGATCAGAGGCTCTGAAAACAGCATGCTACCCACTGCGCTGCGTCAGAGGTGGAGGTGTGGAGCTCAGTATTGCACAATGCCCTTTCTATGGCACCAATTGCATCTGCATTCATAACTTAGTGTTATAAAATTAAACAACGTAAATCATTTTCTGTGACTTCTAAGTCTCTTGATTATCATTAAGCACAGGTTTCTCACCACTTATATTACTTTTTGATACCATTGTTGGACAAAGCAGGAACTTATTGTACTTTCTAATGACATTAAATATGGAAAGATTACAGATTTTAATCATCTTTAATTTTGTTATACATTTAAGAAAAGTTTCATCTATACATACACCACAAAACTTTTCTATTTTTTTTTTGTCAGAATGCTATGTTACACTTAGTTCATTGTTTTAAATACATCTAATTAAGAAAGTTAGGTGTTAGCATAAATTATTAGTAATCAATAATATTAAATTTAGCACTGTAATAAATTGTAAAATATAATTAAAAATATTTTGCTAACATTGTTAACTGTTTATAAAAATAAAATGTATTAACTAAGGAATAGGATGGCACAGTTAGTATGCTTTTTCTATGTTTATTTTCATAAATACAACAGAAGTACCAAATGTCTCAGTAGCCATCAAAATTAAATTATGCACACAAACCTCTGAACAAGAAATATACAATATCCATCCATTTCTAATGGTGGCAAAGTGGTTAGGATTGCTATCTTGCAGTACTAGGGCCCTAGGTTCAATTCTTGCCATCCTGTGTGTGGAGTTTGCATGTTCTTTCCGGGTTCCATGGTTTTTCTCCTTATGTGTGATATGATTCCCTCTCGCAATCCAAAACATACTGGTAGGTTAATTGGCTTACGGGAAAACTGGCCCTGATGTGTGTATGTTTGTGTCTGTTTGTCTGTCCTGTGATGTACAACATCCACAATGCTGCAACCAAGTGTTTTAAACACCAGACAGCCCCCCTCACCTTTTACAACCTTGCTTTGGGTTGTGAAACTTTTTCTTATTTTTTATTAAGAAATTTTATTAATAAAAATTGTATTTTTTTTTTCCAATACGGCACCATTAGACAGGCAGTACATGGGGAAAGGGGGGTGCTCTTCACAAGTCAATAGCTTTTGCACTGCCATACACATTATGCTGTAACTGTCATGAATGACCCGCTGAGCAAACGGGAAGATGAACCCTACCTTAGGGGGTCTAGAGATGAGGATGAAGTTCCCGAAGGAAATAAGGGCAAGGCAAGAGGCGAGGTCCAAGTTTAATTCTGAGGTTAGTAACAAAAGGTAGGCGAGTAGGTTGCTCTTATCATACAAGGTGTGCTATAAAGATCTCTGCCAGGATATAATTCACACAAAAATCTCTCTTACTGTATCTCTCACACCTACTGTAGCTGAAAACAAAGTGCCATTAACAAGTTTATGATTTTATTAGCAAAATGTATGATTCCAACTTAGAAAGCTATATAATCAAATTATATTTGCTTAAAATACTGACAAGATTGTATAAGCTCAAGTTCCAAGGGTTGTATTCTGAATCACTTTAAGTGTTACTTAGTGAATTGCTTAATAGTCTAAATGCACTGCACATACACTATGTAGTGTGCTCTCTGAAGGCACCAGTTCTGTAGGGTTTGGGCATTTACTGGGACAATTATTAATTGTAGCAGTAAATCACAAATTTGATTATTTTGATGGCTTTAGAATCCAACCATGCGATATAACTCGCACACACACAGGTACTAATACACGAGGATACATTTATTAATACATAGAATATGCATGTAAACCTAACAGATCTTATCGAGAGGGTTATCAGAATACAAAAGATATACAGTATATTAAATCAGTTACAAATCAGTTACAAAGTGTTACACATATCAAGAGGACATACGTTCAGTATTTCATTCATTTAGACCATTTCGTAAATGAACTTGGTTATAACTTCTACATTAGTTACTCAAAACAAGTACATAACTCTTAGGAATTAAATTGATATCAACTGGTTGGGATAACAATTGAATTCTCGAGCTGTAATGCAGTGAAGTTGAATACTCATCCAATCTCTGGGGATTCAGATCTCCTGCGGGCTCTCTGGCTCCATGCCAGGCTGAGCTGTGCAGCTTGCGATGGTGCGCTGCTGATGCTCACTGACCGGCTAGTTAGTGTTGGCTTTAACTAGCAAAGTTTATGCACAGGAGAAAAGATGACTGTGGGTCCCAGCAGGTCAGGAAGAGGACCAGTTCATTCCTGATGAACCACTAGTTCTGAATAGTGATTCAGCTGTCCACAGTTCCGACCTGTTCATGAGGCTTGCTGCTGATACTAACCTCGGGTGGATCCTCTGGTTACTCTCTGGCAACCTCCGCTCTCGACTCTTAGAACAAAGGAAAGTTCTGGCACTCGGACACACTGGCCGTTCCGTGGTTGTCCGGGCTGAGTCTCAGGATGGTCAGGAGGCGCGCTGCGAGAATGTCCTGCCCTTGGGAGCCTTCTGCTCCTGGGCTGTCCTGCCCTGGAATTCTCCTTTGAATTCCCTTTAGAAAAGTCCACAATAGTCTACAGAAGTCTCTCAGGCCCTCTGTGTTGCCTGTTTTTACCTGGAGGAACTTCAGCTCGTTCATTGGCTGAAAGTTCCATGGGCATCAGAGTCCCACGTGGGTTACTCGGCCTTACCAGTCCCTGATTGGTTGATCAAGGTGAGATATGAGTCACTTACTCCTGACACTTAGGAATGCAGTCCAGATGTCCATCTGGCACTCCCTAGACAGATAGGCGCCAATGGATGACCATTGATCATGATAGCCAGGCTTAGCTAAGTGCATCCCCATTTGGGAGCTGTCCCTTATCAAAAGAAAACATCTTTAAATCAGCCTGCATGAATAGTTTCTCTGTGGCTGCACCACAGAGATGAACAGAGAGATGAGGCCTCATTTGCAACACTTAATTCTGTCTTATTAACAAGCATTGCCGCTACAACTAACATGGAGGAATAATGATAAAACAAAATTATTTTTTTAAGGACAATTTTTAAGCTTCTTCAAAGTTTATAATTGACCCTTTTTGGATTATTCAGGTGTTTTCTCAAAAGATGAATCAATAAATAATTTACAATGACAAAAATTATTTCTTTCTTGAATTCAATAACTTGAACACAGAACTTACCACCCTCTTTCAATGAACGACGATGTACATCAAAGTATTAAATGCTTGACACTGACTTCCGCTAAGCATTGCTTTGAAGTTCCTTTCTATCTCTCAGATCCTGGGCTATTGCCAGAAATACTTAGATATAGTAGACTAGGTTTTCTAAAGAAAGTTCACAACAGGCTAAGAAAATGTCATTGGCACACAGTTTACATCAGCTTTCCTATGAGGAATGGCTTTTCTTGGTTAAACACAAGCAAAAGGCCTACTTGAAATGGACATATTCACCAAATCAGAAATTATGTTTCTGTTTAAAAGCATGGGCATTTCATACTTCAGGTGTTTATAATTAGATACAGTATAATGCAATATAAAAATGATGAATGAATACATAGTTTTCTACATTTCTGAAGTTGGTATTTGGAATAGTTGTGTTGTGTTAAGAAATCCTGTATTCTATGTTTTAAGAAGTAGACAGGATAGGAGCTGTGAAAGTCTGGCTTGCAGATATACAATAGTTTAGGCTACAAACGGATATTGTTGAGCATGATAATCTCACTGCCGAGGCTAAAAGGACAGCACATTGCAACCAGCCTTCATTCCAATATCACTGCAGCCTGTCAGAGACATTTTTCAGTACAACAAAGCTACACAGCACCACATAGCTAGAGATACATAGACTGGACTTCATGGCCCCTGTTATGGCTAAATACTTGTGGGACATGGTGGGTTATCATGTTCAGCATAAATATACTGAATCACATAGAATTACACCATTGGAAGTTCTTCCATAAAGAACTTGTAAAATGTAAAGTGTCAGTTTCAGACAGTGCCTTGTAGACTAGAGGGTACAAGCTGATCACATCAGTTACTCATCATCAGTGAACACAGTGTGTTTTTATGATATCTGTTCTGCCTCTTGAAGGGATGCTGCTGTTTCAGGGTCTAATGGAGGAATGTCACCTTGCAATCACACAACCTCCTTTTCCTGGGCTGTGTGTGTCCCCTGCACTCAGTCCCGGGCCGATGGGATCCCTCCTCGAGCCTCTTGCTTCAAAGAAGAGGTCTCTAGCTGGTGTTGGAGGGGAATGTCTGTATAGACTACAGTACTTGTGATGTCTAGACACCAGGCCCAGCTGTCTGCGCTCCTTAACACTCCCTGGTCCCTGGTCTTGGATGTTCCTCTGGGGTGCAGGATGATGTCCAACCTGCCTGGGGTAGCCTGTACAGATTTCCCCTCAGTGGTGATCTGCAGCGGGAGGTCCTGCACACCATCCTTGGGCTCAACTCATTTGTGTCAGTTCTGGATCCGGCGGTGTCTGACACCTGTCCCTTCTGCACCCAGAGGGAGATGCTGTTCCACTGATACAGCGCCTGCCGCCGCCTGTCGCCCATGTTTGCTGTGCTGGTCCGGCTCTTCATCGACCTCGGCCTGGTCTTCAGTGACGTTAACTTTGTGTCTGGGGTGGGTTACACAAAAAAATAGAAGATTCAGACTATCCTCACTAGCTTTCTGCTGGGCCAGGCTAAACTTGCAATCTACAAGACTCGGAAGAATACAATCTCTGGTTCCAGGGCTGTAGACTTGTTGAGGATGTTTGAGGGGTTGGTGAAGAGCAGGGTCACATTAGAATTGACGTTCTGTAAATTGCACAACAATCTTGGTGATTTTGAAATCTTTTCGTGCTTCAAGAACATACTGTATTGTGTAAAATTATGAACTGTTTAAGTTTGGTGTTTCAACTATGAATACCTTTTTTTGGGGGTGAGATGTAAATACAAGTTAATTTTTTCTTGTTTTTGTTTTTCTGTCAATAAAGTCTAATTGAACTCTTATCTGAGCTGAGATCAGTATCACCTTTGATAATCTTTAGAAATCTGACATAATTTAATACAAATTGGTAATACTAATAAGCATCTCAGTTAAGCACACTGATTACTCAAGTTTGTATAAAAAGATTTAAAATAAGCTCTGCTTATTTTAAAATTCTGCTCTAGCGATGTCACCAGTCACTGCTGTATTCAACGTAAACTGTATTGGATTAAACAGAGCATTTTACAGGTCCACTATACAGTATGTTAATTGGCATTGGCAGTAATACATATAAAACAGTAATTAATTTTTTAGGTGATAAAATTATATTTTAATACAACTCAAAATCATAGTTCTTGCTTCAGATTTCCGATTGAGAACAGATCTCTCCGAGAGTTGGGTATCCTGATTTTCAACAAGAGGAACATTTGACTCAACATTATTGAGGTATGTTGTGTTTCTTTTCTTCTCTTTTCAGTGTGGAATAAGCCTTTACTTGTTCCTTTGCAGCCTACTCATGCTGACACAGCTCCCCACTTGATACTTCACAGATGACAATTTAAAGAAGATCTTGAGAAGACATGGAAATACTCAGTTGTTGCAAATTAACCACAGTAACCATTTGATTCCAAAGATATTAAAACAATACTTCAGTCATATCCAGATGCTGTCATCTAGGAGGTGTCTGTTAGGAGGTGTACCTCCAAATTGAGCTGCTGCGCAAGGGCAATTCTGGATAGGGATGCAACTGTGAGGTCATTGGCTACTCTTACAGTTTAATAATGTGTTCTGCAAACAAATCAGATTTTATTCTCCCAGATAGATCAAAGGAGTCATGTCGTATCTTATACCTACAGCATCTTATCTATATCAGACTTCTTCAGTTATCTATACTTCTAACTTTTTACCCCTACCTCAGATAAGTCAAGCCACCTACAGTACCTAAAGATTTGTTCGGGATAAAAATGTTGACATTTCTACCACATGACATTTTTTCACAGAAGGAAGAGGCAGACCTTGTGTTAATGGAAATTCATTACTCAGTATCTTTTTGCAGAACTGATTCTCTTTAATCTTTAAGGAGATCGAAGTACAAACATGTTTTATGTGCTATTGGGGACAATTATTTTTTCTAATTTATTCTTCCAGGGAACTACCTGCTTTGTAGTTATTAAACTTAGATTAGTATTTTATTACTGCTTGTTAAGCATTTTAATCCAGAAGAGCACCTTAACCCAGACTGCCATTGGCTATCTCTGTTCTTTTACAAGTACAGTATGAAATGTGTTCTTCCTTAAGTTAACATGCACAGTATTTCACTACTCCCTTTCTTCTGAAGAATATCCTTGTCTTATCCCCCAATTGAAAAGTACTAAGTGATGAAACTGTCAAAAAAGGCTGTGATTTTTTCTGAATGCAATCTATCAATCTATTGTTTTATGCGTGGTATGGAATGGACAACTTCCCTTGCACTGAGTTATTAGGACTATGTGAATATTTTACCACCTTAGCAACAGAAATGTACAAATTTCTCAAAATTATTGCTGTTTTTAATGGTCCATTTTCTGCTGGTCCCTTTGCTCATTTGTGAAGTTGGCCTGATCTACAGCAGATGAGGTCTGGGAGCTATGACACACATTCCAGTTCTTAATGATGGATGTGACTGTATGCAAAAAGTGAAGTTGCCTTCTCATGATCTGGGCCTTTGTACCACTGTGCTGCCAATTTGTTTTGAGAGCTCTTTGTTCTTTGTGGTCTTTGCCATATGACTGTGTGATAAGTGAGATGTGAAATTTTTGTGAAGTACAAAGTGAGTTGAGAACTCTAAAGTCTTTAAAGGGAACTGAAAGAGACAGATGCATTTATCATGAAGTCTACTGTAGTTAAACCTCTTTTGATTACAGATGGTTTCCATGGCCAAAAGTGATTTTTTTTCCTTTAACACTAATTTTCAATTCACACTACCACTGCTATTAAGAACATGTGCACTGTAGGACCCATATGCTTTTTTCACACTGTGAACTCTGAAGTGCCCCAGCCAGGTGAACATCAGCGGGAGGAGGACTGTGGCTCTGGACAGGTTCTCAGGTGTTTGGAAAGACACAGTGGTCATTGCTGTATGAACATCTGAGGACACTCCAGACAGCTAGAACTTGATGGCAACACGCGGCTGTTGGTATGGCCTCTTTCAATCTTACATTCCTTTCATGAGCTGAGTAGTGTCACAGTCAAGTTACCAGCTCTGATTAACAGATATGGGCAGATAAGATGACTATCCGTCTTTTGATGGAGATATACATTCGGAGTGAGGAGTTTCAGACTCAATTCCCACAAGACCTACTGTGTCCTATTCTTTTGTGCCATTTGAGCTCTCAGTTACATAATTGTCCACTATATCCACTCTGCCATCTACACAACTGTACTGTCTGTACTTTAACTCACTGATGAATTATCTTGGAAATCAGAAGCAATAAAGATATGGCATAAATTGGGTGCTTAATAATGTCTGTTTCAAAGTTGTTGTTTTTTGCAATGTGCAACTATTCATGTCAATTATGTGCAATCTAAGTAGAACACTTTAAAAATATTGACTCACGTAACACAGTGCTGGATCACATTTCTGAAAGTATTTTGCAGGATTTTAGGGAAATTTTAATTCAGAAGAACCTAAAGTGAGTTAAGGTGCTCGTGATTAAAATATATATATATATGTCTTGTCTATGTTGGCAGTAGTTTATCACTGTTAGCTGATAAACCGTATTGCACTTCAAAGATATAAAACAATTCGGGAGAATAAAATCTGATTTGTTTGCAGAACACATTATTAAACTATAAGAGTAGCCAATGACTTCACAGTTGCATCCCTATCCAGAATTGCCCTTGACCAGCAGCTCAATTTGAAGGTACATCTCCTAACAGACACCTCCTAGATGACAGCATCTAGATATAACTGAAAGATTGTTTTAATATCTTTGGAATCAAATGGTTACTGTGGTTAATTTGCAACGACTGAGTATTTCCATGTCTTCTCAAGATCTTCTTTAAATTGTCATCTGTGAAGTATCAAGTGGGGAGCTGTGTCAGCATGAACAGGCTGCAAAGGAACAAGTAAAGGCTTATTCCACACTGAAAAGAGAAGAAAAGAAACACAACATACCTCAATAATGTTGAGTCAAATGTTCCTCTTGTTGAAAATCAGGATACCCAACTCTCGGAGAGATCTGTTCTCAATCGGAAATCTGAAGCAAGAACTATGATTTTGAGTTGTATTAAAATATAATTTTATCACCTAAAACATTAATTACTGTTTTATATGTATTACTGCCAATGCCAATTAACTTTTCTATTGCATTAACGTACCTACTGTATAGTGGACAGGTAATGTGCTCTGTTTAATCCAAATACAGTTTACGTTGAATACAGCAGTGACTGGTGACATCGCTAGAGCAGAAGAAGATACACGAAATTAAATATAGCTTATTTTAATTTCTTTACACAAACTGGATTAATCAGTGTGCTTAACTGAGTTGCTTATTAGTATTACCAATTTTTATTGAATTTTGTCAGATTTCTAAAGATTATCAAAGGTGATACTGATCTCAGCTCAGATAAGAGTTCAATTAGACTTTATTGACAGAAAAACAAAAACCAGAAAAAATTAACTTGTATTTACCCCCCCCCCCCAAAAAAAAAAAAAGGTATTCATAGTTGAAACACCAAACTTAAACAGTTCATAATTTTGCACAATATGTTCTTGAAGCACGGAAAGTTTTCAAAAGGGTGTAATTCTCTGTGATTCAGTATGTTTATGCTGAACATGATAACCCACCATGTTTCACAAGTTTTTAGTCGTAACAGGGGCCATGAAGTCCAGTCTATGTATCTCTAGCTATTTGGTGCTGTGTAGCTTTGTTGTAAAATGACTTTTATGTCTCTGACAAGCTGCAATAATATTGGAATGAAGGCTGGGTTGCAATGTGCTTCCTTTTAGCCTCGGCATGCTCAGCAAGATCCGTTTGGAGCCTGAGCTATTGTAGATCTCCAGGCCAGACTTTCACAGCTCCTATCCTGTCTACTTTGAAACATAGAACATAGAATACAGGATTTCTTAACACGACACAACTATTCAGTTGTTCATGATGTATAAACAACAACTCATACTATAAATACTGAAATTCCAAATATCAACTTAAAAAAGTAAAAAACTATGTAGTCATTCATCATTTTTATATCTCATTATATTGTGTCTAATTATAAACACCTGAAGTTTGAAATTTCCATGCTTTTAAACAGAAATTTCATTTCTGATTTGGTGAATATGTCCATTTCAAATAGGCCTTTTGATTGTGTTTAACCAACAAAAGTCAGTCCTCATGGGAAAGCTGATATAAACCGTGTGCCAATGATATTTTCTAAACCTGTTGTGAAATTTATTTAGAAAACCTAGTATAGTATCTCTAAGTATTTCTGGCAATAGCCCAGGATCTAAGAGATAGAAAGGAACTTCAAAGCAATTCTTAGCAGAAGTCAGTGTCAAGCATTTATTACTTTGATGTACAGTATATAGTCGTTCACTGACAGAGGGCGGTAAGTTCTGTGTTGAAGTTATTGAATTCAATAAAGAAATACTGTTTGTCATCGTAAGTTATTTATTGATTCATTTATCTTTTGAGAAAACACCTGAATAGACTGCAGATGAGAAGCTTTAAAATTGTCCCTTAGAAAATAATTTTCTTTTATCATTATTCCTCCATGTTAGTGTATGTGCAGAGCATTTAGACTATTAAGCAATTCACTAAGTAACATTTAAAGCGATTCAGAATACAACCCTTGGAACTTGAGCTTACACAATCTTATCAGTATTTTAAGCAAATGTAATTTGATTATACAGCCTTCTAAGTTGGAATCATAAATTTTGCTAATAAAATCATAAATCTGTTAATGGCATTTTGTTTTCAGCTACAGTAGGTGTGAGAGATACAGTAAGAGAGATTGTTTTTGTGAATTATATCCTGGCAGAGATCTTTATAGCACACCTTGTATGAAAAGAGGAAGATTTTCAGAGCCAATCTCAGGACACAAATATTTTTTTCTCCTCATTAACCTGTGCATTTCTAATTAAATTATTATTCATTATTGTTTAGATCTCCAAACAATTTGTGTTTATATGTTATGTTTAAATTATGTATTGATAGACATGGATATTTCTTAGCAAGTCAGGAAAAATATATCACTGAAACCAGAAGAAACATTTCAGTATGGTGATGTGAGGGCCGGTCATTCATTTACTGAAATGATCTGAAATTGAAACAGTAAATTTCTGGAGTGCTTTAGGAACTGTTAGTGATCAATCAAACACAACAATTTACAGTCTCATACAGTACATGGAATCTGAATACTATGTGGAGCAATATACTACAGTATGTGGAATCTTTTTTGCATGTTTTGTTTCCTTACCGTGGAGAAGGAATATCATTGTACAGTATAAGAGTGTTATTTGGAGGTCTACCTGTTGTCCTCTATTTTTATTGAAGATTCAGCTTTAGTGAAGAAAAGTTAACTCCAAAGTGAGCTACTCATGTTTACGGGAGAACCATTCTTGAAAGATAGTGTGTGTAATGGCCGTAATACCTACGACATAGCTAAGCAGATACAACATGATTTAATGTGTTCATATGGAAAATTTAGGAAAAGTGCCATCTATAAAAATACCACAAAACTTGTATTTCTGAATGTTTTCTGAATGTCACACTTATTTTAAGTTTTTGTATACAGTACATCTAAATAAGAATGTCAGGTGTTTGCATATACTATTAGAAATCAATAATAAAGATTTAAATTGGCAATGAAATAAAGTGTTGAACTTTTTTCACATTTTGTAAAAATATTAATTGACAATACATTTTCAAATATATGATTAGTCTGACTATCATAAAATAAGTAAAAGACAAAATTATAAAATATCAAAAAGGGTAAAATATAATTTAAAATATTTTACTAACTAAACCATCAACAATAAATAACAATGTTTAACAATGTAACTGTTTAAAATTAAATGGTTTACCGGAAGAATAGGGTGGCAAACTGGTTAGCATGGTTTTTGTATCTTTGTCATAAATTCAACAGTAGCACTAGATGGCTCAGTGGCTTTCAAAATTAAATAATGCATGCAAATATTTGAACAAGAAAGATGACTATCTTTCCATCCATTTCTAATGGTGGCACAGAGGTTATCATTGCTATCTTCCAGTGCTGTGGTTCTAAGTTCAATACCTGGAGTACTGTATGTGTGGAGTTCATAAAACTGCACGTTCATAAAAATTGCACTTCTCTCTGGGTTCACATGGGTTTTCTCCAAGTGATCTGATTTTCTCAAGTTTATTCTTCAGTTTGCAGAGCGAGCAGCACCACTGATGGACATGACTAGGCAGTCCACCCCGAAGGCGGTCGCATTGTAACAGTGTGGAATTTCTGGCTGCCTTTTTGCCGGCAGAGGTTCGATACCTCAGGTTGAGGTAAAGAACCAATGTGCAGTCACTTTGAGTTGCGTTCTTTCAGCCCACAGAAAATACTGAATAGTGAGAAGCGAGAAGGAAAAAGAGCTTCTCCAGCCTTTCAGCTGGTGCCGTAGATCACCTGAGAACATAATATAGGGTTTCTAATGATGACACCAGGTGGTGGGGATATACATTCTCATCTGGAATTAGATAGAGAGGGAGCATTTAGAGGGCCCTCTAGTGGTGCACCACACATCCTTCCCCCCAGCTTAGAGTGGTCCACCCTAAGCGGTCAGGTTGTGCCTCCTGGACAGGACATCGGCATTCCCATGTGCTGTCTCTGCTCAATGTTTCACCTCAAATCAGTACGGCTGAAGGGCAAGGAACCACCAAGTCACCCTGGTATATTTCTTCTTACTAGCCTTCTTCCAGGTGAGTGGGTGGTCAGTCACTAGAGTGCATTCCCTGCCCAGCAGATAAAACCGTGGCGATTCTATAGCCCACTTTACGACCAGACATTCCTATTCGACCACGGTTTATTTTTGTTCTCTCGGGAGTAGTTTCCTGCTCAGGAACATAAGAGGATGCTCCACTACGTCAAATTCCTGAGACAGAACGCTGTCCAATTCCCTTCTCTGAGGTGTGGGTCTGTAGGAGGAACAGCTTCCCGAAATCCTGCATCATAAGAACGGGCTCCTGACAGCGGGCATCTTTCAGGTCAATGAAGACTTTGGCTGATTCCGGGGTGCAGTGTACAATCTTTGGACCAGAGGTAATCGTCAGCCCATTCAGCAAGCTGGGGAATAGAATGCTGATAATAATAAAGTAAGCCCAGGAATGATTTTACTTGTGTCTTTGTTGTGGGGACCGGCCAGTCTTGGATATCCTGGACTTTATCTAGTTGAGGCCGTATTTGTCCTTTACCCACCATGTAACCTAGGTACCTTTTTCTTTACTTTTCATCTCTGGTATTTGTAATATATACACAGACCTACACTGCTTATTTATGTAAAATGTACATTTTTTTAAAGAGCTCATTTCTAAAACAATGTAGATTAAGCCTTATTGGTTTTGAACTAATCGAGTTGTGGCTGTCGCCAAGCTCGAGGCTCCTCCGTTTCCTGCAGCGGGTCATCCCCATCTTCCTCTCAAGACCCCGAGACTTGAGAGGGGTGGGGGTGTTTTTTCATAACAGTCTGTAATTCTGTTGACCAGTAAGATACAAACCTTAACGAAGAGTCAGATAAAGTTTAAGTGAGGTGTTGAAAACCCCCCTTTTCAGACAGTGTAAACTTAACAAAGTCATGTCTGTAATCAGTCATTCACCAACATAAGGACAATGATTTTGCCTGCTAACAGACATGCAGGATATCGAGATCAGACAGCCATGATCTCAGCTCTGTCTTACATTTACAGTTAGGGTTTTATTCTTTCCACAAGATTTCTCAATTAACATCATAAACCATTTTTGTTTTGTCAGAAATGTTGACTAGTTTCTGTTGTATTTGTTGTATATGTGTGCTATAGAGCTCACGCTCATTTTATTTTATTTTAGATGAGGCCATTCAGAATGTGGGGCAGAAATCTTTCCTGTGACAAACTCGCTGCAGCAGACTACAATATCATTCAGGACACCAAACTTAACTTTTCACTGGCTGAAGATGATTAATAGGTGGCACTTGTAATGTCTTAGATGTTAGTGAAACATTTGCTTCATTTACAGTATGTTTCCCTATTGTACTTCTTTAAATTAACTTAATATGGAATATTAATATGGAATCATGTAACTAAAGCATAGTTTTGATCACTTAAAATAAAACTAACCAAAGTTAACATCTCTGAATGTCATTAACAATATTAATTAATGAATGATAAATGAAAAATAATATACACATATAGCTGTAAACGGTAGCTAAACATTAAAAAACAAGTTATACAACAGTATTCCAACTTCTACATATACCTGTACATTTTCTACAGCAATGTCTTTAACTCAGTCACTTGTTGTGATTGTTTTGGAAATATTTAATGTGCTTGTTTTAACTGCTCTTTAACTACATTTGTTGTAAATAAAAATCAAAAGCGAATGAGAATGATGCATTGGTGACTCAGTGGTGGAATTCTCGCCTTTCACGTGAAAGGGTCATGGGTTAAGCCCAGCCAAAATGCTAGTTTTACTTTCAACAAAGTATCCCTTGAGCATAATAAAGACTTCCTCTAATAATAAAATAATATGTAAACTTTATTCACATTTATTTTATTTTTATATATCACAGTATGTTAAATATTTAAATAATATTAAGAGTTTGAAAAATTCACCCTATGATGCACCTGGACATCAGTGATGTTATCTAGGGTCACAGGGTTTTCCAGGTCTCTCAACATCAGAAACTCTCGCCCAGGTGACCCAGCCAAGGTTGATCAAGCCCTGGCTTGACGGTGGCTTTGATACCCACGGATCACTCCTCTTGATCCATAGCCATCCTGAGGTTCTTTTTGCAACCACTATATTAGTTTGTTTTGGCTTTCCTCTTGCTCATCACTGTTTTGTCCAAAGGACTGTAGGCTCTACAGAGTGATTGGCCACCAAATCCTCTGCAGCCCACCTCAACAGGCTCACACTGTGCTCCTCCACACATTCAAATGGGACTGGTTAACCAATTCTTCATACTTGGCTCTCTTCCTTTCATTGGCCTCCTCAATCCAGTCTTCCCAGGGAACTGTTAGCTCTAACATGACCAACTGCAATCATAAGCTTAAAGTAATGACAAAAATTAACATCCAGACCAACAGTTTCCAGGATGCCGAGAAAGAGCAAGGGAATTTAACAACACCTTTTCATCACTTCTCAGAATATAGCAAAATTGCAAGCGATGACCAATATCCTCTAAACATGACCATTAAGTTGGTTTCCAATGCAGTGAAACTATTTAGTGACACCAGCACTTTAATGACATCTGCACATGGATTAATATTAATGTACACATTTATTCCGGTGGAATCAAAACAAAATACTATGGACTTTATGTCACAAAACACAAGGTCATCACAAGATAAATCACAAATCTGAGCTTTTCAGACCTGCATTTTGTAACTAGATACATCAGTATAAAGCAAATGACCATTTAATAGGAATATTCATCTTGCTTTATAGTTTTGAGAAGCACCAAAGTACAGTATATCAATAATTAATCAGTTCTCCAGCAAAATGCAAGCGCAAAAGAAAAAAAATCACTAAAATATATAAAGATCATTTTCTCTTAACTTGGGTGTTTTCAGGTGTTTTCAATGTACTCTTTTACAATTTAAATAAGATAAGATTTTATTGTCCCCTGAGGGAATTGTTTTATGGACACACAGCACTCTGGTACATTTAAATAGAATGAAAACAAAAAAAAAGAAGAAAAGAAAAACATTACACGTTATTCTATTACAAAAGATAAAAAAAACATTGCACATCACTCTATTGCACATGTACAGTATAACACATAACAACATGTAACATTTATAACACATCACAAAAACATATTGCAATCAAGTGGGTTGTAAGAGTCAAAATTGTGTTTATCCTTGACATTTACGTTGACAGCTTTAATGGATAGCGGAACAAAGGAAATTTAGTAAATAGAACGCAATCAATTTATTTTACATTTTGTGAAAGGCTTAGAAATCCAACCCGATTCCTTGTCTTCATAAAAAAAACATGCAGAGTTTTTTAAACCAATTTCAAATTTTTATCTAAGGCAGTAGACATTTTAGAAAAGACTTAGAAAAACAATTTTAAATCCAGGTTGTTCCTGTTGTTATTCTGGAAATTTATTTCTATTGTGTGTACTAATTTATATAAAATGTGAAGGTTCAAACTGGATGTCCAAGGGGTTCTCTTGCATTCAAGACCCTAACCAGGCCTGTACTTTCCAAAATCAATCCAAATATTAATGGTATATCCATTCCAGGACATTGATTTTGACTTTCATTTGAGGGAGGTATGGATGAGGTTTAATATGTATGCTAGATTGTCATTTTTATTTATTTATGTACATATCACTGTATGTTAAATATTCACTTTACTTTCACAATCTCTTAATCCCATAGCAACGACTACTGTATGTACTGGGGACATATCAAGTATTAAACTTAGGAGACATTTACTTCAGCCCCACCTCCAACCACTGGACAGACAAAGAAAGCAATTTGGAGACATTAAATATCCAGTCATTGCAAAGGAATCAGTGTGACAGAGATGAATGCATTTACAAGATAATCCAAGGTTATGAACTGCAGCAGCCATGAGTCCTGGTGCCACAAGGAATAAAAATAAAGCTTTGTTCCCTCCTATTGGACACAGAATAAATTGCTTTAATTAGAATTCCGAACCATAACAAGTTATGTCAATTTTAACTGATGTAATCATCATGAAGTTTATGAAAAATGAAACCTCTTCTTAAAGTATTTGTTGTCCCATTAAAATATTTTTCATAAACCACTTTAGATTTAAAATAAAATTGGAAGTGTGGAGACATCAACATAATCAATTTAAAGATCAAATAATGTCATAATAATTATAATACAGCATTCATAACATAATAATATAGCAACATCACTGACGCCACACCCCGAAAAATAAGACACTGTAACTCTGGAATGAAATGTGTTGGGAATCATTGTTTGTGCCATGTGTAGTGCAGGAAAAACTTTATGTGCTGGATGGGGCCACTTTGCAGAGCTGCCCTTGTGTTCAGTTCTTGGGGTGCAATCTGTGTGTAGTTTGCACATTCTCTCCATGTTCATGTGGCTTTCCTCCCAAAGTAAAAAAATATCCCAGTAAGTTAATTAGCTTCTGGGAAAAGTGGAGTGTGAGTGTGTGCTACTGTAAGTTTGTATCTGTCTGTGTCCTGTGATGGACCGAAGTGGTAAATGAAAGCAAAAGAAAAGGGAAAGTGAGATATTCTTTTTATTGTCAGACAGTTCACAGCTTCTCCTTCAATTTTTCTATGTCACCATGGAAGCCTATTGTTTCCCCCCCAGAGATATAGTAGCCTTCCTCCCAGTATGTCTCCAAAATGCCGGTTGAGGAAACAGTGACTGCTACAATATTGTAAAACCAAAAAATCATCAAAAATCAGGACAAGCACTCAAAGTTGGAAACAAACCTCTTTCTGATCCTGCTACTGTATACACAAAGGGTGTAGAAAGTATTGACCCAACTGGAAAACTCCATAAACTCATGTTATTTTCAGTTTGATCCATGCAACATCCTCTATAATATCAATGTGTTTACAAGTTTAAAGCTACAAATTAATAAAAAATAAAAGCCCTAAAAAATCTTTATTAGAAAATGATTCACCTCCTATCACACCCTTAGAATTTATATTTATTATGCCCTACTTCAACCAGTTGCCTTCAGAATTTGCTCAATATGTTGATAGTTATCCACCTGTGAGCAAGTAAAGTGGTTAACCATTCAGATTGCACACACGTGTCTTTGTAAGGTTAAATACCCCCACCCGTGTGTATTCCCACTGTCAGAGTTGTGGACAGACACGAGTCAGGTGAGGGGATATAAAAAGACATTGACTAGTTCATGCAGCACTGTTAAATCAATATTCAGGAAGTAGAAGACAAAACATCAGCCAGGCAAGAAGGACATAGGTCAGAGAAGCAGTCAAGAGGCCATAAACGAGCCTGAAAAACCTACAATGTCTCACAACTGACAAATTGTAAGCAAGTCAACAATAGCTGAGGCAGTCCACAAATCTGGGCTGTATGGTAGAGTGGCGAGGAGTTAGTCATTTTGGAAAAAAAAATTATGCACCATCATTACTTCCAAGCATGGCGGTGACAACAGAATGTTAAGGATCTGTTTCTCATTAGCAGGGATGCTCGTCAAAACTGAATGGGAAATGTATAGTACAAGAGTTGCAAGCTAGCATTGCTTCCTCAGACAGCCGGGGCCTTGAATTCAATTCCTGGGGTGCTATATGCATGGACTTTTGTACTTCCAAAGACATGCTGGCAGGTTAATTGGCTTATGGGAAACTTGGCTCTGGAGTAAGTATCTGTGTTTGTGTCTGCATGTGATCTCTGAAGGACTATTGTCCCATACAGGATGATTCCTACCTTGCTCCCAATGCTTCCTGGGATATGTTTTTAGTTAATGACCTAAAACTGGAAAGAAGATTTACCTTTCAAAGGAAAATGCCTTAAAAGACAACAGGAAAACACTAGAATGATTTAAGAATAAGAAAGTGAATGTCTTTGCGTGACATAAAATTTTTAAAAGACTTGAGTAGACTCATGAAAATTGGTGGCAAGAATTGAATATTGCAGCTGATTAACTTGACAGAGCTAAAGTAAGTTAATAATAAGAATGTGTATTATTTAATTCTTCAAAACCTCTTCCATGGAATAAGGTAACAATTTTCATTCATGTCTCACCATGCCGCCTTTAGTTGGCTTCTGATTTATTCTGGGAACAGGTATAGGTGACATAAACTAAAAACCTACAATTTACCTACAATACTATTTATGTTAATTAGATGTCATTAGCACCAACATGAAAGAATAGACTCTGTCTGATGGAGTGGCTGTTCAATGTGTACTGTATGTATTGCAATGTATAAATATTGGACAAAGTCGATAGACAAATATTCGCAATACAAGTGGATTTTGTGAGTGCCATTTATTAATTTTACATTTATAAAATAAATGTTCCATTTTGTAATGTTCTATTAAAAACAGGAACAGGAAATACCAAGAAAACCATGTACTATACCACAGTCTTTAATGAGGCACGTGGGCCAAATACCTGGACATTGTTGCACACCGAGTTATAAAGAACTCAAAGCAGGTCTTCCAAATGAGCCCGAAGGGCTACGAGTCCGAGACGGGTGAGGCAGAAGAGTAGTCGGTAGTTCCAGGTTAGGTGGTCGAGTCCAGGTAGTGAAAACAGAGAGGCAAACAAATCAGAGAGGGGCGAGACGAAAGAGAAGTCGAAAGGGTCCGAGGCGAGAAGAGTCTTCATTGTAGTTGTCAAAGGCAGAGGTGAGCTCAGGAGGCGGAAGAATTCCTAATACCGGGCAAGGACTAGGAGGGTTTAAATAGTGAAGGAAGAGGAGATGAATAATGAGGATCAATTGATGCCAGTTGTGCTCATAACGGACATCCAAAACTACATTTTCCAACATCCCACACGAGTTAAAGAATTCTGTGAATTTGCAAATTGAAATATTAAAATTACTACATTCAATTACTACATAAAGACATATGATCATTAGACTAAGAAAAGCACAGATTAAATGAAGCTGCGCACTGTCCAAAACTGTGGTATGCTTATTGTTAAAGTGAAATCTGATGTTCTTTCTAGATGACTGCTTCTGTAATGCAAAATGTTCCAGCACGCATTCTTTCTGGCAGAAATGGCTTCTACATGGCTGGAAGTGGAAACCCACCAGTGTGCTTATGTTGAAGCTCCTCTATACATTGAAACATCTTAGTGACCATGTTTAAGTGTTGAGCGAGTGTTGCGTGGGTTTGAATGATACAGATGCAGTCATTCAAAATGCGCGGTACAAACCCGCGGTACGGTAATCTACCCACAAGCCACCGCGGGGCACCGTAGGGCACCGTGGTAAGTGATTGGCTGGCCAAAATGACCGACAGGGGCACTCGTGGTGCATTGGTTGGTAGTGAAAAGATTGAATCATTTAATGTCTTTACTGTGCACATTTTAATCTGCTTAGATTTGAATATTTATATGGAATTTTACCACTAAAGGGAAATTTTAGTAGCTGAGCATAAAAAGAAGAGGAGCATAACACATCTGAAGGTCATAAACAATATTAATTTAGGAACATAAACATTACTGTATGTACGTAAACTGTACTGTGTATGGCTGGTCTTGATAGTTTAAAGAAAAAATACACACCAGCCTTCCATTTCTCCTTAAACATTTTAAGCATGAAAGTTTTATGAAACAGTACCCAAATATGCGATTGCTGTATAGAATGAATTTTAATTTTAAAAAATTATTTAACACGAAAATTAAGCTGTTTACATCTTCCGCCTGAGAACAGTCACCCGTTGCTCCCCAACGCAGAAACACAGCCACTAACTAGCAAAGAGAGGACATTAGCTAGCCAATATGATAAAGAAATAAATGATTATTTTGTTTTTTCTTTTGCACATTTATTTGAACATTTCCATCGATTGTACAAGCACTTGGAAACTGTCCAATCCCTAGTTCATCAGGATTTTCTTTTACGCTGTGGGCATTCTCCCAGTCTGGCGCCGGTCTGTGTCTTCTAGGATATAATGCCAGCGAACTCTAGTTTTTATGTCCACTATAACAGACAATCTCCTTTGCTTTTAACCGAGCGTCTAACCCCTCTGATTGGAGAAAAAAGACGTGCTGGTTTGCTATACATACTGTACCAGGAAGATGTTTTCTTTCTATTCGAAACGTGTATTTTAAAAGTTTAAGAAGTAAAAACCTTACAGCGTACACAGATTTCTAAACTGATCAGGATCGTTATCTTTGTCTTATCCATAATGATGTTCAAATTAATAATAAACTTTATTTTATATAGCGATTTAAACGAATAAGTAATTAGATTGCTCATAAACCTAATCACTTTTTCTACATAAACACCGGTGAAACCGGTTTAATTCGTCACAGCCAGCACTCCCGCAGAGAGGGGGGTTGTACTCGTTAATGTCTTAGCCGGAACACATCATTATATCTCATTTTGTATTTCTATAAAAAAATCGTTTGCCCAGCTTAACACTATTGTTGTTATTGTTTTTATCTGTAAAGTGCTTTGAGGAGCACAGCTTTCTCAACACTTAGATTACATTTTGATACCACCCTTACACAAAGCAGAAACTGCTTGTATTTTCCGATGACATACAAGTGGAAAGATTACAGATTTTAATCGTCTTTTTTCTGAACCAGGGAAAATCTGATCATGTTTCTCTATAACAATAATAAAAAACTTTATTTTACATATCACCTTTAAAAGTGGCATCTCAAAGCAATACCACAGATGTAAACCACAGATTACAAAGTAAATACCCAGACAAACGCAAACGCGTTTTTTAATAAAATGCTTTTATTCATTCAGCAGAGAGAGAGCGTAAAACCTGGGCGTAACAGCTGTTCCTTTTTCTGATCACTCGCTCTCTGGATAAACGTCTCACCTGTCCTGTTCTTTGTTTTCCTAATTTGCTGATTATGCCTTCTGCGATCCACTCCTGCCCTCACACCTAAAGAAGACTATTTTAAATTTCTTTGCGCTGTCCATTGTGCAATTAAGCCTTGTATGTGCTGTCCTTAAGGTGATATCACATAAAGGTGATATATAAAATAATGTTTTTTTTATTATTGTTATAGAGAAACATGATCAGATTTTCCCCGGTTCAGAAAAAACTTTTAATACAGTCTTTGCTGTGCTTTAGAGGATCCTTGTGATATTTCGAGCTCTGGTTGAATGATAAGTGTCGCAGTTTAAATAAATTTCGTAGTTGGAAATTATGAAATGCTCTGTTAAAAGCAAGGGAGTTTTTATGTCCGTTGCAGTTTTTTTGAATCCCCGGCGGAACACATTCCATAAGAATCAACGCTTTTATATATCGCCTTTAAAGGTGGCTTCTCAAAATGCTAAAGGATAAAAACAACAATAACAGCAACAACAACAATATTGTATTTCATTGCACTTTGACAGATCGTCCTTAAATCAATTGTTGACTTTTCTCTCTTTACTACTGAACTTGTTTGGATTGACTGAGCTCCGTTCTGTACCACACAATGATCCCCCCAGAGTCTCTGCCCCGGGTGATTTGGTTTTTTTTGACAGAGTGTAAAAAACTCTCTCTCTTGCTTGCCCTCCACCCCCCTGTGTATTGTCTGTTTTTTTTGTGCTGTCCTTTGACAAAACAAGGCTCGCCAGATAATGTGAATCGAAACCTGTTTTTCTAGCTTTTAAAGTAATGCGATGTGTAAGCGGGAACACATCATTATATCTTACATATGAAAAATACATAATATAGCTCCCAAACAAACGCAAACGTGTTTTTAATAAGATGCTTTTATTGACTCATAATCTGACAATTTCAGGAAGACTAAGGGAGGACTAAGGGAATTGTCATCTGTTGTTGAAGCTCTGACTTTGAGACCACTTGTTATCCCAGGTTCTTTGAATCGCCACAATTCAAATAGAGAAAAAAGAGCTGACTGACAAGATTTAAGATGTGGCTGTTAATGTTGGATTAAAAAAAAAAACACTTTGCCTGACGTTTGTTGCATTGCTTGAAAAATAACTTTATTTCGAGAGACTGGATAAGTAATTCAAGTGTTTTTTTTAACTTCCTGAGAAACAACTAATAATTTAACTATATGTGTAAACGTTTTATGATATGTCGCTGTTGTAAATGTCTGTGGACATGTGCTGGCTGGACAGGAAGCTCTACTGTACACAGAGAGGGGCGGGAGGGGGGGACATGTCGATACATACTCTTAGAGTCTGATTAATAGGGAATATAATATAAAAATATAGTACTAAAAATAAGATTTAAAAAAAAATAAGAACACTCTACAGACATTCACAACAGCGACTGTCAGAAGATAGGACACAGCGGCTCAGACACCCGCTGAATGTTAAGTGTGAATTTGTACCTGTTTCCTTGAGGTCTGGCTTTTTTTCTGGAAAACCATAACTCTGGTCTTGTCCAGATTGACTGTCAGTGCCCAGGTCTGACAGTGCTGCTCCAGCAGTGCCAGGTTCTGCCGCAGCCCCTATTCTGTGGGCGACAGCAGGACCAGGTCGTCTGCAAAGAGCAGGAACTTGATTTCTGTAATTAATGCAGATCAGTAAATCAAGGGACAAAACAATTATTGCGCCCGGCTACTCAATGGGCTTTGACGTACTAATGCGTTGGTTTAACAGTCCGGGTGTGGCAATGTTTTTTATTATTGTTATAGAGAAACATGATCAGATTTTCCCCGGTTCAGAAAAAAAGATCTAAAGTATACTAGTTTGTCACTCTTCTCATCCCCTCTTTGCTAAATGGCTTTTGAATAGAGTCACATGAAGAGAGAGGCGAAACAGCCCTACACAGCCCTGTCACAGTACACGAATATAATTATATCTTATTAATTTCTTTAGATACACAATTCTTTTAATACAGTCTTTGCTGTGCTCTTGGGGATCCTTGTGATATTTCGAGCTCTGGTTGAATGATAAGTGTCGCAGTTTAAATAATTTTCGTAGTTAGAAATTATGAAACGCTCTGTTAAAAGCAAGGGAGTTTTTATGTCTGTTGCAGTAAAAGAAAATGCCTGACAAAGTAGGGCTTGGACTGATTCCAAGTGCATTTTTGCAATTTACGTTGCATTGTCCATTGTGCTGCTGTAATACAGTTTAAACT